>NC_056735.1:832296563-832629063 GCF_019279795.1 Protopterus annectens
TCAATAGTTCCATGTATGCATAAATACTTCCTGTACATTCTGTTTACTTCAATAAAGCTTTATGAAAATAAAATTAAGAAACTGAATGCTGTGTAACATTATATATGAATTTATTGTGTGAATTTTCTCCTTTGTCTCTCTTCCTCCTTTTTCTCTGTTTTTCTTGTTGTAATGATGGATTCCTTTCTCCTTCTTTATTTTATTTCTCTCCCATTTATGTTAATTTTTCTACAGATCAAAATTCCTCAGTAGTAGCACAGATGTTTAAATCCCAGGTTAAGGAATATTCACACTCTGCTCAACCACGGATGTACTTGCAGGGTTGGGGCAGTGGCATGTCCTGCAAGCATCCTGGAATGTGGGCAGCCTGGAAAGCCTCATTAAACACAGGCTTCAGGACTTGGCTGATGACATACTGGAGCAAGTCATGGACAGATGGCTTCAGCCATTCAATGCCACTATTCAGTGTATTGAAGACTCACTGCCTCAGTTGTTGATCATCATGACACCATAGACCCCTACCCTCCTCTACATTGGGTCTTCTGCTGCAGCACTAACTGGCAGTGGAAACATTTCAGACTCTGTGGACTTGGGACTCTTGCTGGCACCATTTCTCATCACCTCTTCTAACCTTATCCTTTCTCCTACACCCTTTTTTCTATTTCCTATTCATACTACCCTCTTATATAAAAAGCCTTGAAAAAAATGTGGGTTCTATTCCACTGAAAAAACATAGTGCCCTTCCTCACCCAACTCTTCCAGCACAACCTTCTTGATGTATTCCATCCGTGCCTCCCTCTTTGTTGAGTCTTTCATTTTCCAATCTTTATCACCCATGTTTCCATTCTATAAATCAAACAAAAGGGTGTCCACATAAGGATATCCCTATAAAAACATTTTAAACCCCTCTATTTTATTTAAATGCTAATAATAAAAGCTGCACAGTCTGTCACTTGCCTTATTTCTTTTAAGTGTGGCTGCACAGCTGCATCCCTCCACTGTAACCAAATACATAAAAGGTATCCACAACCAACAGCTTTCTTGCAATACTTCATAAGTAGTCAACACTGAAAACTGGGCACTTTAAGCTTTTGCCATAAACAGGCATGTTTTTTTTTTTTCAAAATATTTTTGCTTTCCATAGTCTGTGTGAATAAACTCTACCTAGCTTATTTGAATAAATGTGTAGTGGCAGTCTTAGTGGTTAACCACAAAAAAGCTATGAAATCCCAGACTATAAATGCCTCCCTACATGACAATCTACCAACCTTTTTAGTTACTGCTGATATTAATTTAATTAAACATAATTTTATATTTCAGATTAAATTTAAAGAGTAAGGAATGCATGCACTCATGCACAATACATGCACACACATACACACACACACACACACACACACACACACACACACACACACACACACACACACACACACACACACAATAAATAAACATATAAATAAACAACACTGTCAAGCACACTTGGAAATTTGTATTGTAGAAGTTATCACACAAACAGATATTACACAAAGTATTCTCTAGCTAAGGGTACCTAAGTATCTGCATAATTAGCACAAGTGCAGTCTGTGCTGTGCTGTGTGGGATATATTTATCAGTATCTTCAAATACATTTGCTTAAATTTGCAGTTTAAGTGAAGGATGTAAGAACAATATTAAGCATTTTAATAGTATCTTATAAAATGAATAGATAATGATAAGAGAAACAATTGTTTCATAAGTAAGCAATTTTTGACTCCGTCTCCTGCTAAAATAACATTAATAACTCCTTAACAATTTTAATATTACTCTTCTGATCTCTTTTGCTTTTATGCCATATATAATAGGGTTTAATGTGAATGGTACTGTAATAGCTAGAACAGAATACAAGACATGTATGTCTTCTGGAAATTCCCTTCTGAAATCTATAATAATTACTGACAGAAGTTCCCAAAAATAAAAAAATTGAAATTGCAAAAAAAATGTGAACTACAAGTATTAAATGCTTTCGGGTAAGCTACTCTTGAACCTGATTTTAATACAACTCTGAAAATCTTATAATAAGACAACACAATCAAAGTTACATCATGCACATCTGATAAGACTATAAAAATATAGCAATAGATGTCACTAATGACTGTATGGCCACATGACGCTCACAGTATACATTCTGGATAATACTTACTCCACAATATGGTAAAATGTTAGCAAGCACTGGTAAAGGTAATACCATATAAAGACACCTAACTGCAGCAAAACACATTATTTTTAATACAAACTGGTTTTCCATTATTCTTCACCACAAAAATGTTCCATTTCCTTTAAGTGCAAAGGATTTATTGTAAAACATTGCTCATATCATAAAATACAAAATATAATCTCTAGCGCCTCTGCAAACTTGTCTTTTACAGAGTAAGATTTTTTACCATTCACACTCACAGTTTTATACTAAATAAAACACACCCACTTAATTACATAATTAATTAAATAAAGAAACAGTATTATATATAAAAAACTAAATACTATAAATACATTATTTTATAAATGCCTTTTACAATAAACTTTTCCACATACATTCATGGTTCAGCCCTATAGGGCTTAATGTATTAAATTTTAAAATCAAACAAGTTTATTTTTTTCTTAATATACATTTTATATGTTGTTCATTCAAATATTCCCTTTCCTTTACACTATCTAACACTGTCACCTTCAATCCCTCTGGATTACCATTATGGTATTTATTAAAATGCAACGCTATGGGGCTAGTTTGTTTATTATTCTTTATATCTCTAATATGCTCTTTTATTCTACAAACAAATGTTCTCTTAGTTTCTCACACATAAAATTTATTACACAAACATTTCAAACCATATATAACTCTCTCCGTTTTACAATTAAAGGTCCCATTTGTATGAAATGAGACCCCATTAATTTTACCAAATTCCTTTACTATATATTTACAAATACTACATTTTCCACAGGGCACAGTTCCCAGTTTCTCCACTTGCTTCACCATTTGCATTTTTGGCATATTGATTTGCCATTATTGTTTTGTATCTAAGAGGGTTGCACACTGCTACATAATGGTCATAAGCCATTAGTACTAACATGGATGACTCCAGTGCAGTAAAAAATGAAAATAAAAAATAGTTGCACAATGCAGGCATTATAAGTTAAATACTGTGAGCTGAACCATGACACTTTTAGAAGGTTAGGTAGAAGAGCAAATGCAGCAGCAAGATCTGCAGCTGATAACATGAAAACAAAGTAGTACATGGGCTCATGGAGGCTTTGTTCTGTAGCTATAATGAAAAGAAGTGCTATGTTACCAAAAAATGCTATTAGTAGCATTATGAAGAAAGGACTAGCAAACCAGTGCTGTCTGTTTTCAAGTCCAGGGAAACCAGTCAGTAGAAATCCCAAATTGTCTCCCATGCTATAATTGCTATTGAACATTGCAGGATAATATGAATGACGCTATAGTGATTTGCCGTCTATTATGTGAAAAATGAGTAAATGCAATTTGTCAACGTAACTTAATGAAGTGGATAACCAGTATCCATTACCTGAATATCACATTCTCCTGCATAGTACAAAATATTAGGCAACTATTCTGAGCTGTACTAGAATGCTTACCTTTCTGATCTAAGCAGAGATTGCAAATAGTACTTGTGATGAACTATTGCTGAAACTAAAAAAATCTATGTGCACAATTTTAGTTGGTTGAGGCACAGTGTTGCTGCTGTTCAGTTCATGGCTGGGATGCTTTCTGTGTTAATTCTACACATTATCTCTTTGTAAGCATAGATTTAGTCTACTGGTTCTGATTTACTGCTACATCCAAAATAAATGTTTCAGCTCAAAATGTATCCCCCCAAAAGGTACTTGTAGTTGTGTGAAACATTAATGAGTACATGTCCTTGTGTTCTAAAGTAAACTGATGTCCATTACATTAGTGAATTCTGTACTTTCCACAGGAGTCTAATGAAGTCTTTATTTTGATGAAAGTGCTTACTATTTAATGCTGTTTATTCTTTCCATTAAACAGCTTTTGTTTAATTTTTACCATCTTCAGTTTTTATTTTCAGCCACTACAGTTAACTTTGAAAACATTTGCCATGCAGTATCAAGACATATGGAGTAAAATTGCAACAGGACTTAAAGAATTATGTACATCTGCACAAACCAGCAAACCACATTAAAAGTGAGTTCAATAATCATAAAAGCATGTCCTAATTCATAAAACACATTTACGCAGGTTTGTAAGTATTATATATGTTTGCATGGGTCTATATTATAACATCGAAGTCTTAAAACTTTGAATGTTATAATATCGAACCCTATGCACCGAATGCTGAAAATAGCAAAGCTGCAGAACATCAAATTCTTTCCTAGGGAAAGTATTCAGCGGGCCGTTTCTGCAGCTTCACTTTTTCCTCGACTGTGGAGCGAAGGTTATGGACCGGGTTAAGGTAAGTGTGTGAAGAGATCAGGTTAAGGTGAGTGTGTGATAGTTAGGGACCTTAAGGTTAGGGAGCAGGTAAGATGAGTGTGATAGGTTCCTTAGGGTTTTGGAGCAGGTAAGGTGAGTGTGCGATAGGGACTTTAGGGTTAGGGAGCAGGTAAGGTGAGTGTGCAATAGTTAGGGACCTTAGGGTTAGGGAGTGGGTAAGGTGAGTGTGTGGTAGTTACGGACCTTAGGGTTAGGGTTGAGTTAAGGTAAATGGATATCTAGTAGTGTATGTATGGTGTAGTGTAGGGTTTTGTGAAGTGTATGTGTGTGGATTATTTATTTTGGTGTGCTTGTGTTTTGTGTATGTTTGTCAGAACAGCAAATTTTTTCCCTGGGAAAAAATTTGCTATTCTGAGTGTTCAGTGTTATAGTCTTTCAATCAAAATGGTTTGATATTATAACATTTGAAGTTTTAAGACTTCAATGTTTTAATATACACCCATTTGCATAACATAGGCAGCATGGCAATCACTACAGGAGATAATAATGTCATATGGTCCAAAATTGTTAAACTATTTGCAGGGGTCATTAGCATAAAGGGAGGCATGTTTACTAAAACCTAGAGAGCAATTGCCTGCTGAGTTTGCAGTAGTCATCTGGTGGTAGCAAATTTTAGAATATTTTTTTTTCAGAAATGTGGAATTAATAATGAAGTTGCTGCAAGTTGTAGAGAAGTGCCATGGGTTCTTGGTTAAACATTTTATTTCTTTATTGTTTATTTTTTTGCATTTATTTTTTGAAGTACACACATTGTTTTATATCTGCATTTAAATTAAAAATAAATAAATTAAAAAAATAAAATTAATAAAAAATTAAATGTAGACCTGCTGTACTGTGGAAGGCTTGCATGTGGCTTATTATGTCTAAAGTGACAACAGACAGCATCATGCATTCCTACATATGCTGACAAATTCTGTTGAAGAACTCATCCAGTATCTTATACAGAGCTGAGATACGTATACTGCAGCATCTGCAGTCGAGTGAATGTCTCTGTAGCTAGAAAGTGAATGATAATGTAGCACTGACAATGTTGAATAGATGGATGGATCAGCCCTTTCGTCCAGATAGTAACAGGTTCACATAGTACCTGTAACAGGTGTCACACTCATTTGGCAGGCTGTTGCAGAGGTTTAAGAGTATGTGCTGCTAGGTGCCCTTCAACTCTGCAATAATGCAGCTTTTAATTCCAGCATCCTTCAAGCCATTGTTCTGTCTCTGAGTAAGTCACTTAACCAGATGTTTCTCCCAGGTTGCCTCTGTAAAGTGAATGTGCCCCAGTGAGCTAACATGACTAACAAATTATGTTGTTCTTCTCATATGGCCTCATCTACATTGTACATGGTAAGGAGCTCCTGATCAGACAGAACACTATGACTGAAACATGCATGTAACTGCAGATATTGCCATATATGGGTGGTATACACTAACAGCATATTTTTGTATCATCTTCTAATCACCTGACCAGAATATACAACTGTTTATCTCCACCATCACTGTTTCTGATCTTCCACCACTGCTCTCTAATATCTATCTATCATTTTGTCTCTTTATCTATCTCTCTATCTTTTTTGCTTGCCAGGGTAGTACACTGATCACAACAGACAATTGCATGCACAACCCACATAAACAAACATCACAAAAAATAAATAAAATAAAACAAAATTAATTCATACACATGGAGTTATTATGGAAGGTAAAGCATTCTACAGGGAGTTGAAACAATGAACAAATAGTATTAACATAGTAAAAAAAACATATGGGAATTACTTTTAGTAGTGTCCAGTAAACATATGGGAATTACTTTTAGTAGTGTCCAGTGGAAAATCACTTGCAGTCAGATTTTTGATGGAAGTGTCTTTTGAGTTGCCCTCTGAAAGTGGGGAGATAGGAGACTTTGATAATTTTGGAGTACATGACAGTATCCATTTGAAATGCTGGAACTTTCTAAACTGAGTCCCGAAACACAGAGACTGCATTGCTGAAAGAACAGATTAACATACATCAAGTTTGAGATAGCTGTATAGTCTGAGGCTAAGGCATCCAAAAACTTTATTTTATTGAAGCAATGCAGTTAGTCATACTCATTTTTAATGAATGTTTAAAGTTTTTGTATTAATTGGATTGAATATACTGAAATTAGTGCAAGGTATTGTTGCAAGTTCAGTCAGTTGAAAAAAAATCCTGAATAAAATGTTGGATGTTATAAATGCTAAGTAACAAGTCATGTGTGAAAACAAAATACTTGCAATGAATACTAACATCAACTAGTGGTGTTACACAGGTTTTATGCAACTGAAAGAAGTGTCTAAGCTAAAATAAGTCATGTACAGGGCAATGGGCCTCATTGCTAAAGTCTATTATTTTTATACAAGTATTCAAATTTAATTTCATTTCATTTACTGAAATGAAAAATGTGCTTAATAAAAATAAGTTATTGCTTATATGGAAACTATTGTCTGGAGTCTTTAAACAATCAAAACTGACAACATGTTGCATTGCATGCCTGCCTGAATCTGAGCTCTTACTGCATCCATACCTCTCAACTGCACCGAATTCCTCAGTATTTACAGGTATTGAGGGTAAAATAATGGGGTGCCATGAATTTTCGAGTGGCCCCTTTAATTCCCAATTTCTTTTTTTATTTTACTTACAACTTTAAAGTAGAGCTGATATCATTACATCATTGCCAGCATGTCCTGCAATGTCATCAATGTGCAGAGGCATGCATGGTGACATCGGCTTCCTGAGGCAGAGCCTGACAGCTTCTTGGAGATGTGGGAGATTTCAAAAAAAAAAAAAAACTTCAGTTGTTTACAGCTGCAGCCCATCCATAACATGTAGCACTGCTGCAGCCAACCAACAATTGGGTACATATGTTTAATCTGTGTTTGGATGTCTGAAAGGAAGTAAGGCTGAAGGAAAACAATGACCGTGCACACCCAGATGTGTAAATATTATTTGTTGAAACTCTGAAGAGACAGAGAAAAAAATTACATTCTTTTAAATAACGTTGTGGGGGGGGGCTGGATAACATTTATTACTTTTGCTGCTTTTCCTTTTCTTTTTTGCTTTTCTTCTTTGGGTGGATGAACGTTTAATGTATAGGCAAGAAGACGGGTGGAAAGTTAACACATTCTAAAACTGATTTTTGTATTCAAATTGGTGGTTATTTCAGGTATGATGAAATATTGACAGGACTGGTAAAATAAACTTTGATGTTTAATGTCTCCCCTTATCTTTTGAGATGTCAGCATACTTGTTTTCTTATCTGTATCATCACTTTTTTTCTTGAAAATAAATAATTGATGTATGACTTTGTAATTGGGGATTGGAGTATCTCAAGTGTGTTTGGAGGGTGAATGCTTTGCAGACTATGAAGTAAAGGTGTAGTTCTATAAAAAAACTGCCACCTTACATTATCAGGCCTAGTTAGAAAAGCATGTTTAAACTGTCATTCTGTGATTTAAAAAATGTAATTTGGCTGCCAGTGCTTTTCAAACTTTTGTAGTTTTAAAAGCAAAAAGAAATGCTTAGCTTGGGTATGTCTGGATTTCAAAAATCTGGTTCACTTCAAACGTTGTTGCTTATATTTTCACATTTATAGTGCATTTATCACAAGACCGACAGTCAATATTGCTTTGCTGTCAGCTGCATATGCTTCTAAACCATTGAACTGAAGGCAGTGTGCTGGATGGGCAGGTAACAGAGCCTCATTCATAATACGAGTCCCAAGACTTTTTAGAATAAATAGCATTTTAATTAGAGTTATATTCTTTTCATATTTCTCATGTTTCAAAATCCACTTCAGAAATAACAATGACAAATACTTCTCAAAATCACAATTAATGTTGTCAGTCATAATTGTAATCATGTTAATTATTGAATATGGCTTAATTTTTTTTTCAAATAAGTCCAATGTCTTAATGCTATGATAGTATATGCAAGGAAGTTCATCTATTTTCCCCACACTTTAGTGGAGAGACCAAGGACAATGAAGGAATTTTAGTCTGTAGCACACTTCTCTAAAGGTTTGGGGGCCATAGACTATATTCACATAGAAATAAAAGCCCCAACTGGTAAAAAGTGAGGGATATACATCAACAGGTTCCAGTCAGTCAACTGCCAGGTTGTCTTAATGCCTGAGGGATCATTCTCAATGTGTGTGTGTTGGCAACTCATGCAGCTTTCATGACTCATACATATGGCATACCTCTCAGGTTTATACAAGGCCTACTATGGGGTGATGTTCCACAAGGGCATCTACTTGGTGATTCAGATTATGCAGTGGAAATGTGGGTCATGGTACTCATCAGAAATACACACACATGCACAGACAGACAGACACACACACACACACACACACACACACACACACACACACACACACACACACACACACACACGCACACACACACTGAAGAAGTGTGCAGTGATGCCCAAGCCCAAAGTAGAAATATCATAGAGCATGTGTTTGGCATGCTGAAGTCACATTTTCACTGTCTAGACACATCAGTAGAGGAGGGTGCCCTACAGTATGACCCAGCCCTTTGTGCATAAATTCTTACAGTCTGTGCCATGTTGCATAATATAATCTTGGGGAAACAGCTCCAAAAGGGACAGAAAGGACTAAGACCACACATACCTGGACCACAGGCAAGGTCAGCACCTATAGCACATATAGTTGAGAACTGTGAAAGAGAACCTCCAGCTGCCGATGGAAGTGACACATGTAGGCATGCATAATATGCCTTCATTCTGGCTAAGAGGCAAAATATAGCACCCACACTCACCATCTAAGTGGCAAAGGATAGCACATATACTCACTAGCTAAGGTTCATAGTTGGTTATAGGTTCATAGGTGTGCACTAGGCTAATGGCCCTGGTGCCTTTAAAAGCCTAGCCCATAGGATTATCCTGGCATCATGCCACTCGACTTTAGCTCCCAGTGCCTCTGTCGAGTAAAGCCAATGAAGTGATCCCTGGGGTGAATTTTCTATTTCCCATCCACTCATCAAGATTTCTCTTGAAGATGCCAGTGAGGTGCTCTGCTTGACATTTATTGGAAGTCTATTCCATAGTATGGGCAGTCTCTGGGTTATGAACCTGTCCCCCCAACATGTTCTGTTGATTGTGTTAATGAGGTTGAGGTCTCTGGAGCATGTGGTGAGGAGGGACTGGGATTTCTTTAGATGTAGCATTTCTAACAGAGCTGGGTCAGACATGGTTTTGTAAGTCAAGCAGAGATCACCTCTAAGTAGGCGATATGAGAGAGAATAGTTGGAGTTTTTTTCAGCCTGTCCATAAAGGACATGTTTCTGGCCTAGGATGCTATTTGTGAGGTACTTTTGTGGCCTCTCCAGTTGTTGCAGGTGTTTAGTGAGGTACATGTCAAATGGGGTATTGTACTCAATGATTGGCCTAATGAGGAAAGTTTAGAGGGAGACATTTCTTCCTGGATGCAAAACCCTTAGTAATGAGATGTGCTACATAGAAGGACTTTCTGACCACAGTGGCAATGTGGTGGTCAAAAGAGAGGTTGCTTTCAACCTGTGCTCCCAGATGTCTTATAACACTTTCTATGTTCAGTGGACTACCATCGATGTGGTAATTCATGGGAACTGGGTTTTTCTCAAAGGGGATGATGACACATTTTTTGGCATTGAGATTAAGGCCATGGTTCTGACACCAGTCGTTGGTCTCAATGAGGCCTTTCTGTAGGATGTCAGCATCACTCAGGGAGTTAATAATAGCTCCCAACTTGCAATCATCTGCAAACTCTGTCAGCCAGAGTCCCTTCATGTTGGCCTGCACTTCAGAGAAGTAGATACCAAACAGGAGAGGGCGCAGGACCAAACCCTGCGTGACTTCATAGGAATATACATAACATATACATAATATACATGTTATATACATAATAAACTAACTGCATACAAATAGTAAAACTGATGTCAGCCAATATCCACAAACTTTACTTCCCCATATAATGTCTATGTACTGATAACATCAGATGCAGCACCATATGTCATGACTCATACATGCAGTCATGTCAAGGTAAGTGTGCAACTTGTAGTAAATTAACAAATGTGTAAGAAGATAAAAGTAACTAATATATACTTGCATACTTTTAGTCATAAATGTACTTAAGCAGAGCCAGTGTGAGGTGTCCACCAATGGCATTACTGCCTTATACGACTGATTTCTGCACTATAAAGCTATGCATTGTATGCAATAACTTGCATCAAGCCGGTAACTTATCCATTATACACAAGCCAGTCAACAGGGCAATTATATCAACAGTTTCACAAGTAGAGCAATAAGCAGGAATGCATTATCACTGTTATGAATGCACAACTTACAATACTAGCTGAAATAATCATTCCATAATGAGCATGCAGAAAAATATTCCAGATTTTCTTATATAATACATATGCATAAAATCAACATTGTGAGAAAGACTCACTTAGCTATCCACTGTGTGCCCAGACATATATGCAACCCTAAGTCAAACAAAATGAACAAAGAGCATGGCACAGTCATCATTTTCACAGAATAGGGGAGGGGGCAGAAGGCTAAGGCTGACACCAAAGTAGTTAGTGTGTGTCAGTAAGAAACACAGAACATTCATTAAAGTAGAAATATCTCAGAGTCATTAACAGAAGATGCATAGCAATCAAAATGAAGATTTGCTTAGCTTGCATGTGTGTGAGTTGTTATGGGCACTTTTTATGAAAGTGCTAGCACTACATCCTAGAATGTCAAATAGGTGTGAGCCATGCATAGTAGAGTTGTCAGTTCAGTGTCATCACTACAGGAGTTGCACTGCCACTTCGACATCACCAGTTCAAATTCGGGATGTGACCTGAATGTGAGAAATATCTGCTGGATAAGCTCTGTTCAAGATTTTGTCCAGGACCACAAATTTGTAGCCTACCATGTCTGGGTGTGGACACCTTAATCACTGACACAGCAGTGGAAATAGTGCCAGTACAGGAATGGGATCTGGCATGGCCATACTGGCTAACTCCAGATGATGTTGCTACTCTTTGGACATATGGATGCTGACCCTCTCCCAGCACTTATTCCATCAAAGACACTGCCCTATCCAGTGCATCACTCTTGCTATCCATGGTTGTGGCAGTCACACATGTCAGATTGAGTCATGTTTAGGACTTGAACTGTCTCTTCCAAAGGCCCTGGTGGAATGTGCCTTTATCTCTATGATGGCTGTATAAATATGACTGCTGGCATGGAATGACACACCAGCATCAGGAGGAGGGTGGATAGTAGGTCTTCTCTGAGTACCTCTTGCAACCCTCATGTGTGGTACCACACCCTCATGATGGCTACGAGCATATTCAAACAGCTCTGCAACTAGAGTAACCAAACTACCCCGATCAACTATTTTACCCTCAACATGCCCTACATCTGTGGGCTCAGTGGAATGGCAATGCGTAGGCGTATTAACTGTGTCCAAAATAAGACCAGGGGGTATGTGAGACACAACCACAGTGTAAGACAGAACCTCTGTAACTCCCGACATTACCTTTATATCGCTGTCATCATCGTCATCAAAGTCTACTGATACATCAGGTGGTATGAGTTTTAAACTGCCATTGTCAGGATTACCTCTGAAAATAAGCAACAAATGCAAGAAGGAGTGAAACAGCATCTAGAAATAATCCAAACTGTGCTCTGAGCACATATGTTAAACACCTGCAGATGCTGAAGGGATACAATAATTACTCTCTCATTAGACTTATATCTAACTAATGGGTATTACTAGGTAAAGAAAGTCTTTGTATGTAGCATGGTTTTGGAATTATTAATGCAAGCAATGTCTGACACCTAGATGCGTCGGTATGATATAACTACAGAAACACCTGGATGTGTCACTCAGTTGCAATGAAGTAATTTCTCATATTCTAGCTTCTGTTAAAGAGAAGATTTGTCGGGGGGGGGTACATTAATATTTTGATTTGATGTATGCTAATGACATGCACTGAATTTTAAGATACAGAATGGCTAGGGTCGAAAGATTTAGCCATAGTACTGAACATCATAAGGAAAGTCAGTCAGTTGTGGAACTGGAATAATTGGGTTGTAAGTTTCATCCACTGCCTGGCAGTGATTTTAGAGAAGAACATACATCAGGCTTTGCACTTCTGACTTACATTTTGACTTTCTGCAAGGATCAGCAATTGATAGACAGATCTTCCTGGCTCCATTATGACTAGAACTTTAGGAAGCTGAAAGCTATAAACAAGGCTTTAATGTGTGATGAACAGCATACAGACACAGGGTTGGGAGTTATGATCAATAAGTTGAAACGGCACCTTCTGTAGTGTTTGAGAAGAAATGTAAAACGAAAGATTAAGGTGTTTGCCTTACAAACACAAGGTACAGGGTTTGAATCTCACAGGGGATAATTGGCTAGGCTTAAAATGGCTCGCAAGGGCAGTTAGCCTAGTACTAATCTATGAACCTATGAACCTGCTGGTATAATTTGGACGGTTTCCTATTAAATGTTGGAAAGGCACCTTACTGTCATTTATAAGGTCAAGGGTAAAGGTGCAAAAGTTCAAAATTGTGAGTGGAAATCCTGTCACCTCTGAAACATCGACATGTAGACTGCATTTGTGGTTTTGCCAGTCACTGTTTCAATTGGATAGCACTACAGTGTGGATTGGGAAAAGTACCCTTTTCCTCACTGTAATGTGATCTCAGAGTTAGAATATATAATTAGCAGGGGGTGTGAGGGATGCAGGGGGCCTTGCTGCAAAACATCTGTAGTACATCTCCAGACATCCAGGTAATGTCGATAATGTCAAATTTGACATACCAACATTGCTGCATTCAGAGATGTGAGCAAAAGATGTCCACACTTTTGACATTTCGGTTCGAGTAAGTCATTACTCGCAAAACTGATTTGCACAACTTTGATATTAAACCTAATTTGGAGACTTGTTTAGCCTTTGTTAAGATTGTGATAAGGACAGTATGACAATAAAAATCATGTCTCAAGGACAGGCAAATAGATATGAGGACATCCTAATTGGAGGACAGCTTTATTTTCCTCAAAACAAATCTGTCATGGATAAGTATTCCTTACAGATCTTTTGGGGAAAAAAGAGATTTTAGAGGTCTGGTGGCTAGAGATAATCCTGATGCTTACATAGTTCATGAGGTGCTGCAGGACTTTACCCTATGCTTTCTTTTTAAAATTTGGAACTGTTCTCAGTGCATTAGCATACCAAGGGTGGAGTGATGGTGCAGTTGCCCTGATCATAAGATGTTAGGGGCATGATCATGAAGGTCAGATGTTGCATTTTTCTTTCTATTTCACCATTTCTGAAAGCTGATACAGAAAGCAAGTAAAATGCATTCATGTTTTCTGTAAACTAAACAATTAGCTTGTTACAGATATAAGACTACAAAAAAGTTCTTGTTTTCTTTTACTTTTCTCTTCTGATGAAGAGCTGTGACAAAGAGGGGAGGTGTATCTGTTTATGAAAGCTAAGGTAAGAGAGTGAATCCTTTTTTATTTGATGGCTCTTCCAGTGAATAGCTGCAGGAGGAAGGAGGTGCAATTTGTTTTTCTTCTCAAAACAAAGAGCTGGGCAGGGAGGTGGTGTGCATTTCTTGAAGAGTTTAGGCATGGAGGGGTGTATATTTGACAGTATAGCAGAATAGACATTTTATTTCCCAGTGTAAAGATTGAGAAGGAGGAAGAAGGGGTGTATCTTACTACCTGCTTAGAGTGCCTGTACAATGAAGTGCTTTTTTTCACTTTTCTAGTTAAGAGATAGGGCAGGAAGGAGGAGTTGTACATCTGGCAACCTGATTTCATTGCCAGTTCAGTGCAGTTGACCTTTTTTTTCATTATATGTAGACTAAATGACAAAATGACATAATTACATATATTATAAACAAAGTGAATATCAGAGATGATCTGGGGTTATAAAGGCAATAGACAAATGTCATTATAAACAGACTGACTGGAAAAATACTATACACACACACACACACACACACACATATATATATATATATATATATATATATATATATATATATATATATGCATTATATAGAGAGTCGACATCAGAGAAGGAATAATAAGAGTCACAATAAAAATTAGAGGCAGCACAAGGTATGTAGAGGGATGAAGGGAAGCAAGTGGTTAAGTTGCTTGACCATTTCTGATTGGAAAATGGGGTATGGCTTATTGAAGTTTTACTTCGATGAGGCCATGCACATGGGTTGTGTGGTGCATATGTCATGTTTGAGAAGTTTATTATAGCTCTGCAGTGGTCCTGGCAGTAGTATGCTTCCCAATAAGTAGCAGGATGTTATTTGGATGATTTTCTCATCGTCAAGAATGGCTCTAAGGAAGTGAAGTAGAAGTTAAAAAAATAGAAACTGAAGTTATGGAATACCTGTGAAGTGACATATTTAGTGTAGAAAGTCTAACACAGGTTATACCATGGCATGATGGAACAATGAGTTCCCCAAGTAAGGAGAAACAGAAGTAGCAGGTCTCATCTGAAGAGGAAATATGGACATATGAAATAAAATAGAAATTTAATATGGCGCACTATTTATACAAAGTAGAATGCAAAACTAATCAATACAAAAAGAACATCACCAAAGATTGTTGAAGAGAAATACAGGCAAGGCACCTGACTATGGAAAATTTTACAATACAAAAAATAAGAAAACAAAGAGGAGATTTAGAAAAGAGGATTAGTAATGGAGCAGTTAAATAAATAGACACTGAGGTTATGGATTACCTGTGAAGTAATTAATGGAGCAGTTAAATAAATAGAAACTGAGGTTATGGATTACCTGTGAAGTAATTAATGGAGCAGTTAAATAAATAGAAACTGAGGTTATGGATTACCTGTGAAGTAAAGGATTTAGTGTAGAAAATCTAATTCTGATAACTCCACATCAGGATACAGCAATAGATCCCCAAATTAAGAAGAAACCAGTGGAGCAGGAAACATCTGATCAGTTGCCATATGAAGATACTTTGGAGCCTTTCATGGGAAACCAGTATAAAAGTTCAGTTAGAGTTGCATATCAAGGGAAGGAACAGGAAACTGTGTGAAACCTGATGCAATCAATGTTGTGGAGTTATAGGTCAGTGGCTTCCCATATGAATGAGCAATGGATGACACGGGATGAAATTGAAGCAAATGTGGCACAAGAATCTACTCTGGAACTTTCTGTAGAATGCCTGCAGGTAATGGAGAACAAATAATGTGCCCTCAGTTCAGAAAAAAAAATTTAAGAAGAGTTGCTTGATTTAATAGACTTCTACAGTTATATTAAGATCCATGAAAGACTACAGAAAGTCAATAAAACCAAGAAGTTAGATAAAACAAATGAACAGAGTAATTAGGGCTGCTCATAGAAATTCATCCAATATAACAGAAGTAAATAGGATCTATTACTGTGCATCTAAATTAATAATAGATAAAGTCTTATGAAAAAAAACAGAGCAGTAAGGGAAAATAAGTGGAGAAATCAAATGCATTCATGGAAGTATTGACTGCAGAAAACTATAAAGCAATTAAGTCAAGAAGTGTCACTGTTAGAATAGTGCAGAAAAGGGAACAGATCAAAGATACTCAGAAAGATAGGCGTGATAAATGTAATGTGCAGTATCATAACAGATCAAGATCTATTGTGCACTGTCACAAATATTAAACTAAAAATATCAGCACAGGCACAAAAACTTAAAAGATATGCAGATAAATGTAAAGGAAAAGTATAAAATAAGCAATTTATTGATGGCGCGAAAAGGTATTATGGAAAACTGGGAAGCAAGGCAAAAGGAATTGAAACACCACAAAAAAAGAAGAAATAGATACATTTTGGAGAAATGTCTATGAAGATCCTGTGGAACATAACAGAGATGCTAAATGGATATAAAAAGTAAAAGAAAAAATAAGAAGTACAAAATGTACAGGATATGAAATGGAATAAGTAATGACCAGAGAAATTGAAACAAAGTTAAGGAAAGCTTCTAACTGGAAAACCCCAGGCCCAGGTGCAGTATCTAACTATTGCTAAAAGCATTAACAAATTTACATGAAGATTTGGCCATGAGTAAGAACTATTTATATGCAGGAAACCAAAACCAAATTAGATCCGAACCAGACCAAGAACAAAATGATGTATCCAAAGGCTCAACAGGAACAAAAAATTCAAAATGACTTAAATAAAACTCTGTTTTAATGAAATGATAAAAAATTCCACATCAAGCGCTTTCGCCTGGAGGCATACCAGGCTTTTTCAAGATGAACCATGATTAAAAATTCAAGGCTTAAGTACTTTCTAGCCCAAATCATGTGACTAGAATAGCAACTAATAAAATATGCAAATCAGATGTTAAAGTGCCAACAGCAATTCATTCATTTAATGAAATTATACAATGTCTAATAACCCACAAAATTGTACTAAATAATGTAAAAACATGTGTTTAAATTACAACTCATAATAAAGCATGTATGACTGTTTTATAAAGCTACAAACTATTTATATGCGGACCCCAAACAGACGCGAACCTGGTTAGCAACAGGAAAACAATACTCCTCCTTAAGAGTGAACCTACAAGCTATCCTAAAAACTACAGATCAATAACTTGCCTTCCAAAGATGTATAAACTGTACACTGGAATTGATGCTGACAGAGTCTCTAGTCATTTAGAGGAAAACTCAATCATGGCAATAGAACAAACACATAACAAAAGAAAGTCATATGGACCAAAAGATCATTTGTTGTTAAGTAAAGTCATAATGGAGAACTGTAAAAAAGGGAAGACACTAAGTATGGCATGGATAGACTACAAAAAAGCCTTTGATTGTATCTCATATTCATGGATAAAAGAGTACTTAAAAATGTATAAGATATGGGCATGGCCAATATGGCTAACTGAGAGCAGCAACTGGTGTCACTGAAAACTTTTCTCGGACAGAAAATGTAGTCAAAAAATTAAAAATTGAGATACTTGCTAGCTAATTGTGTTCATTAATAGAAAAAAAGATTTATAGCTTCATGTTCTTCAAAAGCAATAGTTTTTTCTGTCAGAATTTCAACTGTTTGGTTAAGTGAGAAGAGACTTCAGCATGAGTCACTCAAGAAATGGTACTCAGGATCCTTGTGTTAAAAAATATATTCAGTCATTATTATCTAGTATACAGGATATAGTACTTAAAATAGACAAACTGGTTACAAAACTAGAATGTTTCAAAGAAGAGACCAGAAAGAGAATGGAACATTTTGAAGCTATTATGGAACAAGAAGGGATACAAATCAACATTATGGAAGAGACTTTGAATGATCATGAAAGCAGAATAACTTAAGATGATTCTCAGACTGAATTTCATTTAAACAAAATAACTGGCTCATAGAAAAACTTGATGATTTAGAAAAATAGACTGAGATGAAATAACATTAGAATTTATGGTATACCTAAAAAGTATGAGGTAGACAGTATAATAAACTCCTTAACTACCTGGCTACATAAAGCATTAAATTTACCTGAAACTTTTTGAGAGCACTTTCTAAGAAGGAAAACACACCACTATGCTCTGTTATAATTAAGTTCATGTCTAGCTTAGAAAAAGATCAAATATTAAAAGCAGCATGGTCCAGCCCACCTATTAAAATAAGTGAACAAGTAGTTAAATTTGACAATGTGTATTTCAATAAAGTAATGAGCAAAAGAAAATCCGGTTTACCACTGACGAAGGAAGTTAAAAAAAATCAATATTAAAGACACAGTGGTGTTTCCTGTGAAGATCAAATTATTCCTTTCTGAAGAAACAAAAATGTTTAGCATGGAGGATGCAGCCACTTTTGTTAACTGCAATAACTTCCTTAATGTTGATGAAATGGAGTGGACCAGCATATCTATGAAGAGACAGTGTGAGCTGAATTCTTGGAAAACTGCTTATAAAATGAAGAAGTCTAAAAAGAAATGACTATTATTCACTTATTGCTGGACTATTCTTTTTTGAAACAATAGCTCTGACTTTTAAGTAAGAGGTTTGTACTGGACTTTAACTCTCAACACATATGTAAGGATGTATTTATATTTTAAGCTAAAGTGTTTTCAAGATTAGGAATATAAAGGGTTAGTTTTACTGTTTTACTATATTTACAGTGAAATACTTAATATATTTCATTTAACTAAATCTAAAAGTGTGTTTCTAAATCTTAAACAAATATTTTCTATAAGAAAATGTCATTATATTTTAAGGAATAGAATTGATAACTTTAAAGCTATATAAGTTAAGAATTTTATTTTATTTATTCAGCATCACTTAATATGTGCATTGTTGAGTTAAGTGAATGCCAGCTCTAAGCTGGAAATGGTAACTACACTGAAGCTTACACAAAAGCCATGTACAATCACTTAAATAAGTGTATAAAATTGGTTGTACCAGAAGGAATCAAAGATAGAGCCCCAAGTAAAAACAAGCTGGCATGGTGGACATCCAGCATCAACAAACTTTACAATAAACATAAAAAGTTGCTGTCCAAAAAAATAAAGGCAAGGCCTCATCAATGGAAAAGCACCCTACTCAACCTCAACAGGCAAATAAGATTACTTGTCAAATCCTCTAAGGGCTCCTTTGAAAGGAACTTAGCAAGTACAGCCAAGGATAACCATAATGCCTTTTACAGCTATGTACATAGATTAAAATGTAGGACTCAAGCATGTGCAGAGCAAGTGACCAATGGTATCACACACACTGGTCCCACAGAGGTGGCAAACCTGCTAAAGGATAGGTTTGGTGAAAGTTTTACTCCCTTATCCACTCCAAACTAATTACAAACCTTCCCCCAAACTCCCCTGCCACCCTATATATCTGAAGAGCAGGTCCTCAAAGTCTTGTCCAAGGCAAAAAACACAGCCTCTATGATACTAGATGACATCCCAGGCTGTCTTCTAAACAGGCTAAAACATGAACTAACATCACCATTAAGTACCCTTTTCAATCATGGCCTATCCACAGTCTTTGTTCCTGCAGAATGGAGAACAGCAACAGTTATACCCCTCCACAAAGGTGGCCTAGCAACAGACTCAGGGTATTACAGACCCCCATAAGTCTGACCAGCCACATCTGTAAGGCCATGGAATGTATCAATATGGACCCTATAAATCAAGACATAGGTGACTACCAAACCCTGGATCCTACCCAATTTGGCTTCATCAAGAGCAGATCCTGCCTGTTAAATCTGGTGTACTTCTTTGAAAATGTGACCAGGGCCATTGATGAGGGCAAATCTGTACACACAGCATACCTCAACTTGGCAAAGGCTTTTAATACAATCCCACATTCAGGCATTACTGATAAACTTAGCAAACTGAATGTAAACCCCTTCATTATAAGATGGGTTGTCAACTGGCTCACAAAACAGATGCACATTATCAACGTGATTACAATACATCAACCAGAGGAACTGTTACCATTGGGGTGTAACAAGAGGTCTGTGCTGCACCCCTACTGTTTGGTATATACTTCAAAGAAGTTCAGGTCAAACTAATGGGTTGTGGCTGACCAAGTTGGCAGATGACTGCAAACTAGGTGCAATCACTGAAGCCCCTAATGATGTCAGTATACTTCAGGAGATCTCACATAGACCATAGAATGAGATATTAGTCATGGTCTCAAATATCATCATTCCCTTCAACAAAAACAATGTCCCTTCACACTATAAAATCACAACAATACCCCATGTACCCACAAAGTGGTAAGGGACCTTGGCTAACAAGTTGACTGCAACCTTAACTTTGACCACTATACGTCTACTATAGTAAGGAAGGCTTTCTACATAGCACACTTGATTAGTAAAGGCATTTCCTCAAGAGTAAAAGAAGTTATAACCTGTATATACTCGGCACTAATCCGGCCTATAATTGAGTATAACATCCCATTCAGCATGTACCATACAAAGCACCTGCAGCAACTGGATAGACCTCAAAGCTTTCTAACAAAGAAGATCAAGAGGCTCCAGCATTTGCTTTACACAGGCTGACTAAAGTCCCAGTCACTATACTCCATGTTGTATAGACTTCTCAGGGGAGACTTATGCCTGGCCTATAGTCCAAGCCAAGACCCAAACCTAATGAACTTGCTGCATATCAGTAAATCAAATGGGACTAGAGCTTCCCATTCCAGGGCCATAAATATGGCCTGTGACTTAAATAAGACATGCTGGAGGGACAGCTTTACCTCCCAGCCACTGCCACATCTTTAGAACAGGATAGCAAGTCACGTGAAACAAAACAAGTCTATGACACTGTTCAAGAGGAACCTGGATGAGTGGATGAGCCCACATAAATTCTTACCAGGGATAGTGCCCATAACCCTCCTGGACATGAGTAGTCATCACGAACTGCAATCTTTGGTATTGACTAGCATTTTTATGGTATTACATTGGGATGAAATGACCTCCTGGTCAATAGCCGAGTAATCTCTTATGATCCTATGATCCTATGTAATATGCTAATTGGAAGTGTTAACGTGCTGGTGATGTTTGTTATCCTTGCTCTTGTGCAACACACTCTGTTCACAGGTCATTTATGAAACAATAAACACACTGAACGCTTGAGAACAAAAGAATGGTCCATCTCTTCAGAATGTGACAATTTTCCCACCTTGAGGTGTGCTGAAGACAATGTAGGTCAAAGTTAATCACTGATGTCTGTGAAAAAAAGAAAAAGGACTTTCTATTTTATAATATATATAATATATAGTAATGTTATAACATATAATTTTCTAGCAATTTACATGTTAATATCTTATGCAGCAGTGTTATTAACTTTAACTATACATATTAACTGTACATATTAATTCAAGGAAGTAAAGTTAGATGTTTGTTACTGATTAGACCAGCTTAAAATAACTAAGAAGAATGAGAAGCTTACATAGGAAATTAGCAGCTGCTGTGTGCTGTGAGTTGCCATTTTCACATGCTGTAACCAGATTTTGATGTCAGAATGTAAAGCTTAGAATATGTATTCAAATTAAATAAGCAGGAACTATCCTATATATAATCAAGATTGCTTTTAATATTAGAATTAATAAGAGTAACACACAATATATAGAACAAGATAGAACATTAGTGGGAAAATAAGACAAAAATGTATTTAAATAACAAACTGCTTTGAAGAAAGATGTCTATTGCATATATATGTATGTTACAGAAATGTGAATGTACAAGATCTCATATACTTTACACAGAAAATTATATAGAACATCTCAAAATAATATGAAAGCTGAAATTCGAAGCCTTGTCATATGAAATTTAAAGCTTTTTAAATGTTGAGTGTTATTAGATTCAAAGACTACCTGAAATAACTATTTTTTTTTTTACTTTTAAAGATAGGTTAGTGCTTATTAAAATGATTATTTTACCTGAGCTTTATATATATATATATATATATATATATATATATATATATATATATATATATATTTGTATTAAATATATATATATATATATATATATATATATATATATATATATATATATATATGCATACACACACACACACACAATAGCTTTAGTACCTGATAAAAAACTTTTGAAGAAAATGAAAAAAAGACATTAACTTCATTCTCATGGTATCCTTAACAGCCAAGAATTGCTTATAGAAATCATATAAGATTTTGGGGGTATGGTGGCATTAACTTCCGGGATGTAGAATCTTATTCTTTTGCTCCAAGGTTTAACTCTATTATACTGTGGAGAGATTCAACCTATACTAGTCAATGAAAAAACATCCAGTAGCAGATTATACTAAATTAATATAAGTTTATTACAGATGATAAATTTGAAATATGTAATAATCCTTTCATCTGGCTAACAAAATTGACCTTAGAATAAAATGTATCTCAGTCTTTAGACTCTGCATATCAACAGTTAAAAA
Source organism: Protopterus annectens (assembly GCF_019279795.1). Lineage (NCBI taxonomy): Eukaryota > Metazoa > Chordata > Ceratodontiformes > Protopteridae > Protopterus > Protopterus annectens. The sequence goes on from NC_056735.1 coordinate 832,319,024, forward strand.
ATATATTTTTAAAACTTCATTGATATCAAAATAGAAATGTTTGTGTTTTCCTATTGCACATACATGTAGATTTAAGGAAACTCAGAGCAATGTTAAAATTAATTTACTAAAAAGGAATGGATTAGTATTATAGTCTGATTGTTTTGAAAAAGGAAAAACTAAGTCTTCACAATATTTAATGACAGAATATAAGTAGCATGAATTTGCTAACCAGTTAATATTATCCATCAATAAGAAGATAAATGAATTTGTGGATAATATTTGTGAATAGGAACAAAATATTATTCCCCTATTATTTTAATATATGAATGCGGTTATCAAAGGTTGATTGACATAGAAAGGAAGCTACACCAAGCTATATAAGTTAATTATAGAAATAATAATAATAATAACAATAATAATATATTTTTTTCAATGCAAAATTCTGGAACTTTTTATATATTGGTGGATTGAGTGACTCAATAGAAGGTAAGAACATAACTTTGATACTTAAATCAGTTAGTCAGACTTCAAGTTTATAGTGGAAAATGTTTATGTATAAGTATATGAATATCAGTTAGTCAGACGTCTTCAAGATTACACTGGAAAGTTTTTATGTGGAAGTATATGAATAGAATGTTTTTTACTCCATATAAAATCTCAAAGTTTAGTAAAATGACTTCTTCAGTTTGTTGGAGCTGTAGGAAAGATGTAAAAGCTGATTGGACATGCACCTTTATAGATTGTGAAAAATTAAATGTATATTGAGAAGATATAAGTACATCTTTAAGGTGCTTTGGTCTAATAATTATTCTTTAACTAGATCAATAATACTAATGAATGTTCCACTTCTTGTATCTGTAAAAGCCAAACAGCAAAAACTATTATGGGCTGTCGTGGCAGTTCCCAGAAAAGTTATTACAAAAACTGAAAATCAAACTTGTTTCCTACATTCAAATAATGTTTAAATTTAACAAAAATACTATGTAAAGCTGAAAAAGAAGTTATCAGAATAAGATTGATAAATCATAGCAAGATTCTTAATGTGTTAATTGTCTAAGATTACATTGATCATTCAAAGTATTCCTATCATTGTATAACAATATGTGAAGTAGAATTTCTCCATTTCTACATATATGTTGCAAATATGTTAACTTAATAAAAAAATGTATTAAAAACATGCATAAGATACACCCTACACTGACTGATTACATTACAGTGAACATGAAACAGTGACAAACCACTTTGCAGTTAAGCCATGAATGATAAAGTACAAATTATTATCCCAGGGATAAAAATTCAAAGGGGGTATTCCAGGGTGATGCTTTGTCATTGTTGCTCTTTTGTTCTTGCCCTTAACCCATTAAGCTGTCTACTTAACAGGTTAGTTCATGGTTACATTGTGGCTCCAAGAAAACAACACTGTGTAAATACTTCTCACTTTCTTTTTATGGATGATTTAAGACTGTATAGTTAATCAAATGAAGAACTGAAAGTACAACAGCAGGTGGTCAAAACTTTTTCAGATGATATAAGAATGTCATCTGGTCATGACAAATGTGCAAAAGCCACCTTTAAAGCAGGAATGCTGCAGTGCCAAGAAAACAGCCTGGGACAGGAATGTGATATAAAAGAACTTGAGCAAGAGGGACTGTATATATATTTGGGAATTGAAAACATGAACAAAGGGGAAGAAAACTTAGTAAGGAATATTTTACAAGACTAAAATTAATACTGAAAACAGTTCTGACATCTAGGAATAAAGTCCAGTCTATAATCAAATTTGCTCTTCCTGTCCTAACCTACAGTTTTGGAGTGATTGACTGGCCCCAAAAGATATTGGATCAGTTGGATAGGAAAACAAGAAAAATGCTACATGCTTATCAAATAATTTATAAAAATTAGAGTATACCAAAACTATATATTTCCCATTCTGAAGAAGGTATAGGCCTCCTCAAAATTGATTACATGTGTAGATTTGTGATTGTAGGAATGCAGACATGTCTGTTGACCTCACAAGACCCAAACATAATGAAAGCTTTAAAACATGAGGAGAAGATGACTTCCCTGCTTAATTTAGCAGAAACATATTGGTGTCACGCAAGAATGGAAATCAAACAAGAAGTAGATAAAAATCAGGCAGCAACTGAATTTGCAGACTACAAAAGAAAGACTATAAGATGAAGGATTAGATGAGAAGGCATGAAATGTAGAAAATGCATAAATATAGTTGCAAGTAGAGAAAACTCTTGGAACAACTTCATGTCAATCAGAAATGAATGCAGGAATAGTTAAGGAGAGGTGAATTTCAATTAAAAGATAAAAGGTTAATATTGGCGGCCAAGATAATAGACTACATACTCATCGGTTTACAAAGTCCATTGAACATGTGGGAGAAACAGACAAATGCAGGTTTTGTAAAACAGAATTGGAAACAGTCACACATCTTATTGCTGATCAAGATATACTAATGGCAGAAAAATTGTATACTGAAAGACATAATAATGTGGCAAGGCTTTTGCACTGGGCATTGTGCAAACATTATAATATACTGAATTAGTTGAAAAACATTGGAAACATGATCCATAAAGCATTATAGAAAATGTTGAACCATAGCTCTCAATCTGTTAGTGCAAGAAATCTAGACCAAGCCAAATATAAAGGGGACAAAAGCCCAAAACTAGGGGCAATCTTTAAATATTGCTCTTATAAACTTAGAAAGTTGATAGGATAACACTTTTAGCATAAGCGTGCATTTTCTGAAGGGGATGAAGGCTGAAACTCAATTGTCTTGTCATTATTTAGTGTCTTTAATCCATAGTGACTTGTATGGGGCAAAAATCTGAACATTCTGTAAAAATCTGTACAGCTGAGAGGTATGTGATGAAGTTTATATCACATTGCATCACCCATTGTCAACAGCTCAGAAAAAAAAGTTGTGAGAAAACCAGATATATTAGCCAATGAATAGTAGACAAAACCATCACTGATCATTGAAATTGCTACATCCATTGACTACAGTGTCTTACATACAGAGAGAATCAAATAGTGAGACAGCAACCCGTCTCTGCTAGGTTTTCCAGTCAAATAGTGAACAGGACTCGAACAAGGATGAAAGCAACGTATTTATTAATACACAAAAAAATTAAAAACTGGTAAGTGCTTTCATCTGCATTGCAGACTTCATCAGACAACTATATATCAGAAGTAAAACCATATTTAACAACTTTTTGGCGCCAACTCAATTCAAAAGATTATTTCAAATAGCTGACGTCAACTTTTAAAGTGCCAGTGCTTATAATTTGTAAAAGCATAAATTGAGATCAAATTTCAGCACATAACATTCATGATTATAGAAGTACATAATCTATTAATGTACTCCACAACTAAAAACACATGAAAAAAAATATGAAAAAAAATAATAATAAATAGAATACAATGATGACCATAATGCCCACTACTATAAAAAATGTTAAAATATAATATATTAAGTATACAAATAAATAAATATAAATAACAATGAACTAATCTGCTGAATTCATGGCAGGTAGCCTATAAAACAGCACATGTTTCACTAAAAGTAGCTAAAAACAGCAATTGTACCCAGCTAACACTAAGTCATTAATATCACAAAATCTACATATGCATAAAAAATCTACATATACATAAAAAGCACAAATGGGTAGTTCACATTCAACTTATAATAATTGTAATAAAGGTTTAATGGAAATAAAGTCATTAATGCCTGGGAACTTTGTGGCATTAGTCTTCATCTGCCACATACTTTCCTTTTTACCTAAAAGAGCTTTGAAATTACCTCCTCGTGGGGATTTTTGTACCTGATCAATTATAGCAAATCTAAAGACATGAACAACACCATACTGTTTAATATATCTGTATAAGGCATTATTGGTATCTTGGACCTTAATCTTATACAGATGTTCATAAATCTGTCTCCTAAATTGCCTTTCAGTTTTTCCAATATAGAAAGCTGTGCATAACTCACATTTTGCAAGATATATTATATTAGTGCTATGACAATTCCCTTTTATAAACTTAATATACATTCTATTTATGTCATCCAATTTGCAGCCCTTGTTTTCATTTATAGCAAAACATTGTCTACAAGAACCACACTTTTTAGTGGAAACATACTGCGTCGATAAATTACGATTGTTTTTTGCACCCTCTAACAGTCTTTTAATATTTAATCCCACCTTATATACACAGCATGGTCCATTACCAACTACATTTTTTACTTCCTCATCGACGTTACACATTAGTGAAACGTGCTGTTTTATAGGCTACCTGCCATGAATTCAGCAGATTAGTTCATTGTTATTTATATTTATTTATTTGTATACTTAATATATTATATTTTAACATTTTTTTATAGTAGTGGGCATTATGATCATCATTATATTCTATTTAGCATTATTTTTTTTTTTTTCATATTTTTTTTCATGTGTTTTTAGTTGTGGAGTACATTAATAGATTATGTACTTCTATAATCATGAATGTTATGTGCTGAAATTTGATCTCAATTTATGCTTTTACAAATTATAAGCAATGGCACTTTAAAAGTTGACGTCAGCTATTTGAAATAATCTTTTGAATTGAGTTGGTGTCAAAAAGTTGTTAAATATGGTTTTACTTCTGATGTATAGTTGTCTGATGAAGTCTGCAACGCAGATGAAAGCGCTTACCAGTTTTTAATTTTTTTGTGTATTAATAAATACGTTGCTTTCATCCTTGATCGAGTCCTGTTCACTATTTGACTGGATAACCTAGCAGAGATGGGTTGCTGTCTCACTATTTGATTCTGTTGTTGTGTTCATTCGTTGTGGTTTAGTATCAGTTCTGCAAGCTATGGACAGTTCAAGTGTGGTGACCGAGATTCCTTTGGACAAGGATATGATGAGCAGCTTTAGGGCGGAAATGAATGTTTTGCGTGACAACGTTACTCGCCTTACTGAAGTAGTTGGGCAGTTACAACAAACCATCTGGGATATAAAAAACGCCGCTTTTAATGAGAAAATAAGCCACCCGTCACTTGTTACCCATGTTTCCACTCAAGCTGACATTCCGAATGGTCAGGGTGGATTTAGCAAGGATTCCAAAGAGGTGACTAGACCAAGACTGTTGTGTAATAGTGTTCGAGATATAAGCCATGCATCTGACAAGGACTTTACGTTTGATTTTTCCTTGTTTCAGGTCGATGAGGATTTTCAGCGTCTGGGAGCTCGTCCTAAATGCACACAGCCAGTAAAAACTTATGCTTTGTCAGCAAAACCTAAATTGGACATTGAAAAAGGTACTGTTGTGAACTCTTCTAGCCCTAGGGGCAATGTTGTTAACGTTTCTCCCACTACATATGAGTTTGGTAATTTGGATAAATTTTTAACTAATGACTATGATTTTAAAACTAAAGATCATCAAAATAAAAAGTATAGAGATAATTCTGTCAGTTATAAAGGCACTGTAAAAGACACGATTTACAGTTTAGGAAAAATGTTATTAGCTGTGAAAAGTGTAAAAATTGACAATGCATATTTATTGAAATGTATCAATTTAGGCATTGTACCGATGGGTTTAAGGTTTTTTAAAATGCCAATGGGGGTAAATTTAGACAATGACACAAAGATGGAATATAACAAATTGTTTGATAGTTTTGGTATTAGTTTTATGAATTTAATTATAAAAAAGAATGATGAGAAATTAAGTGGGTTAGTTAATGAGCTACAGAAGTTAAATAATGAAATTGTTACAGATTTGGTGTTCCCCCAATGGAAGGATTTATATGAAAAGCAGTTTAAATTAGCCGAAAGTAGAGCAGCCAAGATATTTGACAGAAAGAAAAAGAAGCTGTCACGTGATATGGAACAATATCATTACCATAGGGCGTACCTATGGAAAGCTGAGATGGACAGGGAACATAATAATGTTGTTTTGGATAGTAGGGAAACCCACAAGGAAACAGGCTTAAATTTTCAAGGGGGTCGATACTTCACACCTCCACAGAAAAGGAACTATTGACAAGGGAGCCATCAAAAGAGATGGTAAATAGTGATATTGACAATATTAATAGTCAGTTTTTACAGCCTGAGGTCATCACTACTAATGTACCTGCTTTGGATAATAGTATGTTATATAAAAAACACGTTGATGAGGTAGTAACTGCACATAATGATTTGAAAATATTTAATTATACTAGTTTAAACATCCTGGAAGAGCATTTTTCATTATTTAAGAAGGGTATGAAATACATACCAACAGCAAGGTTTAATTTAGCTGACACCATAGCTGAGGTTAAGCTATATTGTCGTAGACTTAACCTGGCTCTTACTATGCAGAAAAATGTGGAGTTGCTGCCTAAAAATGAATTAAGGAGAAAAAGTACCTTTATACCTATGACACACAGGAATGTATTAAATTTTGAAGATCTTATTTGTTTAGATATATACAGATATAATAAAAGAAGAAGAGATCTATTATTAATGATAACCTTACTGTGCAGGAGAGAATGTGTTTAAAGGAACTAGTTTGTAACAAAGATTTACGGGTTATGAAACCTGACAAAGGGGCAGGGATTGTCCTGTACAACACGATGGATTATGTTAATAAGATACAGAGGATATTAATTGAGACTGATAATTATGAAATTGTGTCTTTAAATGAAATTAACATTGGATATCGCGAGATTGATTTAGCTTTAGAAAAGTATTTGATTGACAATAGGATTACTGTGGAGACTTATAATTTTTTAAAGGTGAAACATCCTGTGCTTGCTACAGTAGTGGATATTCCCAAAATTCATAAGGACATACTTGATCCCCCATTCCGCCCAATTATATCGGGCAGTAAATCTAAGACCTTTAACATAGGTGTAGCCATAGATAGATGGGATAAGCATATTTATGGAAACACACCGCATCTCATAAAGGATTCATGGATGTTTTTGTCCAATCTTACTACAGAAAAATGGAAAAAGAGTTTGCTATATATAACTATTGATGTTATAGATTTGTTTTCTTGCATCCCCAAAATGCAAGGTTTAGAAGGTTTTAGTGAGAGCTTAAGAAGGTATTCTAACCTCAGCTGGGATCGTATTAATTTGATAACCGACATGATGGAATTAGTATTAGATCATAATTATATCTACTTTGAAGGGGAATATTTTAGACAGACAAGGGGTGTTGCTATGGGGGCTTCTTGTGCCCCTATTTTTGCTAATTTGGTTATGCTGGAATGGGAGCATCAACATTTGTTTAACAACACCTATTTTCAGCATGTTGTTTATTATACAAGATTCCTTGATGATATGTTTCTGCTATGGGATGGACCAGTTGAATCTTTTAATGATTTCATGATCCATTTAAATCAGTCCAGTAACTTTTTGAAATGTACTTACAAGGTTAGTTCTGATGGGATTGTTACTTGGATACATTTATTAGACATACAGACACTGGTTTTCAGTCAGAGATCTTTAGAAAAGAAACTTTTTCAAATGGATATTTGGAATTTTCTAGTAATCACCCCAAACACATATTAAGAAATATTTTTAAAGGGCAATGCATTTGGGCTGCTAGAATGTCTTCTAATTATGATGTAATGATTAAGGAGATACATTTTATCAAAAATATGTTTATTAATAGAAATTTTCCTATACGATTACTGAATGATATTGCTTCATATGTTATAAGGGAATGGGGCAATAAGTACCCCCAATACTGGGCACTGTATATAGTTCCACTAATGCTATACAGCCCGGCAAAGTAGGGGGATTTGAGTCCAAAAAAGTATGTGTTCTAATGTACTCCCCACATGTTAATGAAATCAAAAATATTTTGTTTAGACATTGGAATATTCTAACCGTCGATGAGGAAGTAAAAAATGTAGTTGGTAATGGACCATGCTGTGTATATAAGGTGGGATTAAATATTAAAAGACTGTTAGAGGGTGCAAAAAACAATCGTAATTTATCGACGCAGTATGTTTCCACTAAAAAGTGTGGTTCTTGTAGACAATGTTTTGCTATAAATGAAAACAAGGGCTGCAAATTGGATGACATAAATAGAACGTATATTAAGTTTATAAAAGGGAATTGTCATAGCACTAATATAATATATCTTGCAAAATGTGAGTTATGCACAGCTTTCTATATTGGAAAATCTAAAAGGCAATTTAGGAGATGGATTTATGAACATCTGTATAAGATTAAGGTCCAAGATACCAATAATGCCTTATATAGACATATTAAACAGTATGGTGTTGTTCATGTCTTTAGATTTGCTATAATTGATAGGTACAAAAATCCCCACGAGGAGGTAATTTCAAAGCTCTTTTAGGTAAAAAGGAAAGTATGTGGCAGATGAAGACTAATGCCACAAAATTTCCAGGCATTAATGACTTTATTTACATTAAACCTTTATTACAATTATTATAAGTTGAATGTGAACTACTCATTTGTGCTTTTTATGTATATGTAGATTTTTTATGCATATGTAGATTTTGTGATAGTAATGACTTAGTGTTAGTTGGGTACAATTGCTGTTTTTAGCTACTTTTAGTGAAACATGTGCTGTTTTATAGGCTACCTGCCATGAATTCAGCAGATTAGTTCATTGTTATTTATATTTATTTATTTGTATACTTAATATATTATATTTTAACATTTTTTATAGTAGTAGGCATTATGATCATCATTGTATTCTATTTATTATTATTTTTTTTTTTCATATTTTTTTCATGTGTTTTTAGTTGTGGGGTACATTAATAGATTATGTACTTCTATAATCATGAATGTTATGTGTTGAAATTTGATCTCAATTTATGCTTTTACAAATTATAAGCACTGGCACTTTAAAAGTTGACGTCAGCTATTTGAAATAATCTTTTGAATTGAGTTGGCGCCAAAACGTTGTTAAATATGGTTTTACTTCTGATGTATAGTTGTCTGATGAAGTCTGCAATGCAGATGAAAGCGCTTACCAGTTTTTAATTTTTTTGTGTATTAATAAATACGTTGCTTTCATCCTTGTTCGAGTCCTGTTCACTATTTGACTGGATAACCTAGCAGAGACGGGTTGCTGTCTCACTATTTGATTCTGTTGTTGTGTTCATTCGTTGTGGTTTAGTTACATACAGAGAGACATAAAGGCCTAAAATATCAGTATTTTCAGGCAGAAACAAGGACAATGCGGAAGAAGGACACACAGACACTTCCAATAGGAATAGGAACAACAGCTCTATTAAAAAAATAATTTGCAATTGTATTTAGATATATTACCAATATATGTAACTCCATATGAATTGCATACGTAGTCATATCTGGGCACATTGTGAGTGATGTGAATAGCACTTCTGGCTAACCTCAGAGACTGAAACAATACTAATTTCATGACCTTTAATCATACTTTGACTTAGGAATGGGGTCCATTCTCATCATATTATTAGAAATCAACAAGACCTGGAGAAATTAAGGGGGTTGAAGCAGGACATAGGCATGTTTATGTGCCATGACCTAAAGGTGCCTCATGCTATTGACAAGATAGAAGGCCTATTAAGAGTATTATTGTTTGTGAGCTGTGTAATTGATATCAGCTCTTTGGATTTCAAATTATCATTGTCTAAATTAGAGTGATTGAGGGAGTCCATTGATGTATCGCCGGATGCCTAGAAAGTAAGAGTTAGAAAGGTGATGGAGCTTTTGGGTCACTTCAAGTGTCACTTATTAGCTCATGGTTGAGCAAGTATTTTTCAAGGTCCATGACAAACTTGTTAAAAGCACACAAGCATCATGGGGTGAGAGATTCAAGACATATAAAGGAAGACCTTTGCTTTTGGCTTCTTTTTCTCACAAATTATAATGAGATTTCCTTGTGGCAAGATGAGTGGGTACCTTCACAGGTATTCCTCTTGTTCTCTGATATAGCTGTAGGTGTGTAGAGTGAGCGAATGTTTTCTAAGCCCTGGCTTGTTTATTTATTCATTGTCATTTTATAACTGGATAGGTGGGTTGGTTACCAGATTCCCTCTTCAGTCACAACCTGAGAATATAAGGGCATGAAACAGAGAGAGTAAAAAAACAGATTCACAACACATATTTTGATTGAACACATATTTATAACACATATAGAAAATGATAACTTCAGATTTACAAACAATATTTTGAATTCATGAGTGCACTCATTTTGGTAGTGACAACTTCATTCAAAAGAGTGATTAAATGTGTAATGGCAAATGCTTTGTAAAACCTTTCAAGCACTCATGCTCATTTGTGTTCAACAGAGGTATGATGGGACAAATTCATAACAAGACGGTTGCCTTTTATTTAGAAAATCAAGCAGCAGTTAAAATCCTAAATAAAATGACAATCATCTCTCTTAGGTTGCAGTCTTGGTTGAGATTGTTGGATTCCTCAATTTACAGACTAACTTTACATTTACTGTCAAACATGTCCCCATCAGCAGCAATATCTTAGCAGAGAGCATACAGATAACCATGTTTCATTAACTGACCCTGACAGCTCAAAAAAATAAAAAATGCTTTCATTCCACCAGAGCTGCTGATGTTTGGTGATGAGCTGTGCACCTGTTTCTAAACTATTCTTAGGCAGATAGAACTAAGAAGGCCTATTGTTGTAGTTGTTTATTCACTCATTATATAGTGTCCAGGCGAATGTTAAACAAAGCAGTCAAAGCTATTCAAATCCATTTCCCAGTCCTAATCCTACTAGCCAGTTGGTTTGGTTACCTGTTTCTACAAACATCGGATTATTGGCAAGTGCCTACAGGGCTGGTAGAGTGTAAAGGTGTATCTAGATACTCTTGCTGACCCAGTGTTAGGAGTTTGTAATAGGTAATTGTGAAGAATGTGCATTTCTTGGTTAGTGGTTATTATACTCATGTCACATGAGCTACCTTTTAGTTTTGGCTTTATGAATGTACATTTCAGGTCAATGACATTATGCTGTCCTTCCACTATCGACATGTAACTGTGTTTATTAATTTTGTATCAATTTAGGAGGCATGATTCAAGATAAACCAGTGGGGTTTAGGATTTCAGTATTTTTTTCAGACACAGCTTCCTGTTCTTCACTCTGCCCAGTAAAGCGGCATTTACACTTAGCAGATTGTCAGAGGGAGCTTTGTTGGATGCTATAGCAGCCAAGATCCTGGCTGGGTGGCCTGTGACCACCAGGGATTAGATATGCTGCTGTAGATGGTTTTAATTGTTCAAGGTTTGTGGTGTCCTGTAAATTATTCCTCTCATTCATTTCACATATTGAGGCTTGTTGTGCTTATCAGTGGAGTCAACCTTTGTGTTCTTTGTTGAGATACTCCAGGAGTCTAAGATCTGCACATTTCTTTTATTGCAATGGATATGTCTGAGCAGCTTATCATGTTCGGGGGGGGGGGGGGGAGTGGCAGACTGTGCTGCCTGTTGGTGATCCCTGTTCAGCTTTTTCTCAATGTTTCCATTCTCCCCTTCCTTTTTGTGACCAGTTTAACTGGGTCATTGATGGAGTGAGTAAGAAGTATAGAATGATGCACTGGTGGAGTGCATAACCAACATGTCACTCTTGATATGCCACTTGGTTTGGCAATGGTACAAGCAAACAGATTGGACTGTCTGGCATGCTGCTCAGTAAGGTGTTGCTCATAAAATGAGGCCTTCTAGGTTGGTTTATCAATGCTGGAACATGATTATATGTGTTTTATTCCCTGTATAGCTGAACTGGTTCCAGATTTGCAAGCAAATAAACTGGTTTCACTTGGTTTATGTGCCATGATTTTTTGATTAAGGAATAGAATTGGGGCAACGAAAATTTTGTCAGACATTTATGCACAGACATCATTCTAGAGAATTGCATTACAATTTGCATGCTATTCCCATGAAAGTTAACGTCTGTTACAGTCTTCTGAATATTATACTAAGGTTTTGTAATGATCTGTGTCAAATCATCTTGGACCTCTTGATCAGTTAGAATAAACTTAATGTTGGATTCCAGATAATTACAGACCTTTTTTATTACAGTATAAAAGTCAGTCAATTCTGTTTTTTTTTTTTTTTGAGGCAATTTTAGGGAATCCTGGGGTTACTGGGGCTACCTGATCTTGGGGGTGCCTCCAACCACAGCAAATAATCTTATTTTGATATGTTGTTACATTTGTCAAACCAACTAAAGGTAGTACAGTTTTCATTTATATTTAATAATTCAGGTGGGTAACAATAACTTTTAGGATGAAGAATCCTAAGGACTGTCAACACTACTTCTTTAAAATTATAAGACATCTCTGATTGTATAACAGATTTTTGTCATTTAGCAGGCTGCATAATTTAATTAAATGTTTTGCCATTGACATAATGCCCTTGACATAGTTAAATCCTGCTGGTGGGCATTCTCTCCACTATAAAATGGTCATCAGAGTTGGCTTTAGGCACCCATAATACTTCTGGCTGCAGGGACGACCCCATCATCCTTGACTGATGCTGACTGATGGAAAATGTGGAGAAAAAAAGATCATTCACTCTATTATTACACACTTTATTCTAAACTGAACTGTGATATGACCATTTTAGGATAAAGCTTGTAAACGGCAAATTATCATGAGCTAGGTAAGTACTGGAGATCAGCAGCCCAGACTGAATGATTTCAGTCTGTATCTGTGATTTTAAGAAGACCACATGCTCCTGATCATCAGCGATGTTTTTCCTTTTAAGGGAGTTTTATAAATATTGTCAAGGCACCAGATAATATTTCTTTACTCAGAAATTCTGAGCAAAGGAAAAAATATGTCAGAATAAATAATCATACTCAGGAACACTTTTTAAATACTACTCTAATTCATTTAAAAAGTTAATAGAATAACATATTTTGCACCAGTTTACATTTCTGGACAATAAGAAATATGAAACTCTAATGTCTGGCATTATTCACTGTCTGTAATCTTAAATGATTTACTAGCAAATCAAAAATTTTTATGAGGGTCAGAGCACAAATATAAGTCAAAATAAGTAATATTCGTGAAATCAAAGACAGAGACAGTTATGTATTACACATGATAACTTTTAAACAATAGGCACTGTTCTGCTATGGCAGTAATAGTGTCACACAATGTATTGCTATTTGATGAAATTAGTGTTAAGGTTATTTTTGTTATGGCTTGTGCGTGTGTGTGTGTGTGTGTGTGTGTGTGTGTGTGTGTGTGTGTGTGTGTGTGTGTGTGTGTGTGGGGAAGACATGGTTGTCGTATATTTAAGAATAACAATGACACCAGTAGCTAAGCCAATTGCTATTGTCAACCATCTTCTGTTTACAACTTGGTATCATCTTTGCAGAAGGTAGAATTCTGCAGAATGCTAGGCTAATGCCCAGCTGAGACACATAATCTGAAAACTCTATCATGTCTCTTTTCATATAGTCAAGGTAGATGTGTTTCAGGTCATTAACAACCACATGGACTATGACAGAGTCATATTGGTGATTGTGGTTGAAAGTCCTAAGTGACTGTGTGATCTGGTGGATCTGTGACCCGAATGGGCAACTGACTGTGACTGTCTCCTTGCTCAGCCTGGTGAGTTGGGCATCAGTATGTCTTACAATAGACTTTCCAATGACCAATGTATTTGATTGTGTGGCAGTTTGCCTTCAGGGCTTAGTGGTTGAGACATTGTGAGCTGTGTCTTTCAACATCAGATGGACCTTTGAACATTGAGAGAAATCCTATGGGTGAATGATTGTCTTAATGGAAGTTACCATTTCCCCTTACCATCTGTGCCTTTAACATCTGCCACTGGTCATTTTAAGGCCAACTGCTGACATGCTCCCTTGTGTGCAGTCCTTACCACTCATGTCAAACTGTGCAAAGAAATTAAAACAATAGTCCCATTATCAGCCTCATTGTCAATAGTCTCGTGTCTTCTTTATATCCTTTATTTACCAGATCATCTTTTGAAAAACTGCAAACTTTGTAGTTATTATCAAGTGTCAGCCTCTGCCTGGAACCCTGGTGAGAGCGCAGTAACTGGTTTCACATTCCCTGCATGATAGCAGCTGTACTTCTTAGCACAAATACTATTATATTCACACTGAAATATAAAGTTAAGGTTGTGGCTAAACAGGTACAAGTCAAGTTAAATGTTAGCCAGATTTGCCCATATAGAAGTGCAGACATATATCTCTTCTTGAATAAACTAATATGTACTTCACTTATCAATACTTGCTGTAATTGAACATTGTAAAATCATCTTCATAACAGGGAAAGTTTCTGAATTGTGAGATACTTTATTTTAAAAGGAACACATTTAACCTTCTCTTTACCTGAACATTTTACTCTTTGAGTGGTGCTGTGAAATGGACATTTAAACTGTGCCTAGTAAGTGATCACTAAATGGTTGAATCACCTTTTGTTTCAAGAAAATTTGTTTTTGAGGGCTTTAAGTAAGCTTAAATCAGTTTGTGAAATGAAATCAGACAAGGGGAGATAGTATGGCGATATTGAACTCTTTTGGTTACATTGGCAATAGAGAGGGTTCCTGAAATAATTGAACATTGCTTATAAACAAGTTGGCTGTGCTCTATTTGATTTGCTATTGGAAAATGTTATACGTGATGATATTTCTTATTTTTGAGTATTGAATGTCCTGCTATTGCTGTCTTATGTGACATCCCTAAAGCCCATGAAAACAGACATAATAATTTTTTTAGTCCAATTGTTTTAGCAGCAGATTCTTAAACTGAATCCCTTGATGTTTTGTGGAGAGGAAATTAAAAGACATTTTTAATTATTTTCCAGAAGTATTAAAAAACTCCAGGCACTTTTTTTAGAAATGCTAAGGATGTTAATTATAATCACTTGATAATACTTTAGTTAAGTGCAGATATCAATGATAAATTAACAGTTATCCCACATGACAGGGATGGGAGGTTGGTGTAATGGTTAAGATGTTTACCTTATAGACATGAGGTGCAGGGTTTGATTCTCACATGGGTTAATTGTCTAGGCTCAAAATGGCTCAAGGGCAGTTAGTCTAGTACTACTCTATGAACCTATGACATGAGTCTTGACTAACTTAAGAAGGCTCTGTTAATAACAAAAAAGAGAAAGATGATAAGGAAATTGACATGCCTTGCTTTTTGTGGAATTGATATTGAAAACATTTTTTTTTACTTTTAAAGGATTAATTCTCTACCAAATCAGGGACATGGCAATGGGGGCAGCAGATGTCCTTTATATATGCTACCCTAGTATTGTTTTTTGGCAGCTCCGTCATAGGGCATATGACATTTTTATTTTTCATGGCATGTTTCTACTAACCATTTAGCTTTTTTTTCTATTGCTTGAATGACACAGCTGACTTCTTGAAATTTACTTATAAATGATCTGAGATAGGTATTGATGTTTTATAAAAAGAATCAACAAAAAAAATGTTTAATTTCTAACGTATTTAGAAAGCCTTCTAATTCTAATTCTAATTCTCTATTACATTTCAATAGTAATTATACTTTATGGGTGATATGTAACATTATTAAGAAAAAGATTATCAGACTTTTTGTTTAGTATCTGATGATATTTTGACTTGAATTACAGGCATTAAAAATATGTTTAAGGACAGAATTTATCAAATGAGTTTAAGTGATGAAGTGGCTGAAGAGATTTCTGGATAGCAGTCTAAGGATTTCCCTCCCATTTCACGTTAACTTGTGGGATCATGTACAGGCCATTTCATATATGGAACCCTGTAGGGTGAAGGTACTGGTGTTATTTCTTTATTATGTATTTATTTATGTATTTAGTTATTTATCTCAACTAATAACCCAGCAATAAAATATACATTAAAGAGAAATTGGCTTTTATCTAGTAAAGGACCCTAAAATTAGCAAGATGTTAGGGATAAACCACATTTTGTATATGAAATTACTAAAATATGAAACAAATTTTGGAAAATTGCCCCCCCCCCCGCACATACCATACCTACCAAAATGAAGATCACACTGTATGTTTTAGTGTTGTAGGTGCATGCAATGCTGACTCATGTATAAAAGCCCTTATATTATTTTATATGATTTTCCAATAACAATAGTGACAATAAGGGTGAAGTGGACATTTGACTGCACCACCTACCATTGTGTGGATTATATAGTAAAACACTTCTCTTGTTAGGATTTCGGTGTAGGCAAAACTGAATAAAAGCTGCAGCAAAGAATATATAAACATTACTATTCTGTTAAGAAAGTGAATACTTACAATGCTTCAAACAATCATTCCACATCATGTGCTGATTTCAAGAAGTTTGTGTTTTGAATATTAAGTCTTTACTAATGTGAACTGATTTGGCAACTCCATTTAAATGCAAGTGATTCACCTGGATTAGTCAAATTTATATTTGTTGCAATTGTTTTAAAAATGAAAAGTGCAAAGTTATAAATATTTGATAGCTAGTATTACTTCACATTTATAAGGTATGCTATTTTTTATAAATAATTAAGTTGTATGTCTTTAGCACTTAACTTATTGATCTCTTGCTTCAAACTTAATGTATATTATTATTTATTAACAACTGCTTCTTAATACTTTTTTATTCTGATGAAGTCTCAGGGTTACATGAATGAAAGCACTCACTATATATTTTTTAATTATATTTTGTGGCCCTGTTTTGACAGACTGTGACAAGTTGTTAGTTTTGGAAGATAAAGCTTAATTAAACTTTCTCCCATAGGCACCATTCTGCAGTGGTATTTTTACTGCAGTATTATACGTGGATTACAAAATCCCTATTAATTGTTGACATAAAGCACAATCTTATTCTCATGCCAAATTACTCCATTTGCCACTTTCCCTAAAACAATAACAACTCCCAAAGATTTTAGTCTTAGTGAATCTAAAAAAGCATCATCTTCTAAAACATCACCTACTGCTATAGAAGTATCGTAAAGTTAATTTGTATTACCTTACAAAAATAACTTACGGCCTATATACAACCATGAAATAGGTTCCCGTTGTTTAAATCTTCCTATTCCTTTTTCTTTATAAATTTCATGAAAAATGTTCCTGTTCTTTTTTTTTTTTTTTTTTTTTTTTTGCTTTTTGCTTTCTTGAATAATCCATAACCAAATGTCATCCATTCCAGGAGAATAGCTATTTTGCTTTTTGCTTTCTTGAATAATCCATAACCAAATGTCATCCATTCCAGGAGAATAGCTACTTAATTTATTCAGTAATGACTTCATCTTGTCTTCTTCTACTTCTTTTAGGTTAGGGGTCATCACAGCGGACATATATTAATATGTCATTGAAGTAATTTATAATAATTATAAATGATTTTCCAATGACAATAGTGACAATAGGGGTGAAGTGGACATTTGACTGCACCACCTACCATTGTGTGGATTATATAGTAAAACACTTCTCTTGTTAGGATTTCAGTGTAGGCAAAACTGAATAAAAGCTGCAGCAAAGAATATATAAACATTACTATTCTGTTAAGAAAGTGAATACTTACAATGCTTCAAACAATCATTCCACATCATGTGCTGATTTCAAGAAGTTTGTGTTTTGAATATTAAGTCTTTACTAATGTGAACTGATTTGGCAACTCCATTAAATGCAAGTGATTCACCTGGATTAGTCAAATTTATATTTGTTGCAATTGTTTTAAAAATGAAAAGTGCAAAGTTATAAATATTTGATAGCTAGTATTACTTCACATTTATAAGGTATGCTATTTTTTATAAATAATTCAGTTGTATGTCTTTAGCACTTAACTTATTGATCTCTTGCTTCAAACTTAATGTATATTATTATTTATTAACAACTGCTTCTTAATACTTTTTTATTCTGATGAAGTCTCAGGGTTACATGAATGAAAGCACTCACTATATATTTTTTAATTATATTTTGTGGCCCTGTTTTGACAGACTGTGACAAGTTGTTAGTTTTGGAAGATAAAGCGTAATTAAACTTTCTCCCATAGGCACCATTCTGCAGTGGTATTTTTACTGCAGTATTATACGTGGATTACAAAATCCCTATTAATTGTTGACATAAAGCACAATCTTATTCTCATGCCAAATTACTCCATTTGCCACTTTCCCTAAAACAATAACAACTCCCAAAGATTTTAGTCTTAGTGAATCTAAAAAAGCATCATCTCCTAAAACATCACCTACTGCTATAGAAGTATTTTAAGTTTAATTTGTATTACCTTACAAAAATAACTTACGGCCTATATACAACCATGAAATAGGTTTCCGTTGTTTAAATCTTCCTATTCCTTTTTCTTTATAAATTTCATGAAAAATGTTCCTGCTCTTTTTTTTTTTTTTTTTTTTTTTTTTTTTGCTTTTTGCTTTCTTGAATAATCCATAACCAAATGTCATCCATTCCAGGAGAATAGCTATTTTGCTTTTTGCTTTCTTGAATAATCCATAACCAAATGTCATCCATTCCAGGAGAATAGCTACTTAATTTATTCAGTAATGACTTCATCTTGTCTTCTTCTACTTCTTTTAGGTTAGGGGTCACCACAGCGGATCACCCGTCCACTCATGATTGGCAGTGAAGTTTTATGGTGTCAAGTTGCCAGCCCGGTGCCCAACCTTCCACAGAAGGCACACACACACACACACACACACACACACACACACACACACACACACACACACACTCATGCGCACTCATGCCTAGGGCCAATTTAGTGTGTCCAGTCCACCTACAGCATGTATTTGGGATGTGGGACGAAACCGGAGCACCCAGAGGAAATCCACATGACCACAGGGAGGACATGCAGACTACGTACAGAAGACATCCCAGCTGAGGATTAAACCGGAGAACCTCTTGCTGTGAGGTGGCAATGCTAACCGCTGCACCACTGCGGCCACCCAATGACTTTATCTTGTCTGCAGTTATCTTATTATCTATTTGCTCTGTCTTTTCCACAACCTGTTTTCTGACACCCTACTGAACTTTATCACCCGCCCTTTTACCTGTAAACATGACCTTTTAACAATGTGCTACATCTTCAGTCATGTGCTACAGTGAGTAGCATTGTAACCTCTCATTAAGTTGCTCTCTTGTTCATTTCTTAGCAGGGTGTCTTATCTGTGGATTTTGCATGTACTCCATGATTTTTGCATGGCTTTTCTCTGACTATATCAGTTTCTGCTCACATCCCAAAGGCAAGCAGTAGACAGATTGTTGACTCCATATTGTCTGTACCTGCATGAATGATGTGTGATATGGTATGAATTTGCCAAAGAAAATACTTCTATTCCATGCTTCTCTAGTAAATTCAGTTTATGGCCGCACCTGTTCATGAGTCTCTTTATAAGTCAGATATGACTTGAGAGCACTGGCTGGATAGACAACATCAGTTAATTCCTGAGTCTAATCTTTATTTTACAAGAAAAATCTATTAGCAGATTGATTTAATTATCACTCCTTAGTAACTGTCTTATGGGGAGTGGAGATACTCATAACAGTTGAACTCACCTCCGAGCATTTCTGCAGTTTCCTCCTACTGATGCCTCTAGGCATCAAATATTGCTTGTTCATATTTGCATTATTACTTCCAAAACCATGCTGTGTACAAGATATCTGAAGATTTCATCTAAAAGCAATCTTGGTGGAAAACACAATTGTATTGATATTTCACTTCTGCTAATGCAGCTAAAGAGCTATTGACTATTGTTTTTTTTCATACTGTTTATTTGCATTGTAAACATTTTCATATCTCTGTAAATATCTGAACACTCAGTTAAAAGAGAGAGAACTGCAAAGCCTCATATGAAAGCTTATAGGTGTATGAAGAAAGTCCTGCTGGCAGCATGTGTCTTGCTTGAATAGTTACTGAGATGTCATAAGCTGTTTATACATTACAAAATTAACATAAAATTAATATTCAATATACATGTTAAAGCATCAAACTGAATGACTGCCACTAATGTAAAGAGTAATTTATTCTGAATAGCTTGCCATTTACAGGTTTGAGTAACACTTTTGGTTCCAGAGATATGTGTATTTGTTTGAACTGTTAGTTGATAACTTCATTTTTTTAAAGGGTCAAGCCACACCCACTGGAGTTAAAAGCACACACTCAAAAGAGCTATAGTGGAGGGAATAAATTAAGCAAATACTTCAGCATTTTTATCCATTCTTTCATTATTTCTCTATTTTTTTGGTAATTAGAATCCAATCATCTGAAAGAAAAAAAATACCATTCACATTCAAATTTCTTAGTTTTTGCTCCAAATTTTTTTGATATTTAATTTTCTCTTTCATTATTATACACTTTCAAAAATTAAACATTTTTGTTCCTAAACCCTTCAAGAATTCTAGTTTGGATTTAATTTTTCATTGTCCAATTATCAAGCCTTAACAAAAGTCAGTCTTTATTTTCTTTATTCCTGCAACCTTCTTTTCAATGTTCCATTTCTAACTGCTCCTGCAGTCTTACTGAAAGAGAAAAAGTACTCATAACCCATACATATAACACCATTCACCAATCAACTTTCATGATACAAAATAAGGTTAACATTGATCTTGAATTCCACAATTTGAATGCAGATTTTCAGTCCATCTCTTTACGTATCATATATCTATTAATTAGCTAAATCATTCTTATATACCATATAATGCTTACATATCATTCCTCCAATGGAATTATAACTGGAAACTTTATTAAAAATTATATCTGGTGTAATCATATAGTAATAAGCAAGTGAAATAATTAAATTTTCTTAGGTGTCTGAAATGCATAACTTACAATTAATCTCAATATTTTACAATCTCTTTTACAATTAATTTTATTTGAATGCCATGTCTTTATCATTATATGACCCATAATTTGTATATTCCTATCCATAGCAAACATAAACTAACTATAGAGGGGGTGGAGCCTGAATGGCTAACTGAAAGCAGCAGTATTTTAGAGCTCCATATAACTAGTTAAATAAGACAGGAAAAATATTCTTTTTTTTTCAAGGTATAAAATCTTATAGATATAGGACTAATTTACATAATTAGAAACTTTGGTGAAGTTTTCCAAATAATTTCCTATCAAAAAGCTTGGAAATATATTCATTTGTTAAAATGAGCAACTCAAGGAATTCTCACAAGGATGCTGTCTTAAAGAAGAAAATACAACAGATGACATCTACCCTGCAGGAGTTGTCTTTGAAGATGGATGATTTTAAAGAGAACCTAGAAAATCTTAAAACAGGCTGACACCCTCAAGGAAATGCTACAACACCAGACAAGGATAACAGGAATAGAGGTTTCTCTAAATGACTTAGAAAGTAGACTTAAGGAAGAGGAAACACAGAAAGAACTGGTTCTTAAACAAAACACTTGGTTGGTTAATAGAGTAGATGACTTGGAAAATAGGGAGAGGAGAAATAACATCAGGATTTTCGGATTACCTGAAAACACAGAAGGTGAGGATATTATTTCCTTTTTATCAAGCTGGATCCCTGACTTTTTAAACATAGAAGGACTTTCCTTTGGCATTGAAAGGGCACACAGAGCTCTTAGAAAACCTGCCACTAACTGAAACTCTCCTCCTAGGTCATTAATTATGAAATTTCTTTCAAACTTGGACAAGGAACTGATTTTAAGATCTGCTTGGAGGAAGGCACCTCGAAAATATAAACAGAGCCTGATAAGATTTGATAACAACTATTCATCTAGAATAATGGAACAAAGAAAAAAAGTGTGGCCAATGATAAAGTTTCTGAAATAAAATAACATCAAGGCACAACTTGCATATCCAGCTAAGATAAGAATATTATATGCTAACAAGATAAGGACTTTTACTGACTTAGAGGAAGCCTCTTCATTTATTAAAACCAATAATGTGATTACTTTACCAGAAGATATGGATTGGATGTCACCTTCTCTCAAGAGAAAAAAAGAAACAAATGTCTGGACAGACATCAAAAAGAAGAAGCAAAAGACTGATACTGTTACAGCCAAATCTCTCAAAGCATCTACTATAATATGAATTGTTTTAACATTACATTAAAGGACCAATTTTACTGCTTGGAATTTTAAAACAAAGGTAACTAACTACTGCAATCTGTATCTATATTTTTTGAAAATAGATGACACATGAGAGTTTTCATATTAACTCAGGTATGTAAAACGGGACTTTTCTTTCACAGAAGGAGGGTTATATAGCACATAAAATATTTATACTGTAAATCAACATACATAGCATTTTTTTCTTAATTTTCTCATTTCTTTCTCTCTTTTCTCATTATTTATTTTAACTGCATTTTGTCTCCCTTTCTAAATTCTCTCCTATTTACTATACTAATATAGTCTGTATATATTTAATAACTCACTTTCTATACATAGATAAACAATAGTCTAAAATGATCTAGTTTTAAGGTAGACTAATTGGAATAGTGAACTCAATTAATTGCTATTACAATATTCATTAGATGAATGATAGTCACTGTTATGCTTATTGGGATTGGGGAAATGTTCGTGTTAACTCTGAAATGTTCCATTCATGTACATATATCCTTTGAATTATTTCCTTTTAGTATTAACAAATATATATAAAAAAGGAGGGAAAATGTACTGTTGGTTAAGAGAAAAAAAAGTTATGTCTTACCATTCACTTTGGAAATAGGTTTACCTAATCTGGGTCCTTGCAAAGGCCACAAACAATTGATCTGTTTTCCTGAAAGATTTAGTCTTGTCCAAATAACAACGAAGCTGCCGATACACATCCCGGGTGTGCAAAAGGTACTCCCCTCTATTAGAATGCCATGGGAAGAAAACCAGCAGGTCAATAGACTGGTTAATGGAAAAGCCAGAAATGACATTGGGCAAGAAAGAAGGGTCAATACGAAGGGACACCCTATCCGTGTGGAAGATCAAGTAAGGACTCTTGACACTCAAGGCCTGCAGCTCAGATACTCTTCTCGCTGAGGTAAGTGCTCCTAGAAGTAAGGTTTTCCATGACAAAAATTTCAAATCACATGAATCAAAGGGCTCAAAAGGAGGACCTGTGAGAGACTGAAGTACCAAAGTCAAGTCCCAGGGTTATAAGGGCGGCTTGACCAGAGGTTTAACATGTAGTACTCCTTTCAAAAAGGTATTGCATAAGTGCTGTGACATAATTGAAAAATTATCAAGACCATTATGAAAATTGGCGATAGCTGCTAAATGTGTATGTAAAAGAGTAGTCAGGTATTGTAGGATCTTTTGAATAGACATAGAGAAAGGATCTAAGTTCTGATCTTTGGCCCAAATAGAGAACCTAGTCCATTTACTAGAATAAACTTTCCTAGTGGAAGTTTTGTGTGAGGCCAGAAGAATTTCATGAACAGGAGATGGGATGTCAGGCAGCCTGGCAATCACTGGAAGTGGAGGAACCAAGCTGTGAACTTGAGACTGTGCAGGTTTGAATTAATCAGTCTCTGAGGATGAGATAACAGGTCCTGGGAATGATCCAGGATCCACGGGCTGTGAATCAGATGAGGCCATAGAAATGGGAACCAGACTTAACATGGCCAGTAGGGGGCAATGAGGATCACTTTGCTTCTCAACCTCTGAGCTTTCTGGAGAAATTTTGGAATCAGGGGAAATGGGGGAAAGGAATACAGAAGACCCAGGGTCAATCGTGCATTACAGCGTCCCTGAGGGGGGTTCAGGGCAAAATAGCTTCTGCATTTGTAGTTTAGAGGAGAAGAAAACAGGTCACAGCAAGGCTTGCCCCAGTGTTGGAAGATCTGATCCACTGTTACAGGGTTGAGACACCACTCGTGAGGCATCAGGATGTTCCTCCTCAGATTGTCCACAATAAGGTTGGAACTCCCGGGAATGTGTGTTGCTATAAGAAAACAGTTAGAAGCTATCGCCCAGTGCCAAATCCTCATGGCTTCCCGACTCAAAGGGTAAGACCTGGTTCTGCCTTGCTTGTTGATATACTAGATGACTGACATGTTGTCTCACTGAATTGCAATGGTCAAAGAGGGTAGGGAAGCATGGAATGCTTGCAAAGCTAAGAGAACTGCCCTCAGTTTCAGGACATTTATGTGCAAGTTGGCCTCCATGGGTGACCAGGTGTCTTGAACAGTCATTCCCTGGAAATGCCCCCCCACCCTAACAGTGAAGCATCCGTGGTCACTGTGGCCGTGGGCTGGGGGTGACAGAACGGTCGACATGAAAGATTAGTTTGTGGCTTCATCCACCATAGCATTTCTTCCTTGCAATGGTTTGTAAGATGTATCATGTGGTTGAGTGGGTGAGTTAGCAATGACCATTGTGTGGAAAGGAGCCACTGCAGGATTCTCATGTGCAGTATCGCCAGTGGTACTAACATAATGGCAGCTGTCATGGAGCCTAAGACTTGCAGTGCAAGACGTGCTGGTACATAGGTCTGAGGATTAAGGTTTTGGATTTGGTGTCTTATTTCCAAAAGTCTGTGAGGGGGGAGAGAAGCTTGACAGGATGTTTTGTCGAAGACCGCTGCAATAAATTCCAGTGTCTTCATTGGGGACATTTGAGATTTGTCTTTGTTGATTGGAATCCCCAAGCAGAGAGCGAGACCTTGAGTGTAATAAAGGCTCTGGACTGGGAGATTCCTGGTTGGAGCAGTAAGGAGCCAATCGTCTAGACAGAGAACACTTGGAATCCTTGTAGTCGAAGATGAGCTACCACACCTGCCATACATTTGGTGAACACTCGGGGGCTGTTGAGAGACCAAATTGCAGTGCCCTGAACTGGTAGTGATTAGCTCCCAGTCAGAAGCGGAGAAACATCCTGGAGTGGAGATCCATCTTTATGTGGTGGTACGCATCCTGGAGGTCTATAGAGCACATCCAATTGTCCCTCCCTAGGAAGCGAAGAATGGACTGTACCCTGACCATCCAGAATTTTTGAGGTTTTATAAATTTGTTCAATAGGCTGAGATCCAGGATTAGTCTCCAGTCCCCTGTTTTTTGGCACTAAAAAGAATCTCGAGTAAAACCCAGATCCTATCTGGTCTGGTGAGACTGGTTGGATGACTCTTTTTCTTAGCAGTTTTTCTATTTCTAAGGCTGCTAATTCCCTCTGATTGGGTGGTACATCGGGGATTCGTTTAATGGGTCAGGGAGTTAAATTGAGTGGTATTTGGTAGCCTCTGGATATTATTCTCTGCACCCAAGCATCGGTAGTAATAAGATGTCAGGCTGGTAGATGCAGAGAAAAATGACCCCCAACTGCTTTCAGAGGAAAGCAATCAGGCCACTGCTCAGTAGTGCTGGTAGGGACTGCTGGAGAAAGAATCTCTAGCACCCTGGTTATGTGGACCCCCTCTATCCTGAAAGGGGCATCTTCCATATGAGTTGCTCCCTCTGCCCTGGGGGATTGTTCACCACAAGTGTCACGAAAGGATCCTTGGGATTTCTTGAACCACATCTTTCCTCCATTCTGTTTCCTGGAGTAGGAACTCTGGGGGTTGGAAAAGCGTATGCCCACAGCAGACAAGGCCTTTCCATCTTTCTCACTACGTGCAAGTGTGTCTCATACTTTGGGTCCAAACAATGCAAATTTGTCGATACATGCATTGACGAAAGAAGATTTAAAGGGTATGCAAAGTCATACAACCGCATCCAAGCATTATGTCTCATGACAACACCAGATGCGGTAGCTCGAGCTGCCCCCTCAGTGGTGTGAGATATCAAAGGCATTGAGGAGTTTGAGATGGATTCAAGGGTAGCTAGCTGTGAGGCAACAGTATCACGCACCTCATCAGGCAGTACTCCCACAAAAGAGGAAGACATTTCAGAAATTAAGTCTATTTGGAGGTGAGCAAAGTGTGCCAGATAGTTCAGCAACCAAATGATGAAAGTCGTTGAAGCATAGGTCTGCTTCCCTAGTCTGTCCATAGTTCAGGACTCCCTGTTTGGAGGATGGACAGTGGAACTATCTTCTGCCAGTTCCCTCTTGGTGGCCACCACCACGACCATAGAATCAACTGTCAACTGCTTGGACCAGTGGGTCAGGTCTTCAGGTGTAGATACAATTTTGTCTGGCCTCTGGAGGACAGGTTCTATGTTGTCCAGGGCCTTCCAGGCATGCTGCACAATTAGTTTAACAAGGTCATATGCCAGTGGGGTCACCCAGGAAGTAGATGGCCTGGCACGGAAGGCCTGCAAGAACACCAATTCCTCAGAAGAAGGGTTAGAGGACTTCCAGTCCCCCCGATGCTTGAGGATTTTGAGAATGTCTCCAAATGAATGTCATCTGGGGGAGACCATGGGGACCCTTTTCCCTCATCACAATCAGTGTCTTCAGTGATAGATTCTTCCGGGGAATCAAGGTGCTTCCTCTTGCACCATTTCTTCTGCGGTGGCTTTCCAGTGGGATCTTCTGAGGAGGACTCTGTAGAAAGGGTTCCCTTCAAAGGGGGTTCTTGTGACTCCCATGCCTGGGGTCCCGAAATAGCAGGTTGGGAGAGGTGCATGCTGGAGGGGTTCTGATACTGATGTCATTGGCGCTGAATGTGAGCCTTCGGGATGAAGGGACCTCTCCATCACCTGGACAGCAGGTCCACCTGAGGAGGGATGGGTGGCCGGAACCAGGAGGGGCCAACTTGGAACTGGGGTCAAACCCCACCCCGAGGAGCTCACCTCCAGTTGAGGAGCTCTGAGAGAACTGGAAGCCATCAGAACCGTGGAAATAGATGGTGCCAGTGAGAAAATAGGCACTGGACTAGGTACCAGGGAACGGATGGTCCAAGCACCACTCTGAGAACACATCAGCTCCACTGGAGCTGATGCAGCAAGGGTGATTAGTGCCGGCAGGGGAAACGCTGCTGTCGGAGCCGAGACAGTATGCACGGAAGTAGACATCAATACCGAGATCTGGGTGGAGACGGGAGGAGGATAAACAGGGGAAGATGTGGTAAAAAAATTCTGAGCCAGGAGGGATGGAAGGTCTAGCTGGAATGGGCAATCCCCTAGCTGCCAGAAGCTGGTCCACAACCTGCACTAGGTCTATTTCAGAAAAACTCCTAGTGGATCTAAAGGAGGCTGCTGAAGGAGAATCAGGTCTTTCTAGAAAGGGGCTAAACTTCTGCCCCAAAAAGGACCATAAGTTGGAGACTATCTTGTCCTTGGCAGATATTCAAGTTTTGGAGCTGATGGAGCCAAAGAAACTGTCGGCACCATGGCCAAGGATGGTGCCGAAGCATGTATAGTCATCGGAGCCGATGTGGGATACAAGGTTGGCACCGAAGTCAGTGGTACCAAGGTTAGAACCAAAATAGGAGTGAATATCATGGATGGCACTGAGGGACAGGACACAGAGCCCGGTGATGAAGAGAAATGTGCCAAGGGTGCCAGTGAAGCACTGAGCCAACTCGGTTCCATAACTCACAGAGATGCAGGAACCGAGTGACTCCATTTTTCCTTATGTTTTTTAGTCTTTGGATGGAGTGAGACCTCCGACCCAGATAGAGCCTCTGAAAAAGGTATCTTGAGTAAACCTTTTAAAATAACTTTATTGTTATGTTCTTCTAGTGTTCGATTACTAAAACTAGCACAAATGTCACAGTCAGCTTTAATATGATCCACTTCCAAACAGTAGACACAATGAACATGTGTATCTGAGTTAGGCATCTTACCTTCACACTTGTCACACTGTTTAAATCCCAACTTAGCTTGGTTTGACATAGTAAGGCAACAAGGCTATCCTACAGAAAAATTAAGGGAGAGAAGAAGGAGAGAATACCAATGATGTTATTTAAAAAATACCACTAGTAGTAAGGAAAGGCCTGTCAAAGACAGGAGAGAGGGATAGTACCAAAAAAGGTAAAAAAAATTAAATTACTAAGGTAAAGGGTAGAAAATAGGATTAGGTTGTAGGCAACAGTGAGAAAAGGTTAACTTGACTAAAAAATTAAATAATTTTGAAGAGAAACTGTCTTAAAAATAATAATTTTCTACTTAGCTTTGAGAGAGATGGCTATCACATCTGACTAGGAATGCGGCAAACAAGATCTGGAGTAACTAGGAGAGTGGCATTATGAGTAGGTCTTAGCTAAGAGTTTTTGGCTTGTGCGAGCTTGGAAACAGCCGTATCAGTTCTGAGGACATAACTGAGGTTCTATTTGTAATGAATGAACAAAGATTTACAACATCAGATGTGAAGCTTTCTTCACATTCTATTTGCATTGCGATAGCAACAGTAAACAATTGCTGCAGTTTCTAAGGACACTGTGAACCTGCAAAGTGCATTTAGCCTCACAGATAACAAATAATAAGAAAAAGTAATGTTGTTTAGATATTAAAATGAAAGCAACATAAGCAAGGTAAAATAAAACATAATAGGACTATTTGTAAATATTTTATTATTCATCCTCATAGGATTACATATTCCTGGAAACACAAATGAAATGTTCCCAAACTACATGTGCACTTAAATATAGTGCTTGATTAAAAAGTATTACTCTGTTTAACATGCTGATACCACAAGCTGTCTGCTCTGTAAAAGTTACAATGTTAGGTAGTCCAATCTCACCTTCATTTTTACATATTGGTTCAGAGCCGATCCTTGGCTATGTCTCAGCCAGTTTTCAAGCTCAAAGACTTCTGGTTGGCTTGTGGCTAAGCAGGTATCCCACGGTGCACCAGTGCAATCCCCAGATCTCATTTGCCGTGTCGACGAGTTTGGATGTGCTTTTCTTGGATCTGGCTAAGTTTTTGCAATTTTCATTATTCTAGTGTTTTTTTGCATAGTTATTGCATATAGTTATATTATAGGTTTTATCCTTATTGTCTTGTGGTCTTGTGTGACCGTAATAGTGGTATCCTGTGTACCAGTAGTTAGGTGCAATTGCGCTTACCTAAATCGTTAGTTTGGCGGTTTTGCATTTTCCTGTTTTTCTGGAAAGTATACAGTTAGGATTTACCTAAATTGCCTTGTGGCCTTGTGTGACTAGTATTAGTAGTCTACTGTATATCAGTACTTAGGCACAGTTGCATTTTTCTTGTCTAGATAGTTAGTTTGGTGAGTTCGCCGTTTTTAATCAATAGGGGCTCCTATTGATTATTTTCCTATCAAGCAATTATTGTTGACTGGTGGTCTTTAGCGGGGACCCGCTAAAGTTTTAAGTCTTACAGTTGTTAAATTGCTACCCTTTGAGCATGTGTGTGTGTTGTGGTATTCTTGGTCTGTTTGAATTAGAAGACCCGGTTCTTCACAGGGCTAGGCCCATTTATCTTAGAGGACCTAGTCCTCGTGTTGCTTCCACTGTATTTTTTATTTAAAAATCCTTTTCTGTGTGACTGAATCTGTCTGTTGTTTAGTGAAAGTCCTAATTTTCCTTCTTATACCAGGCTAGGCCCATTTAACTTAGAGGACCTAGTCCTCGTGTAATTCTTCTGCAAGGCTAGGCCTGTTTTAGTTAGAGGACCTAGTCCTCAGTCACTCTCTTTCTCTTTCCCCTCTGTTTGCTTGTGTGTTGCAATGTCTAAGGATAGCAAGGAACACAAACCTTCTGGGTTTAAAAAATGTATGAAGTGCTCCCAGAAAATGTCTTTGACGGATGGCCACAGTAGCTGTGTCTACTGTTTGGGAGCCATCCATTTGCAAGAATCATATTTGTTCTGTCATGCTTTCTCTCCTAGAGTGTTGCAGGAGAGAAATAACAAACTAATACTTAGGGGTCTTTTGAAGCCAACCTTCGAGGAAGCTTTGTCTGGTTCTTTGGCTTCTTTGTCTAAGTCTTTGAAGTCAAGATCAGACTCAAAATCAAAAGGTTCAAAAAGACCTTCTCCAGCACCAGCTAGTGTTATGGAGCTGCCTGCCAAATTAACAAAACCTGCCTCCTCAACTCCTCAGTCTTTGGAGCCGAAAGAGAGCACTGTGGTTTCAGAGTCGGTCACAGATACTTCATTGCCGACTGCTGAACCCTTGCAAATAGTTGACTTTGCTTCTCAGAGCCGGTCTGTAGAGTCCCTACCGGTCTCTTTGATGGTCAAATCTCCAGTGACTGTCAGGTCGAGATCTGCAACCTTATCTTCCAGGTCTTCCAGGAGTCCTTCGGAAGAAGATGTGGAGAGGGTAGTACTGCGATTCCTCAAGTCGTCTGCCCTGCCTAAATTTTTGTTGGTTCCGACTCAATCGGCTCTGGAGCCACTCAAACCAGTCTTGTCTCCATCCATGATTCTTCCTCCGAGCCATGTTGGTTTTTCAGAGCCGGAGTGCTTGTTATCAACAGAGGAACCCTCGGTTCCGGCTCCCCTTGCTGTTGCATTGGAGCCAAGTTTGGTACCGACACGCTCGGCTCCGTCTATCGTGTCCAGGGACCGAAGCTCTTCTGTCGGCGCGAAGGTGGAGGGTTTGAATCGATCTTTGTTGGTTCTGAGCCTTCCGGTGCATCTGCCAGGGTGAGCTCTGACCCTGCATCTATCTCAGAGCCGATGGCTCAGGCTCCAGCACCATCCTTTGTCTCTTCGGAGCGGTGACAGTCTTCGTAGCCAGAGAGATCTACTTTTGAGGTGATGAGGAGTGTGCTATCACAATTTACAGCCCCTGCCAGTGGTACAAGCACTCTTCCCCCCAGGGCTCCCCCTTCGGTCTCAGTCCCCAGTCTCTCCAGAGACAGCAGAGACCCACAGCCTCAGGAGCCACTGGCTGGTGGCCCCCACTCTTCCAAAAGAGCCCCCTCGGAAGAGAGTATGCAAGAGGAAGTATACTGACTCCAAGGATGAGTCTCTGACATCGGACACTGACGTCGATGAGTCAGAGTGGTCCCCTAAGTCATCCTCTGATGATGTCTCCTTTGTGGACATTCTAGAGATCCTTAAATAGAGGTGTGACTGGCCCACTGTCAACTCTTCTGATGTGCAGTCGGTGTACCTGAAGGTTTTCGGATCTCAACCCTCTGCCTCTTGGGTGTCTCCACCTTCCGACGAGTTAATGGATCTGGTTAGTCGGAAGGTGTGGGATACTCCCGATGCCATGGAGCCAGTCCCTAGAAGACCAAATAAGTTCCTGTCTGCCCCTCCTGGAAAAGAATTCTTTTCTAAGGGCATTCCTGTAGATGTCATAGTGGTGGCGGCAGCCATGATGAAGGAGTTGGCGGAGACTTCTTCCTCAGTTCATCCACAAAACAAGGAGTCTGGACAGATGGACAGATTTGGGAAGCGTGTATTTTGTTCAGCAGCTTTTACACTTTGATCCCTGAACTATCTTACCCATTTCATGAGGTTGCAGAGGGATCTCCTCAAGGAGTTAGGAGATTGTCCTGAGGGAATCCTGGATAGGCTCACTGCTCAGTTGTCTACCCTAAACTCCGTAGTTAACTCCTCCATGCGGCTTATATCTCATGCGGCTGATGGAGCGAGCAGAGCAGGGGGTTCAGGAGTGGCCCTTAGGCACCACTCCTGTATGTGCTTGTGTAATTTTGTGGAGCCATTTAAGTCCACGTTCACCAACACCCCATTTGATGGTTCCTCCTTGTTTGGTTCCAAGGTGAAAGATACACTCACTCAGTGTGAACAGGAAGGAAAGACTCTCTCTGCCGTGGGAGTCCATTTTACCGTCCCATCTCGACCATACCCCAAAGGTCAAAGGGGAGGTAAGATGTGGTTCAAAAAGTCCCAGAGGGCCTTTCCAGACACACAGAGTGAATCCTCCTTCAGAGGCAGAGGAGGAGGAAATGGTAGATGTCGCCCTAGAGGCAGGGGTGGTCCGCAATACCAGCAAGGCCATGGTTCCTTTCGAGGGCCTTATCAGCACTCCTGATGTGGGGCCTGACTGCATTTCTCTGGGGCCAGTCAGGGGTTGCATCTCTTTGTATTCAGAAGCTTGGCTAAATATAACCCAAGACAAGTGGGTAGAAATAGTTGTTACCAGAGGCTGTATCATACCCTTTTCCCTTCCACCATTTGTTCCCAAGAAGATCCCAGATGTTCCACCCAGTTACAGGGATCAGGCAGCTGTGGAGATCAACAAGTTGCTCTCTAAAAGAGTCATCCAGCCCGTGCCAGCAGACTAGATAGGAACCAAAACTTACTCCAGGTGCTTTTTAGTCCCAAAATGAACCAGAGACTGGAGGCCAATATTGGACCACAGAAGATTAAATGAATCCGTGAAAAAAGACAAGTTTTGGATGGTAACACTGCAGTCGATACTGCCGTTGTTATGGAAAGACTATTGAATGTACTCTCTAGATCTCCAAGATGCCTACTATCATATAAAAATGGGCAAGGCATCAAGGAGGTATCTGCACTTCCGGCTGGGAGCCAGCCATTATCAGTTTTGTGCTCTGCCCTTTGGTCTCACCACAGCCCCTGGGGTGTTCACCAAATGCATGGCAGTAGTGACAGCTCACCTGAGATGTCAGGGATTCCAGGTGTTTCCGTATTTGGATGACTGGCTCCTGACCGCCCTCACCAGGCATCTACTTCTCCAAAACAGGGACACCACCATCCAGCTCTGTGCTCAACTAGGGATCTCCATAAATTGGGAAAAATCTGCATTACTGCCCTTGCAATCTGTGATTTTTATAGGCGCAGAGGTAGACACAGTGGATATGACAGTTTGTCTTCCCGCCGAAAGAGCACAAAACCTCATCTCACAAGTTCAGCAACTTCTCCCACTTCAGAAGGTCAAAGCAAAGTTGATTCTTCAACTTATTGGAATGATGGCCTCAACTATTCTGTTAATACCTTTATCCAGGTTGCACATGAGAATCCTTCAATGGCTCCTGTTTTCCCAGTGGTCATTCCGATATTTACCGCAGAATCATTCTATTTTGCTGACAGAATCATGCAAAAAGGACCTTCGTTGGTGGATAGCCCCCAACAACTTGTTCACGGGAGCTCCCTTTGTGCCTGCCCAACCCATTGTCACTGTGACCATGGATGCCTCCCAGGTCGGGTGGGGGGGCATTATCTGGGCAGAACCATCCACGGCACATGGCAAGAACACGAGGCTCATCTACATATCAAAGTTCTGGAGATGAGAGCGGTGCTTCTGGAGTTGCAAGCAATTCAGGACCTTCTTCCTCAAGGGACGATTGCGACACAATCGGACAACATGTCAGTTGTGTGGTATATCAACAAACAGGGCTGTACCAAATCTTACCCACTCTGTTGAGAGGCCATGCGAGTTTGGGAATGGGTGATTTCTTCCCAGTGCTTTCTGGTGGCAATGCACATTCCAGGGATAACCAACGTGATAGCCAACAAGCTGCCCCAATCTTGCTGCCCCACGAGTGCTCTCTGAAACAGGAAATAGTGAAACAGATTTTCCGAAAATGGAGACAACCTTGCTGCGACCTTTTTGCCAGTCCAGTCAATGCCAAGTGCAGCAGTTATTTTTCCCTAATTCCCCCTCTGGGGAAGCACCATTACCTGCTTCTGGATGATAATGCTCATTTCTCTCAACCAGCACACTGCCTTTCTGCAAACAGGTTTTCCTCCTAACTTCTCTTCTCTCTCACTAAACTCTCTCTCTTTGCCCTTCTTCTTTTTATTATACTTAGTATTCTATCGTTGGTCATTTTACTGCAAGTGACTGATTGTCTCTCACTGCACTGTTTCTCATCCTGGGTGTAGGCCATGCTCCAATCACCCTTGTTACACTTGGGCTCACTCTGCTCCCCTACCCTACTCCCATTACCACCCACTCCCACTTTTCTGTAAGATATAGCTAGCCAGCCCCTCCTCTTCATAACCACCCTACACTAGCAGCAAATAATAATCTTCTCTATATCTAAACCTACCCTCCATAATCTATCACCACACCTACAGACACATCCTTGCCCCACCATACATATGACCTTCTCTCCCCTACAGTTATTTCTCTCTTTAACCTGTTACCTTACTCCCCACATCTCATTTCTGCCCCTTACTGACTATCCCTTATCTCACCATTATCATACTAGCCTTTTTCACACGGTACCCCTCTACTTACCTACTTCCTACCAGTTCCTAAGTCTTTTATAACTAAGAACCCTACAAAAACTTTTACCACCCTTACGATTCATCATAGTTACATCCTTTACTATGTCTTCACTCTTTACTAACTCTCACATAAAATCTACTACACCTCTTCCTGTCCTGCTAGCTCTGCTACTCCTAGCCCTTTATACTACCTCCATACAATATACCCTTCCTCCACAGAACCACTCTCCTACTCTACCTATCAGTAATGATCACAATCATGGCAATCCAACTATTTACATTTCCCCATACCTCTTTAACACCCCCCCTACTCTCCTCATTTCTCTTAGATATTTTCAAACCCACACCTCTATTGCTACCCTACATATTTATCACAAGTTGTACTCTAAATTGAAATGTCTTACACTCCACTGCCTTACCCATATCAAAATTAAATGTGACATCCATCCTAATCCAGGTCCACAACTCTCCAAGCTCTCTACACCCCCCCCCCACAATTTTCAACACTGATAACCCCAGTAACTCCACTCCTAACTTCTCTATTCACCTGAAATTCAGTAACTCTGTCCTTCTCATCATTAATGCCAACCTGAGACCCTAATAAACAAAATCCTTGAGTTTCATGCAAACATCGGCCTCTGCATCACTGACCTATTTATCATTACTGAAACTTGGCTTAAGCCTCATATTAAATCTGAAGAATTTCTTTCTAGTGGATATAGCATTCTTAGAACTGACATAGTAGCTAAATGTGGAGGTGGCATTGTCATATTCTTTAAAGAAAATCTTAATGTGGTACAACTCAACTCTTCCTCACCTGACATCCATAACTTAGAAATCTCAGTAGCACGTCTAGATGTAAATAACCATAAGTCAATTATCTTTATAGCAATCTACCTCTCCCCTGCAAAAATCCTCCAGTATATTGAAAACATCCTTGAATGTCCTCTACAAATAGCCATGAAACTGTAATACTTTGAGATTTTAACCTCAACTGGTACACCTGCTCTGCCACCCCCCCAACTAATTTTCTTAAGCTATTTAATTTCTATCAAATAATTAACCATCCCACATGTATCGACAAGCACACCAAGAGACAACCTATTCTTCATTGGATTTTGACTAACAAGTCCAATACTAAATATGATGCTGGGTGTCTGTCTCCCAGACACACTAAGATATCATTTCCCTACATAAGTTCATAGGTTCATAGGTTCATAGGTTCATAGGTTCATACTAGGCTATCTGCCCTAGGGCATTTATAAGCCTAGCCAGAATGTGTTTGGCTTTCGCCACCCATTTTAAATTAATTTTGCTATGCCCTTTTTTGAGGTTAGTATACTGTGCCTCTGTCTAACAGTGACACAGAAGTGATACCCGGGGTAAACCTACGATCTCCCATCCACTCATCAAGATTCCTCTTGAAGAGAGTCAATGAGGGACTCTGCCTAACCTGGACTGGGATTTTATTCCAGAGTGAAGGGAGCCTCTGGGTTATGAATCTGTCCCTCCAGCATGTCCTATTTATTTCAGTGCTGAGGTTCAAGTCTCTTGAGTGTGTAGCTCGATAGGATTTGGATTTTCTGAGGTGCAGCATGTCCATTAATTCGGGTTGGACATGGCTTTATACGTCAGGCACAGATCGCCTCAGAACAGGCGGTATGCCACTGAGTAGAGCTGGAGTTTCTTTAACCGGGCAGCATATGGCATCTGTTTGAGCCCTTTGATCCGCTTGGTGAGGTACTTTTGGGGTCTTTCCAGTTGCTGCAGGTGTCTGGTAAGGTACATCCCAAAAGGGCATTGTACTCAATTATGGGCCTGATGAGGGATGAGTAAAGAGGCACGATGACCTCCCCTGATCTAGATGTGAATCCCTTCATGATTAGGTGGGCTATATAAAATGTTTTCTAACCACTTTGGCCACGTGGTTGTCAAATGAGAGATTGCTATCAACTTGGGTCCCCAGGTCCCTAATTACTTCTTCTGTACTTAATGGATTACCACCTATGTGGTAATTTGTGGGCACTTTGTTTTTTCCAAAGGGGATGACTATACACTTTTTGGCATTTAGCTTGAGGCCATGGCTCTGGCACCAGTTGTCTGTTTCTATGAGGCCCTTTTGGAAGATGCTTGTGTCAGCTGGAGAGTCGATTATGGCACCCAGTTTGCAGTCATCTGCGAACTTGGTCAGCCACAGTCCTTCCGTGTTGGCCTGTACCTCCGAGAAATATATACTGAACAAGAGAAGTCCCAGGACTGAGCCTTGTGGGACACCACTTGTAACTGGTTTGGAGTCTGACATGGCTCCAGCAATTCTAACCATGTGGGTTCTGTCCTTGAGCCAGTTTGCAATCCATCTAGTGACATAGGGGTTTATATTTAAGCTGGTGAGCTTATCTATAATGCCCGAGTGGGGTATTGTATCGAAGGCTTTTACGAGGTCCAGGTAGGCTGTGTGGACCACCTTCCCTCATCAATGGCCTTGGTGACTGTTTCAAAGAAATCAACCAGGTTTAAGAGGCAGGATCTGCCCTTAACAAAGCTGAACTGGGTAGGATCCAGTGTCTGTAGGTCCCCAATATCTTTATTTATGAGGTCCATGATGATCCTTTCCATAGCTTTGCAGACCAAGCTAGTCAGGCTTATGGGGCGATAGTTTCCAGGATCCGTTGAGGCACCACCTTTGTGGAGAGGGACCACAGTTGCTGTACGCCACTCTTTGGGTACATATCCTGTAGTAAGGCTGAGATTGAACAGTAGTTTTATGTTTGGGTTTAGCTCTTCTTGGAGTTCATGTAGGACGCAGTCCGGGACACCGTTTGGTCCCATTGATGCCGTGTTTTTTGCTTTGGAGAGGGCGGCTCTTACCTGAGCATCCGAGATGTCAGGGGGGCAGCACTCTGCTGGGAAAGATATTTGCCCTTTTGGTGGGGAGGGGGGGAGAAGTTTGCACTAAACTTGTCAGCTAGGATGTTGGTAATGTCTGTGGGTTCGGTGTATTTTTTGTAATTTTGGACTAATTCTTAGCATATCTGGGAATTACCACCCAGGTTCCTAACATAACTAAAGAAAGCCTTGTGATTATCCTTAGTGTCCTGTGCAATTTTTCTCTCGAAGCTGGCCGATTAGAAAACATGTACAAAAATCCTCTAATGTTTTATTTTGTTACATTCGAAATATAAAGCAGTTGTCACCATCAATATTTAACTCAAGACTCCTACAATACGATTGGACACCTCTGAAATATTTTCCACTTGATAGTGCAGTTCAGTATTTCAATAGCTCTTTCCTACAAATACTTAAAGATTTAGCCCCAACTAGAAAAATTTGCACCAAAGCTAAGCAACATCCCTGGCTGTCAAAATACATAATTCACCTACTAAAAAGGAGAGATAGAACCTGCTGTATCTATAAAAATAGTCAAAGTAAAGATAATCTCTGTACCTACCTACAGCTGAGAAACCAAGCTAAAAAACAAAGTAAACAAGACAAAAAAAACTACTTCCATGCCAATCAGCTAAAATATCAGAACAATCCTAAAAGATTTTGGCAAACAATTGATCTCCTCTTTCCCAAGAAAACCCACTAGCCCAGCCCCAACACTGACCAACCAAAATGTCTGCATAGCAGCACAATTTAACTCCCACTTTATCAACTCAATAAACTCTCTACTCAATAACATCCCTAATACACCTCTGACCATACCTGAAACTTCTAACAACAATGTTACCCTTCTCCATCTCAAACCAATTCAAACTAGCTATGTAAAAATGCTACTCTCCAAATTAAAACCTTGCACATTAGCTGCAGACCAGCTACCTGCTGATTTTCTACAACTAGTTGCTACTTCACTTACCCAATATCCAGCCTCATCAACTGCTCTATCTCCGAACAATATATACTACTCTTCTGGAAAATATCTCACATAATTCCTTTACATAAATGCGGTCCCTCTACTGACAAAACCAACTATAGACCCATAGCCATTCTGTCTGCACTTGTTAAAATCTTAGAAAAATGTAGACACAGACAACTCTTAGACCATTTTCTGTCCAATAATCTAGTCAATACATAACATAGTTTCCGGCCCAGGTATAGCACCAGTACAGCTCTAATCAGCTTTACTGATACTATAAATCAACGAAAAAGCAAGAAACAACTAGTCTCTGCTACCTTCCTAGACATGTCAAAAGCATTTGATACTGTATCACTTCAATTACTTCTTAACAAACTAGCTTCCTATCATTCTAGCCCAGTAGCCCTAAAGTGGTTTCATAGCTACCTGTTCGATAGGAAGCAAGCCACATTATAGAACAATAAACTCTGGTCTCAACTCCCAATAACTGTTGGAGTCCCACAAGGTTCAATCCTGGGACCACTTCTATTCACAATTTTTACTAAAGATCTTAATACCGCAGCAAACCCAGCATCAATTGTACAATACGCTGATGATGCTTCCTTATTCTTCCCTGCCCCCACAATCACAGAATTCCAAGAAAGAACTCAAGCAACCCTCCAAAACATTGAAAGTAACCTAACAGTTCAGGAACTTATTCTAAACCCCCCACAAAACAAGCTCATGGTTTTCCAGCATACCCCGACAACTAACAATCTACCTCCTATCTGTATTTCCTCTTCCAATGGCACTGAAATAGAGCTCGTTGAATATATAAAACTTCTTGTCATCACAATTGATAGTGAACTTAAGTTTGACAAACACCTTGCACTAACTATTAAAAAGGTGCATGTCAAACTGGGCTCATCCTATAAGGCTAATGCATATCTCACTGACCATGCTAGACTCACACCAGCTAGAACCCATCTATTATCATCCTTTCTATACTGCTCTCAAATATTTAACAATCTTTGCACATCTGACCTAAATAAACTTGAATCTTGCTCTAACAAAATTTGCTACCAATCAATCTCAAAGATCTCGTCACTGTACCGCTCCTCTCTGGTTAAATTTGCTAGAGCTCCCTCATCTTCTCACCCTGAATCAGCTACTAGCTGTGCACGCAGTCTTATACAAACCTGACAACTGCCCAGCACCATCAAATCTTGTTCAACCCTACAGCAACCTAACTTCCCTTAGGTCTGCTGATAAAATACTCTTGAAGGTTACCAAAGCACAAAACTCTCATGGCATCTCCTTGTACTCCCATATCATTGCCAACCTATGGAACTCTCTTCCACAGTGTATTCTGTCTAGCAATGATGCACATACATGTAAACATACCCTAAAGGAATATTTCTAGAAAAATAGGCTTTGCTCCTGTTCCCACCCAAGATAATAATTTCAAACCACCAATCTTCCTATTCCCTATACCTCCTGGCTATTTAAGCCTTCTTACTCTCAGAACATAACTTATCACAAAAAAAAAAAATGTGGTTAAACTGTCTGTTTAATATGAACACCATTGTTACTTTATAGACGCCATGTTAATAACCTTGTAATTTGAAGTGCTATTTGTATGTATATTTTATGTACTATTATTCCTTTGTAATATTTGTTATATGTCAAATGTAAAAATCTATGAAAACCTTCTTGGAGCTTTTCTTCCCAGATCTCTGCTGTCGGACACTATCCAGTTAACAAATGAAATAAATAAATGTTAACAGAAAAAGAAAAAAGGTAGCTGACACCCATCCCTGATGTTAGTTAGTAGCCATGTAATCAAGCCAACTGCATGGCAGCACAATGTTGTAAACACAAGGCAGGGTATCACTTGCTTATATATGTGATATAGAACACATTATGCTTACTGTACATTATAATATACTATTTCATAAATTTTAAATATTTTAGCAGTCTGCATTATGTACAAGTTTATTATTCAGTTGGGTGTGGGAGACTAAAGGTGCATTTATGTCAGGGCAGTTGAAATCACATTTTTTTTTTGGGGGGGAATGATTTTCTAGCATCCACACTGTGTACTTAGGCCATAGTATATGTGATGTTATCTGTTAAGATCAGTTCTGTCCAAATTTCTATGCTTTCAATTGCCTGAGTTCCCTTGTAGATGCCTGTATTCAGAAATTTTTCCAGTACACTACCAACATGTACAAAGAGTCTACAGAGATTTATTTTAGATTGTTTAATGGCTCACTTATGTCAATTTGCATCATTAGCATACATTTCAGCTACTTATGTTGAAATTTGCATTCCATGAAAGTTTCTGTATTTGCATAAGTGCGCATGATTGTGTGCCCCTAGACAGAGTTTACTGAATCTAAAACTTGTCGCACCCATGTATGCATCACACCATGATACACACACAGTAAAAATGGTTTAATGACTTCCCTGGACTGTGTATTTAAGCATCATGCAGGAGTCAATTTAACCAATGAAAACACATGTGAAACGTGCAGCCTAGATAATGTCAGTGCCTACCTCTCACATAGAAAAAAGGCCAGGCAGATTTATTAACATAGAAAACAAGATACAGCAGCTATAATAAAGTTCTTAATAAAATGGCCGCATAAAACAAAACTTTATTTTTTGGAATTGAAAGAGCAGATAGATCCCTGAGAGCACCTTCAAAGAAGAAAAAAAACTCATCACCACATTCAATTACAGTTAGGTTTATGATCAAATATTAAAAATAGCATGGTCCATCTCACCTATTAAAATAGGAGAATGTGTAGTCAGATTTTACAATGATTATTTCAGTAAACTAATGAGTAAAATAAAATCCTGCTTACCGCTAATGAATTTAAAAAGAACAACATTAAACCCAATTCAGTGTTTCTTGCAAAGATCAAATTATTTGGTTCTAAAGGAACTAAAATATTTGACACACTGGAGGAGGCATCCGCTTTCGTTAACAAAAATAAAATCCTTAATAATACTGAAGAAATTGATTGAAACAGTGTATCCCTCAAGAGACAGTGTAGTCTGAATTCATGGAAAACTACTTCTAAAATTAAAAAGCTTAAACACAAGTGAATTATTCTCTGATTACAGGACTTTTATTTTCTGAAAAAATAGATTTACCCATTAAGTAAAAGGCTTGTACTGGACTTTAAACTTCAAAACATATGTAAGTATGCATTTATATTTTCACTTATACATTTTTCATGATAAGGAATATAAATAGTTGGTTTCACTGTTTGATTATAATTACAGTTAAAGACTTAATATATTTAGTTTAACTTAAAACATACATGTATTTCTAAATATTAAACAAATACTTCCTGTAAGAGAATGTCTTTAAATTATAACCAATAGAATTGGAACATACAAGTAAAGAACTGTATTTTATTTGTTTAACTTTGCTTAATATGTGCATTGCTAGGATAAGTGAATGTCAGATCTAAGTAATATGCTAATTAGAAGTGTTAAATTGCTGGTAATTTTTTTCCTGATAACATATTCCTTTCACAGGTCAGTTATGGAGGAAGTAACAATTAGAGAAAAAAAATATTCAAATTGTATGAGACTGCTGGATTTTAGCTTGCCTTGCTTCCCATCTTGAGCTAGTCTGAAGAAAATTTAGGTCAAAGTCCATCACTGATGTCTGGGAAAACAGAAAGGAACTTTCTTTTTCTTTCTTCTTTTTTCAAGTATGGGAATGATAGAACTACTCAAAATAGATCTTTTTTAAATTTTAAATATGTATTTAAAAGTGAATAATTGGTACAACAAAAACTATAGAAAAGCTTTATATCGAGCTGTTGTTGACATATACTTTGCATAAATTTTGTTGAATGTTAACAGCTTATGCTGTAGTGTTATTAACTCTAACTATGCCCAATAATGGAAAGAAGTAAAATTAGAAGTGTGTTACTGACTAGAACTGTTTAAATAATTAAGAAAAATGAAAAACTTACAGAAGAAATTTGCATGTGCTGTGTACTGTGAGTTGTCATTTTCATATGCTGTAATCAAATTCTAATGCCATGATGTAAAGCTTAAATCAGAACAGCAGTTCACAATGGCTAAAACACACACATTCAAATTAAACAAGTAGGATTGTTATGTATGGTTAAGAGTACTTGTAATATTAAAATTAATAGGAAGACTAAACATTTTATGAATGATATACAAATGCACAAAAAATGAAAGATGTACTTTGTAAGATTAATAAAACAGCAGTATAAGTAAATTAAGAAGCTATGCACATAAATGTAATTCTAATAAAGCGCAGATGATTTAATATCTATTTGATGGGATATTTTAGAAATATAAGATATGTAGAATATGAGAGAATATTATGGGTAAATAAGACATAAAAAATATTTAAATAGCAAAAGACAGAAAATATATATTTAAACAACAAACTGCTTATAAGAAAGATATATATTACATATACATGCATATGGCAGAAATGTGAATATACAAGATCTGAAATAATTAAGATAGAAAGTCATATAAAATGTTTGAAAATATTCTGAAAGCTGAAATTTGAAGCTTTGTCATGTGAACTTTGAAGATTTTTGCATATTGCATGCTAT
The DNA here is from genome assembly GCF_019279795.1 of Protopterus annectens. Taxonomy (NCBI): domain Eukaryota; kingdom Metazoa; phylum Chordata; order Ceratodontiformes; family Protopteridae; genus Protopterus; species Protopterus annectens. Next base: position 832,361,379 of record NC_056735.1, read on the forward strand.
TAGATTTACTAAGACTACCCAAAATAACTAATTTCATATGTCAGGGCTGAAATCTGAGTGATATATTGCTGAATCAATAAATCCATTTTGCTAGAAAGTAAAGCAGATTTTTCAATATGTTTAAACTCAGGACGGGAGAATGGGATTTGAATTAAGCACATTGCAACTTTGAATACAACATAAACTGTATTTTTGTACTCCATAGTAATATCAAGACAACCTGTTTGACCTCACTAATGTACAGATTTTTTTTATGAATCAGCTTAATACGCTAAAGGATTTTACATATTTTGATCTTTGTCATGTTAAGAGTGTTACACAATTTTAAGATATATAAACTTGCACTTTTAAAATTAATTCAGAGCTTTTGTTAGATATATAAAATCTGTGTATATATTTTAGCATGATACATATATATATATATATATATATATATATATATATATATATATATATATATATATATATATATATATATATATGTATGTATATATATATATATATATATATATATATATATATATATATATATATATATCTGCATTGATTTTTTATTTGTATAATAGTTTAGTATAAGACTATCTGTCATCAGTAGGTTTACAGATTTCTTTATCTATTCAGGTCACACTCTGTTCTACTTATTTATTTAAAGATTTATGTATATTAATGCTGATGTTAATTTATGTATATTTATGTTGAATGAGTGAATAGTTTAGAAATATGTAATGGATAATTTATATTGCTATTACATAAATAGGTGCTGTATATAGTACACTATTTGTTGGATTATTTAACATTTGTGATTAATAAAAGAGGATTATTAAACTTTTATGTAGCAATGAGGGAATACTTTTAAATGACAAAATATATAACCAAATTAATAGTCTCTTATTATTTTACTATAATATATTATTTGTAAGACATGGTAGCTTTTGGCTAGTTTTTGATGAATGTTTGGGTACTGGTAGGTAGAGAAATAGATTAGTAGTTTGTCTATTTGATAGGCAAACTAGGAACTTTGGTATCCATGGTGCACTGTGTTTTACTAGTAATATATTTAGTTACAGTTGTAGACTTTTTTTTACAGATTTTAATAGCTTGTTTTTTAGAAAGGAAGAATTCAAAAAAATGTGGAATGTTAACATAGTGTTGTTGGAATGCATTATAGTCCTATACACAATTAAATTAATGTGGTGGATAAATGTGTCATATCTTTTAAAAGAAACCTTTTTTTAAAATATGCGGTATAGACATCTATTAATGTAAATAAATTAAATAATGGCAACAAAAGGAAATTATTAATGAGATTTCTAAAAACTGAATAGAGTAAACCATACATTCTTGTAAGACACTCACTTGATAGATAAAGATATACAATATTTAAATAACTTAGTTTACAAAATGTTATCATCTGTGTCTTTTAACACAAGAAGCAGACTAACTACTATACTTTGGAGAAAATCCTAGTGTAATGCCTACAGTCATGGAATCCATTAATTATCCCAAATGAATGTATAAATTTGTAATACTTATATATAATCACAAACTCTATACACTAGCTAATTTTGTTGGATCCCTGGAATAGGTGCAAGAGTGGCTAAATATCATTTAAAGTTACTGCAAAGGCACTGGAAGGGTAGTTTAATTATAGCAGGGGATTTTAAGTGAATATGTACTCTAGAAGATATAAGTTGAAGAAAGCTACAATTCTGTAATCAGCTAAATCACTAAAGAGATTGATTAGTAATCATAATTTAGTTGATTTAATAGTAAAAGATGAAGATAAGTCATTGTTCTTCTCTCATTATTCGTATGTGCATGGGCCACAGATTAGAATTGATTGGATTTATGCATCTACAAATTTATTTAATAAAGTGAATTATTTAAAATGATTCCTTGCTCTTTATCTGATCATAATGCACTAAGCATTAACATATTAATGGATATAAGGAAATGTCACATTATTTATAGAATCCCTGTATATATGATTAAATTAAAATAATGTGTTACCTTAGGGAAGAAATTGAGATTTGTTTATCTTTGAATTGTCAGATTGGTTAATTCATATTATGGGACTCATTAAAATGCATATTAAAGACAGACTGAGAAGATGGGCTAGTAATAAAATGAAAGAGTGGTAATGAGTTTAAAATTGAAGATAAAATGCAGAAAGCAAGGTTTGAACAATAAACAAAGAAATTAGATCATACTGAAGTTATTACAAATTTAACGACAAAATGTCAAACAGTGTTAATTCAAAAAGTGGAGATAGTTTTAGAAAAAATAAAATTGCATAGTTATGCGATAACTTCAAAAATCTGCATAGATTCACTAACAGAAGTAAGGTGATAAACAAAAAGGCACAAATCAATAGTATCTGGAATCCTCACACTAATATGCTTACTTGAGACATAGGAGAAATGTTTATTTTTTTTAAATTCCATGAGGATCTGAATAATGAAAACATAATAATCTTGATGATTACTAAATTGACAAGTATTTAAAGAAAAAAAATACTAATAAACTTAATGATAAACAAATATCTCTGCTGAATAAGCCTATTTATGTAATAAAATATAAAGAAGCTTGAAAAAATAAAAATGGTAAAGTTACAAGGCTACATGGTTTAAGTATGGAATTATATAATCTGTCTCCATTAAATATTTTAGAATTACTGAGTGACATTTTCAGGGTAATTCAGAGTGACAAAATAATTCCTCCTTCATGGAAATTATCTCTACTCCGAACTAAACTTAAACAGGGAAAAGATAATAAGTTAGTTTCCTCATATAGACCCATTTCATTATTTCATCTTCACTACAAGATAAAGAAATTAATAAAGATCAAACAGCAATTATAGACAATAGATTAACATATAACATAAAAATGGTAGTAACTATCTTACATTTAGCAAAAGGAATGAACATGAAATTGACCCTTATTAGTTTATATATCAAAATAGCTTTTGATTATCTAGATTGGAACTATTCATTTAAAACTTTAAAAGCATTTGCATTTCCACAACAATTTAATGGAATATTAAAATCCTGTATACAAACTGAAAAGCATATGTCACAATTGGTTCTTACATTTCTCAAGGAGTCAGTTTAAATAAGGGTACATAGTAGGAGTGTCCCTTGCCCCTTCTACTATTTACATTGTTTATCAAATCCTTAGCTAATATTAAGGAGAAATGAAAAAAAAATAATGGATCCTCAATTAACAGAGATTGTTAATCTGAATTACAGCTTTTTCCAGATGATATTTTACTAACAATAAGATATTTAAATTATTCAGTTGAAGAAATAGATGATGAAATTGAAAAGTTTCAATAAGTATCGCTGCAGAAATTTAATAATAAAACTGAAACTTTAGTGTTAAATCAGTTACTAGATAACAAGTTTAAAGATAAATATAAATATAATTGTGAAGGAAAAGAAGTAAAATATTTTGGAATAAACATATATCAAGATGTGAGTATGATTATTAATAGCTTTGAAAAAATAATTGAAATGTTACATATTAAAACAATGGAATTATTTTTTGTTTAATTTTGAAGATAGGATAGTACTTATTAAAATGATTATATTACCCAAGATTTAGCTTTAATATCTGGGAAAAAACGTTTAAAGAAAATGGCAAAATGTTAATTTTATTCTTGTGCTACCCTAAAAAGTTGTCACTTGCTTATAGAAATCATCTAAGATTATGGGACTATGGTGGTATTAGCTTCCAAGATGTAGAGTCTTACTCTATTGCTGCAAATGTTAACACTGTTATACTCTGGATGGATTTAACTTATACTAGTGAACGGAAAACCATTCAAGACCAGAGTATACAAAATTCTTATAAGCTTATCAAATATGATAAATTATAAATATATAACACATATTTTATCTGGTTAAAAAATGCCTTACAAAGAAATTAATTTAAATAACCTAGAGAACAATCCAAATGCACCAGCTGAATGCTGTGCTCAAAAGTACAATTATTCTACAAACAGACCATAGATCAGAGCAAAATGAATGGCTAAGGTCCAGTTTAAAACTGCTTTATTGCAAAAAGAAAAGAAATGATACATGATTTACTGAGAAATGAAATGATATGTGCTTTATTAAGAAAATGAATTATATGTTTTATTGAGAAAATAAATGATACATGCTTTATTGAGAAAAGAAATAGCTGCTTTTTTCTCAATAAAGGTGTTTTAAACTGGATCCTAGCCATTTATTATGCTCTGCTCTATAGTTTGCTTGTGGAATAAATTCATTTCAATGTTTAGACTCTGCATATATGAAATACATTCTTAAAAAAGTTAAGAGATATGTTTTTAAAACTCTTTTAATACCAAAATAGAGTTTTGTTGTGCTTTCCTATTGCACACACCTCTAGATTTAAGGAAACTTAGAACAAAGTTAAAATAAATGTATTGAAAAGGAATGTATTCGTATTATGGTCTGAGTGCTTTGAAAAAGGAAATGCTAAGTCACCAGAATATTTAATGAAATATTTAAGTTGGATGAATTTGCTATCCTGTCAATATTATCCATCAGTAAGAAATTCAATGAATTTGTAGATAATATGATTGAAGAGGAACAGAACACTATTTCCCCATTATACGAATATATGAGTGCTATCATCAAAGGTAGATTGACTTACAGAAGAAATTGTATTATATAATTTTGATGCAAAATTCTGCAACTTTTTAGATAGTAGGGTATTGAGTGACTCAGTAGATGGTAAGAATAAAACTTTGTTACATAAATCACTTAGTCAAACTTTTTCACGTTTATACTGGAAAGTTTTTATGTGGAAATATACACATAGAATCTTTGTTACTTCCTATAAAGTCTTTAAGTTTAGTAAAATGTAATCTTAGGTTTGTTGGAGATATAGTAAAAATGTGAAAGCTGATTGGGCACATGTTTATGGATTGTGAAACATTAAATCTATATTGGCAAAGAGATAATTATGTTTTTAAGGGGTTATTGTCTGATAATTATTTAACTAGATCAATAATACTAGTGAATGTTCCATTTCTCATATCTGTAAATGCTAACAAACAATATTTTGAACTTTTTTATTAGAAAATTAGAAATCAAACTGCTATGTTCATGTTCATTTTTTTTTTAAATTTAGCAGCAATAAAATGTAAAAATAAAATACAAAATAAAAAAAATATATATATATCATATAATAAGACTTTCAGTTGTTGGGATAATATTTGTGAAATTTTGACTAAAATAATACTTAATTTTTTAATATTTTGTATAGATTATGATCTTAATGATCCAATGTATTTCTAACATTGTATAACAGTATGTGGTGTAGCATTTCTTCTTTTCTTTGTATATATTGTAAATATGTTAAACTAATAAACATTTTCTTTAAAAAAGTAATGTACAAATACCCAATAAAACAAGTATGAACAGGGTTTGGACTCACAGACAGGTTGGTGGAGTGTGCGTGTTTGTGTGTGTGTGTGTGTGTGTGTGTGTGTGTGCGATAGGGTTCCATTTTCGAAATGGGACTTAGCAAATGATAATGGACTGAATTTGAGATAATACTGAGTAAATGCAAGGAAGTGGTCAATGTTAGAATCAGACATTAACATCTGCAAGTATATGAGAGGTGTAATTAAGCAGAAGTGCAGTCTGAATGAGATGGTGAGAGAGAATCAGTGATTCTTCAGCTATCTGGCACAAAGTGTCAGTGGTAGTGTGGTACAGAAAAATAGCAAAGAACCTGAACAGTAGGTTGTAAAAATAGTGGTTTGATCACAGTTTATGCTATGCATAGAAACTTGGGACTTGGGCACTGAAGGCAGTGCAGCTGAGAAAGCTTGAGGTAATCAAGATGACTTGCTGAGATGGGTAGTAGGATACATAGTGTGGGTTGCCTTTATTGCCTGAATGTGCTAGTAAAGACTACAAAAGTAAAAAGTGAAGAACTATGGACATTCAAAAGCCATGTAGGTGAAACACTTTGATGCCCTTAAGAAGTTAATTTGCTATTTCTTATGGGCCTCCATTACAAGGAGGTTTAAGGTATTACACAGTGAATATTATAGGTTAGAGAAGTCTTTCTTGGAGTTTTTTACTGAATAGTTTGCTGTGTAACATTTTTACCATTTGATTTCAATGCTAATTGGGATATTCTGAAGACACTATGTTTATGGACATCAAACTTGGTCTTATTCTCTGAGTTTCCAAAGTATGGGAAAGCAATCTATTTATACTGTATGGATATATACACTAAAAAAAAAGATGAGACGTGATATGTCTATAGTTAATTGGTTTTGGCCTGAATGCACCAATAAAGACCTAACTAGTGAAGAGTCATGAATGTTCAGAAGCCATATAGTGGAAACAATAGTATGTCCTTATGTGGATGTTTATATATGACCACAGGCTACTAACGTTTGTTGGAGGTATGTGGTACTGCTTGTTGAGCTACAGTTTCTCTTTAAAAAAAAAAAACAAGAATAGCATTTAAATGTAGAAGAAAGTTGACAGTTATTTTTAAATTAAAAACAGTATCTGACATTTCATCTTTATCTCCTTTTTCCCAGTGTTTGAAATTCCATACAAACTAAAAGATCTGAGATGAACATAAATAAGTAAATAAATAAATAAATAAATAAATAAATAAAACAGGCTAATTCATGTGAAACAGCCCAACTTCACACATATTCCACTATTGTAAACTCATATTGAAGACATCAGAAACATTGGTAAACAATTATCATACCTGAAGCAGTGAGGGGCCCTTTCCATTGGGGCAGACTGCCTCAGGTGACTGAAACAGCCTGAAACTCAAATGAAAAGGCAGAGTGAATGTAATATTGCATAAGTACAAGTGTGGGAGCACTTTTTTTCTTATATACAGTCGCTCTTCCTGCTACTGCCAGCATATATGTGTGTGTGTGTGTGTGTGTGTGTGTGTGTGTGTGTGTGTGTGTGTGTGTGTGTGTGTGTGTATGTGTGTGCGCATATTTGTTTTTATGTATGTATATATGTATGGTCTATATCACATTATCAAAAACTGATAATGTCAAACGGCCATAATTTCAAAAGTGTCATTCATCCAAGCACACACTACAGAGAGTAAGTCCAAATTCCTGATCCTCACTACCACATGATCCCACAAGGACAGTTATGATGAATGGCACATTCAATCATTATCAGGTTTCAATAATATGATAGGAATGTGTGTGTGTGTGTGTGTGTGTGTGTGTGTGTGTGTGTGTGTGTGTGTGTGTGTGTGTGTGTGTGTGTATGTGTGTGCGCATATTTGTTTTTATGTACGTATATATGTATGGTCTATATCACATTATCAAAAACTGATAATGTCAAACGGCCATAATTTCAAAAGTGTCATTCATCGAAACTGTTCTTGTGGGGGGCTGCACCCCCCCACATCCCCTGCTAATTATATATACCAACTCCAAGCTCACACTACAGTGAGTAAAGTCCAAATTCCCTGATCCTCACTGTACCATGATCCCACAAGGACAGTTATGATGAATGGCACATTCAATGTTATGGCCGTTCGGCATTATCAGGTTTCAATAATGTGATAGGAACCCTATATGTACGTGTGTGTGTGTGTGTGTGTGTGTGTGTGTGTGTGTGTGTGTGTGTGTGTGTGTGTGTGTGTGTGTGTGTGTGTGTGTGTGTGTGTGTGTGTGTGTGTGTGTGTGTGTGTGTGTGTGTGTGTGTGTGTGTGTGTGTGTGTGTGTGTGTGTGTGTGTGTGTGTGTGCGATAGGGTTCCATTTGTAATACATTCCTGTTCATACCAATGATCGACTTGATTAGCAAGCAGGTTGGAGGGGAAAAAGTAACAAAGATTTTGCATAGATTTTGCATAATATGGCACTATAAGCAGACTCTGAAATGGGACTTAGCAAATGATAATGGACTGAATTTGAGATAATACTGAGTAAATGCAAGGAAGTGGTCAATGTTAGAATCAGAAAAAGCTGAATATTAAGGAAAGAAGGGGAAATAGTGGAAGACATTAACATCTGCAAGTATATGAGAGGTGTAATTAAGCAGAAGTGCAGTCTGAATGAGATGGTGAGAGAGAGAATCCGAGATTCTTCAGCCATCTGGCACAAAGTGTCAATGGTAGTGTGGTACAGAAAAATAGCAAAGAACCTGAACAGTAGGTTGTAAAAATAGTGGTTTGATCACAGTCTATGCTATGCATAGAAACTTGGGCATTGAAGGCAGTGCAGCTGAGAAAGCTTGAGGTAATCAAGATGAATTGCTAAGATGGGTAGTAGGATACATAGTGTGGGTTGGCTTTATTGCCTGAATGTGCTAGTAAAGACTACAAAAGTAAAACGTAAAGAGCCACGGACATTCAAAAGCCATGTAGGTGAAACGCTTTGATGCCCTTAAGAAGTTAATGTGCTATTTCTTAAAGGCCTCCATTATAAGGAGGTTTAAGGTATTACACAGTGAATATTTTAGGTTAGAGAAGTCTTTCTTGGAGTTTTTTACTGAATAGTTTGCTGTGTAACATTTTTACCATTTGATTTCAATGTTAATTGGGATATTCTGAAGACACTATAATGTTTATGGACATCAGGCCTGGTCTTATTCTCTGAGTTTCCAAAGTATGGGAAAGCAATCTATTTATACTGTATGGATATACACTAAAAAAAATGATGAAACATGATATGTCTATGGTTAATTGGTTTTGGCCTGAATGCACCAATAAAGACCTAACTAGTGAAGAGTGATGAATGTTCAGAAGCCATGTAGTGGAACCAATAACATGTCCTTATGTGGATGTTTATATATGACCACAGGCTACTAATGTTTGTTGGAGGTATGTGGTACTGCTTGTTGGGCTATAGTTTCTCTTAAAAAAATCAAGAATAGCATTTAAATGTAGAAGAAAGTTGACAGTTATTTTTAAATTAAAAACAGTATCTGACATTCCATCTTTATCTCCTTTTTCCCAGTGCTTGAAATTCCATACAAACTAAAATATCTGAGATAAACATAAATAAATAAATAAAACAGGCTAATTCATGTGAAATAGCCCAACTTCAAACATATTCCACTGATGTAATCTCATATTGAAGACATCAGATACATTGATAAACAATTATATACCAACTCCAAGCTCACACTACAGTGAGGAAAGTGCAAATTCCCTGATCCTCACTGTACCGCGATCCCACAAGGACAGTTTCAATGAATGGATCATTCGATGTTATGGCCATTTGGCATTATCAGTTTTCGATAATGTGATAGGAACCCTATATGTACGTGTGTGTGTGTGTGTGTGTGTGTGTGTGTGTGTGTGTGTGTGTGTGTGTGTGTGTGTGTGTGTGTGAAGGAGCATAGATGCTCTTAACTATCCCTGATTTTTCAGAATGACTTCTTTCTTTTTTTACCTCATATGTTGTTCTCTCCTTCATAATTTTTGTGTTTTTCTGACAAATCAAAATGCAGTCATTAAATATTGATACAGACATATGACTTTCAGACTTAATACCTTTTAAAAAGCATGCTAATGCAAAGCCCATTATTCTAGCTAGTTTGTTATTGTATAAAGGAATGGCTGTCTCTGATGCTGCTCCATTGTCCTCCAATATTTTTATTTTCTTATTGATTCTTGATTAAAGAGGTTGGGAGCTATGTGGTAGTTATGTGAGAAGGGGTGTACAGTGGCTTTCACAATGTAGTCTGACAGCTGTAATTTGAGAAAATAAATTCCTTTGTGGTAGATATAAATTTCTGTGTGGTAGATATGTAAGTATTTATTTATATGGAGCTTAAAACATCTGAGGTATACAGTTGCAGTTATATAAGTAGTTATAATTAATGGTCACATCTGTGTGTGTGTGTGTGTGTGTGTGTGTGTGTGTGTGTGTGTGTGTGTGTGTGTGTGTTTGTGCATATTTAGACATGTATGCATGTGGTGGATGTAGATGATTTTAACTCTCCCTGATTGTGAATAATGTCTCTGTTTTGTCACATATCTTGGTGTGTTGCACACACAGTTTGTGTTTTGTTTTCCTTCCAAATAAATGAACATTGCAACAACTAAAACTTATGTCATATATTTGACTTTTCAGACATAATAATCTCCAAAAAACATGCTAATGCAAAAACGTGTTATTCTAACAACTTTCTAATTATATGAAGCCAATAGCTACCCCTGTGTTTGGCCCTTTATCCACAATTAGTTTTTAGCTTTCTGTTTGAGTCTTGCGCTAGCAGGATGGGACATATGTAAGTGGGGGAGAAGTAAGCTCCACACTCCTGTGTAGCAGTTATGTATTTAAGCATTTATCTGATCAAAATCAAATGGTGTACAACACAGTCTTACACATGGCTGTAATTGGTTACACCTGTGTATGTGTAAGTGTAGAGGAAAATAAATTATTATGGAAAATTATTATTTTAATTGTATTACATTCTGTTATCTGAGGTGTCTACAGTCAATAAAGTTGGTTTTAATTGCCAGACTCAACAGCTGTCCATGGGTGTAAGTTATTGCCACCACAGGCATTGGCTTGAAGTTGAGCAGTCATTTTTCTGGTGGTGTGCACAGTTGGTAAAGTAGTTGTAAGCGATGAGAATGAGGATTGTCTGTGATGACAATTATTGCATATGTATGGGGGAGTGAAGGTTATCTATCTAAAAGTAGCTAACTGACCATAATTTTCAATTTTCATCACAATGTAAGATCAGAATTGTACTCCATACGTGTCTGTCTGTGGCAGCCTGGCAGGATGTGTGTGATAGAATATGATCAATGATAGAGTGTTGTATTAGGCAGTGTTGTCTTCTAACAATGCCAGGTTCTTTGGTTGAGTTTTTGGCTGTATTCCTTCTGTCTGGATTCTGCATGTACTCCCTGTTTCTGTGTTTATATGTGTTCTCATCCATGTGCTTTGGTTTCTTATCCATGTGTTTTGGTTTCCCTGACCCTAAGCTTTTTAATATAAGTAACTGGCCATCTGTGCTTTTACCATCACCCCATTATAACAAAAGAGGGGTAAAAGAAGGTAACAATCTTTTTTTTTTTTTTGGAATAGGAAGGTATGCACTATTCCTAGACACAATTTATACATCCTTGCAAGCACCACAATTTATTGGAGAACTACTATTTTTTTTAATCATTGACACACACAGCTCTTTCCTTACTCTTCATTGTTCAGGCCATTTTAGATAAAAATATTGTAAAATATATCTATGATGTACCTCACATATCTGGAACCCTATGACTTCAGTGACCCACAGAGCCACAGTTTATTAAATTTGCTAATCCCAAACTTATTATAGTCGAGTCTTACCAAGTTAGGGCATGTTAAAAGTACAGTTAGAAAATACAAATTAAGAAAATGTATAAAAAACAAGAAATAAATAGTCTGTCTGGATAGTGTAAGACCAGGATGAGGGAAAACAGGGGACGGACACTGGCGAGATGCATCTTGGGCCCTTATGGTGTCCTTTGTCTAGGGTTCCATTTCACCAAAGGTTGGCCTTTTTGATTGCATGCATGAAAATGAATAAAGCTGGTAAAGTGGTTATAATGAGTCGGCACATACTAAGGCAGTCTGTGCCTCAAAATTAATGCCTGTATTTGCTGTTTGATAAAAGACAATGGTCACTGAACAGATATAATAGAGCCCCACTCTGTTTCAGTTAATGTCATCCATTCAGCTACTTCCTATAGACCTTCCCCTTGCTTTGACATCACAAGCCAAGAGGTTTAAGATATTACATAATGAACACTGTTGTGTTGCTGGGTATTTTTCAAGTGTTTCCTAAGTGTTTTGCCTGTTTGGCATTTTTACTCTTTAATTTGAGTGTCATTTAAGATATTTTACAGGCACATTCATGTTTCTAGGCCTAAGGTTTTGACTTAAAACACTGTGTTTCCAAATTTACTAAAGCAATAAACCAATCAATTTCTGTTCTATTGACATGATCAGAAAAAGGATGAAAAATGGCATGTCTACAGATGGTAGTGTTTGGCTATATTGTTTTGAATGCATCAGTAAAGACAAACATTAAAAGTAAAGAGTCATGTGCATTCAGAAGCCATGTAGCTGAAACACTAGTATGTACTTAAGGGGTCATTTTCATATATATATATCACATGGGCCTCCACCACAATAGTATTACAGTATTACACTGTGAATACTCTAGCTTATCTGTGTGTTTCTTTGAGGTTTTGCTGAATGGCTTACCTATTTATCATTTACCCTTTTGTTTATCTATCTATCTATCTATCTATCTATCTATCTATCTATCTATCTAGTTACTATTAAGCAGAGGTAGCAGACACAGCTTTAGTTTACAAAAATGTGCATTTTATTTCAATAAAGAAAGCACTGCTTGTCTATGCAAAAGAAAGTGAAATAAAGTGATAACTGGACTTTAAAGCATTTAATCAATTAAAGCTTAATGATTTATGATCTCTTATGCAGTTCATCTTTAAATCATGCATGCAGCCATCCATATGATACTTAATCTGGTGAACTGGAACAAAGGTGCTGGACTGAGAAGCAACTTATGCTTGAGATAATCTTTGGTAGAGTCACAAGTTAAATGCAAAGTTTTTCTCTCTTTATTAGCAGTCAGAATGAAATTCAGTCACAGGCTGTGATTCTTTATTGCATGTCCCACAAATACACAAGGCTGCAAGTGTCTTTAATCACATCATGCCCTGGTGAGCATGCCAGAATGTAAATGAAAGCAAATAAATACAAGACGCTTTCACCATGTCTCACGCTGGTGATGGATAATGGTAAAATTATACAGTAGGTGAAAAGGACAAGAAGTATATCTCACCAAGTATTCTGCTACTGAGTGTTAACGCATAACTCAAGAGAAGTTTAGATTAATCATCAGTCCTTTATTTCAGGTCTCTTACAGGCATGCAAAGTTTTTTTTTTTCTCTTATTATAAACCATTTAAACATTTCTTAGTATTTATTCATAGCATTCTTTAAATTATGCTTTAATTTGAAGGAGTTGTAAATCCCATCCTCGAATAAATAAAAGCTTTCACACACTTTTGATGTCTTAGAGAGAAATACGTCTTTATAATTCTATGTTATAGAATATAGAGCAGTAATTGCAACCTATTTATTATAACACAAAGAAGAGAATGTTTTCCTTACAGCTCTCTTGGAATTTCTGAAGCTGTTCCAAGTCGTTTGTAAGGGGAAATAGAAGATACACAGCTAGCACAGAAACAGCCAAGAATCTTGCTTTAATTGAAGGTTTAGTGATACTTTCTTGATGCTGTCACACAAAATGCAAAATATAGGTATCAAATAGAAGATAAAATTACTTAAATAACAGGATGCAAAACATGGCCACTAATTCAGCCTTGTTAATTTGAAATGGTGTGAGTCTAGCCACTCACCCTCAGCACAAAAAAAAAAAACAAAAAAAAACTTAGATACTGTAGTCGCATAATTTTCCCCAAAATTTTAAGTTTTAGATTTCTGCTGTTTCTCTGCAGACATAAACAGTTCCAAGTTTTCTATGTGTTCCAAAGATTGCTTTATGTTTGTCAAAATGCCTTATTTTATAGGTTTATAGATAGTCCTGACACCTCTCCTTGTATCCCATGTACCAGCATATATGTAAAGAAGACAAAGAAAACTGTCACACTTTTCTTTATGCTGAACTGTCCACTTGGGGAAAGCCCAGAAATGTTCCTTGTGTACAGAAATGTGTGACAGTATCCCATCTCAAGCATCTTCTTCTGTCTTTGTGAACATTGCTATTGTGAGGAAGTGAAAATCCAAATACGATATGGCATTGCTTAGCCCTAGACAGCACATAGCAGCCAACAGAATTTGGGCACAGGAGAAAAGAAGGCCACCCTACCCTCCTGCACGATGTTAGATATAATAAGTTGCTTTCAGCTTTCTCTTCGGTTGTTATCCAGTGCAGGAAATAAAAGGAAAAACTATGTCTATCAAAATAAGGTTTACTGATAAGCAGGAGGGTCAAAACTTCTCAAATCTTTTCCAGTGGTGCTGCTTCATACTGGAATTTTTTACAGTCTTGCAATGTTGATTAATCTAGCACATTTCTGTTTTGACTTAGCTCAAACTAGTACAATGCTGATCTATAGTCCAGCTAAGGTCTGAAGACATTTTCAAATGCCACAATCAGCCTCAACAATCTGAAGTATTTGATTTTTTTTTATTTGGCTTTAAAGTGAGAAGTATTTTTGGCTAAACAAACACTGCAAACCCTTTTTCCACATGGCTGGACGTAGTGAAAAACTCAACCACTGAGAAAGAGAATCACCACACTGAAACACAGGAATGTTTTCAGTGCTTTCATCCTTTACTAGGACTTCCACAGAAAACAAATAATTAAACTACAAATAATTCATCTTAAATACACCATTTAAAAATGATGTCACTTTACAAACTATCCAATGAAGTTCATTTAACAATTTAAATCATACAAATATCTTTTTTCATATAAAATAAATATTTGTCTTTTGCTTTATATCGTGGTGGTCCTATCCTGTTTGTTCTATATACTGCATATTTTATTCTGGATTTGGACCTTTGGGCTACAGTGATACCTTCTTTTGGGGCTAATTTAAATCACACATTAGGCTCATTGGTTAAAAACAAAATGCACTTTCAATACACAAATCCTAAAAAACATTAAATATCTACACAGTACTGAATCTTTAAATAATCTTGTATTTAGGAATACTTTTAACAGATATAGTCTCATTTAAACCTGGAGGGAAATAAACTCTTAAACACTTGCCATCTATGTTCCTGTCACTCCAAGTAGCTGTTAAACCCATCAATAAACTTCATTGTGTCTACCTTTTCAACTACTAAAAAGGCAGATTTATGAAAATCAGGGCAACACAAACTGTGTTTTGTTAGGGTGTTAGTACTATCATGTTTACTGATCACTAAAACATGTTCTCGTATTCTATGTGACAATTTTCTAACTGTTTTACCTGTATAGTAACTGTCACAATTTGTATAGGAAGCTATATATATATATATATATATATATATATATATATATATATATATATATAAATTATTTCACTATTACAATTGTATCTGCCCTTGGAAACAAAATTGTATTCACAATGTTTAAAATAACAACAAGTTGTATTGATATATCTATAATACTTACAGCTATGACAGGGCACTGTGAAGCAAGACAATCTAACAAAACCACTTCCATTATAAGGTGTCCATTCAAGCATTTGCTTTAAATTCATATTTTTTTTATAAACAATCTGGGATTTTGAACCAGCAGCTTTAGCTAACTCTTGGATACCTAATATAACCTTCCAGTTGTTCTGAATAATGGTTCTAATATGCTGATTGTCAACATTCATAGGAATGGGAAATGAAAATCTCTAGTAATTGTCACTATCACTACCATCTTTCAGAACAAAGCAGGAGATTAAAATAGGAGGAAATTTAGTATTTCTACTGTGAGTGACTTCATCAGTGGTAGATTTCAACTTGGACAACAGATAACCCCCTCAATAAAAACATATTTGTTAGCTTCTCAGCTTCTTCCTTAAAGATGGAATCTATACTAACCAAATGACTTAAACAAATAATTTGTCCTCTGAAAATATTAAGTTTCATAAAAGAGGGGTGATAGCAAGTGAAATATAAGTAATTATTGGCAAATGTATCTTTTCTATAAATATCACCTTCAAAATTTTTATTAGCTACATACATTGTAATTTGAGTGTCTAAAAAATGAATGATTTTACCTTTCCCACTTAATACGAATTTCATCCAAGAAACACTGATTAATTTTCTCCAAGAATTCCTTAAATGATTCAGCACTACTAGTCCAGATGAAAATGAAATCTTCTGTGTATCTCCTGTTTAACAAGACATGCCAAAACAAGGGCAACTGGACCAAAAATTCTTTCTCTCACCAAAATATTACTAGGTTTGTGAATATCAGAGCCATTTTGGCACTCATCACAAACCCACCTATTTGGTGGAAAATACTATCAACAAAAAGAAAGAAATTGTTGGTAAGAACAGGTTTAATACTAACAGTGCTGTTCAGATCAGGAAATAAATCTGCCTGTTCTATTCCTCTAAATTTAAAATAATGCTGGGGACCACTATCCATAATATGTTTACTTAATGCATTTGTCAATGCTGACCTATGTATATTTTAAATTTAGGGAAATAAAACATATACTGAGACATATTAGTGGAGATGACATTAATAATGCATAAGAAAATAAGGAATATGGTTGGATAATACAATTGCAGGTAGATTTATTTCAAGGTCTGTACAGCACTGTCATTATTAAACCTGTTTTGATTAAAAACAACTACAACTGCAATGATACATTTGTTATTGAATGAATGAATATGAAGGGTTACATTATTTGTGAATGTCAGATGATTTTACTAATTAGCATATTATATTAATTAGTGCTTTTATAGGCTGACTGTGATCTTGTCACTTATGAAATTCTTTTACATGGAATTAACTGTTTTACATTGGAAAAGCAGTGAGGAAGGATTATACCCAAAAGTTTTGCTTGTACTGAATTCTTTTTTATATGTTTTTGAGCAGTCTTAGACTTGTTTTTTTCTTTTTTTACTGTATTTACCTAACTTCTTGTTAGTCACTGCATCAACTTTGTGCTGGTAATTTTGGAATGCCAAAAATCTTCCCCAATTCTGGTTGTTTCAAAAATCATACAACTTGAAATCAATGTAGCTTTGGTGCAACAAATTTAACAAAAAAAACTATCAACTATCTTATAACTTCTCCTGACTATGTCTTTTGATACCTTTTTATAATATTTTGTGTCAGAAAGTAAAGCTAGCTTAGCATTTTCATAATTGACTGCATTCATTATAACTAATCCATTGCCATTGTCCTCTTTCATAAACTGCAAATCATGATAATTATTAAGCTTCCTAATGGATAACTGTTCCGATTGATTTATATTATAAAACTGATTATTGAAAATGTTCTTATGATTCTTTGTGTTGATCATATCATACAAATTTGCCTCACATATTTTTGCAAATACCTTCAAAGTGTTATTAAGTGGTGAATTAAATACACTTTTTTTTCATTGTATAAAGGCATTCCTTCAAGAATGTACCTTCATGTATGTAGTTTAGATTCAACATTCTAACAGAAAGTTTGAAATCAATCAGTACATCCATAAATAGGCTTTTCCAGTAGTGGTAAAAGTAAACCCTTTGGAAAGTACTTTGAATTCTTCTTGTGTAAAGGTCTGCAAACCCAGATTAAAGACACGCTAATCTGGTATCACCAATCTCTCCGTCTTCCTCATCTCTTTCCCCAGTTCACTTTGCCTCCTCGTCGGTCAAATTCTGTCTATATTCTGACCTTATTTAAGTATTTTTGGATAGTCTATTGGAAATTAAAACTACAAAAACAAAAGTGTCAAGCTAAAGCCCTATATATTTGAAATTTCTCTAAGAGGTGGAGAGGTATGGGTTGAGTTCAGGGTTGTGCGAGACAGGTATGAGGTCGTCCCTGTGTTGGGCCTTTGTTCCAGCAGATTAGACAGTGGAGCTGCGAACTATGGATCCTTCAGGTAACTCATGTCAATGCAAATGATTTCCTCAGCATGATAGGTTAAGTTGTAGGGAGCTGTGTGGTGGTCATAGCTCTCAACTGTCCAGGGTTTGTTCATATGTTGGGCTTCTCCTCATAAAAGGTGTGGTCTTCTCAAACCACAGGGATGAGCTGATGAGTGTAGTGACTGAATAATAGCATACATGTAAGTTTCAGATGCCAAATCCATCAGAAAATGTATAACGCAGATAATGTTGTTCTAGCAACTTAAGTTTATAAGAGCAATATAAAATCTAGTCCTATTTTGGCATGGGTTTTGTGGTGGACAACCATAGTTTTATGCGTGGAGGTTGAGAGTATATGAAGTGATTACATGTAACTTGTTCCTATATCTTTCTACGAAAGGGACATTGAGACTGTAGCAGCCTGAATTGGTTACATGGGTAATATATGAGGGGGGGGTGTTAAATGACCTTGATTTTATTTATTGAATCAAATGAGTATTGGAGTCTAAAAGTAGGACTATCCATTTCTTGCAAGGAAGGTAGTGTTTGTGCAGCTACAGTGGTATGGGAAAGGGTAGGTTAATTATTTTCTATGTTTCAGGGGTGACATAAGGATGAGTAGAGTTTGTGGGAACATTGCAGGTGAGTGTTTGGGGCCAAATTAGCATTTGCTGTT
This sequence comes from Protopterus annectens, assembly GCF_019279795.1. Taxonomy (NCBI): domain Eukaryota; kingdom Metazoa; phylum Chordata; order Ceratodontiformes; family Protopteridae; genus Protopterus; species Protopterus annectens. The sequence continues at coordinate 832,379,642 of NC_056735.1, forward strand.
GGATGCAGAGGTGATGCATTAATAGGGAAGCTTTAAAGGGGAATTTAAGGATAAGTGGTGGATTAAAGAAGTTAAGCTCTTGGTAGGTGTATTGGATTGTTCATGGGATTTGCATTGGTATCAGAAGGGGTTAATGATTTGGTGCAGTTTATCAGTGGGTTGCCTCTGGCCATTCTCTGGAATGGCTGTTGGGGTAGGTGTATAGGATTGGTCATGGTGTTTCAGATTTTGTTTATACCCTTTACAGCAGCTGTTGGGTTTGGGGGCATAATTTGTGGGGTTGTTTGGATGAGGGGATAGAGGGACAACTGAGGATGCTGAGTATTTGGAGTTCTGCTCAGATATGTGGTGGCCTGGGGATATCAAGTTCAATTTGTTTCACGCGCAGCACCTAATGATCTATTTCTAGACAGACATGGGTAGACACTCTAGGCTGAATTTACAGTTACTCATTAAGTTATGACTTGCACTCTGAATGCATGGGAGATGGTTTGGTATGTACAACTTAAGAGTATGTAGGGTTTGATGGAGCATTTTAGGTATGTAGGGAATAGGTGGGGAAATTAGTTTAGTGTTTTGGGGTGCAGATTGGTTAGCCGCAGTTAAATTTTTGGCGGATAAATGGGAAATTGGGGAAAAGGAGTTTTTTGACAAGGACGTAGGGGGGGGAGGCTGGGCTGGTGGTTGGGCTGGTGGTTAGGTAATATTATAGCTGGGTATATATAAGTGAGCATAGGAGGTGTAGTTGGAGTGGTTGGGGATTAGCTCATTTTTTTTTTGTTTAATTTTTTGTTGATATGGTTTGTGTTGATGAGTTGATAGAATGTTGAGAGAATGCCAAGATTGATGAGCTGTTTTGTTGCTTATAAGGGATGGTTAATGTGTGATGGCAGGATTGATAAACAATGGGATTTTAATGATATTTCTTTTGGTTATCTTAAACAGTGAAATGGTGTTGGGGTTTGTTCTCAGTTCCTCTGCTTCCAGATGGATGGCAGCTTCAGATTGCTTGTGGTTTAGAAGATGCTGTCCCATTAGAATGTTAATTGATTTATTGCTCTGGCTTTAAGGAGCTCTCGGCATTTGGTTACTGCATGTTTAGGTATTATGTGTCGAATAAACATCAGGATGATGCATGGTTGACATGATGTGTGATTTTATAATTTTTCTTTGGCTTTTGGCACTGCTTTGGGGTCATTGGTAAGGATTATTTAGCTCATGTGCAGTGGGTATGCTAGGTATGTGCAGTGTCAGAGTTAGGGTTATCTTTTTGTTTTATTTTTTTTTTTTGTTTTTTGTTTATTTGGTTATGTGATATTTAGGAGTGGAGATGATGATTTGGAGATGATGATGGTTAAAGGGCTTGGGGTTTGGGAGGGGATATGGGTCCCATGTTTAATGTGATGGTTAGATTGGTGGAATTTTTAGAAAGAGGGAAGTGAGACTGGAGGGGTTGTGGGGCAGAGAAGAGGGAGAGCTGCCTCTCTTCTTCCTGTCCTTCTCTGTGATCAATCCAATCTGTGTGGAGAGGGGAAGAAAGTGGTTTACACTGTTTGAAGTGTGTGGTACATGGGAGGAATGAGCTGATTATGTTGAAGGTATAAGTAATTAATGGTAATGGATGCAGAAGATGGTAATAAGAGAGTGGTAGTAAGTGGAGGTAGTAGAGCTTGCTTACTGATCGCATCACTCAGGCAGTTCACAGCCCTTCCAAATCTAAATAATAATGATGTTACATTCACCTGTATCCCTGTTTTGCGGTTTTGCGAATAAATATTATGTATACATTATGTTATGTAAATTCAATAAAAGTAATATTCATCATGTGTCATTGTGATGTGTTATAAACATTTGTTTTTGTTACCGTCCAACTGGATTGGATTACAAACAGTATAGTACAATAAAGAGAATACAGTGAGAAACAAATAAAACAGTACATCATATCACATTTTTTACATGTAGTAAACTATTACAATCTAAAATGAAGGCAGGAAATATATAAAAGTGTGCATGTAGTAAAGTATTACAATCTAATAAAGGGAAAAATATATAATTATTTTACACACTACTGTGCAACTAATGAATACAAACAGATATAAACTGCTGCCAATATGACTGCTCGTAAGAGCAGGTGATTGGTGAATGTCATATGGGGAGAAAGAGTGATTAATGGGTACACAATACATATACATATATATATATATATATATATATATATATATATATATATATATATATATATATATATATATATATCTCTACACTAACAGAATATGTATATATGGTGACATTTTAATTTGGAAAACAATGGATTTAAATGTGTTTTTTGTAGTATTACACAAATTATTTAGGTAATTACTATATTAAGTCAAATCATAATTGCAATTTAGTTCTTTATAAAAGATGATAATCTTGTAGCAGAAAGGCAAGGAGTTGTTTTTTGCATTGGAAGTTTGTAGTGGGGTAGGACAGTGGATCTGCTTAATATTCATGGTTCCTGGAACTGAGTGGCCTAAGATCAGTTGTGGGTGTTGTAGAAGGGAACTTGATGTGATGATTTTTTTTTTTTGTGAGACTTGAAAGGAAGGCCTAATCAATGGACTTTCCTTTATAGCATGTGCTTGAAAGGCTGCTTGAGACTCACTGAGTGTCAAACAACACAACACAAAGAACGGACACAGCAATGTACTGATAAAATTCTTTAATGTGCAAAGTTTTTGGGTTTCACATACCCTTCCTCAGTGCTTAAACCAAGATGTATTTACTTCACATTTATACAATAAAAATCAGTCACACAGCAAAAAAAAAAAAAAAGTCTTCTAACCAATCAATTAAAATACAAATAGCTCATTAAAAGACAAGTAGTTCATTTTTAAGGGTCTAACACAAAATTACTTCAAACATGCCCGTTTTGACTTGAGCATAGGTTTCAGTGTACCAGTTTGATTAATGCCTGATGGGCAGTCAGTTTGAATCCATAAAATCCACTAATATTCCTTGACCTCAAGTGTATTGTTCACATCGCCTCTCCTAATATTTTTAGTAATAATATCTACAACCCTAAAAACAAAAGTATGTGATGTCTGTCATGCAGCAGATGGAGTACGCTCTAAGGGCTGCAACCAAACATTGAAGACAATTTGTAAATACTTAAATGCTGCACATATGAGGTTTGTTAGCAAACCTATTTGTCCAGGGGCAGCTTCAGGTGGGGGTCAAACAGAAATTGTAATCGGAATTAAGAGGGTATGCAAAGGAAGCTAATTGGGAGAGGTGGATGAATGGGTTAAATGGGAATGTAGAGAGATTGGGAGGAGATGATGTAAGGGTAGAGAGGGACTTAATGGGTTTTATGCAAGTGTAACTGGGTAAGGATTCACATTTTGGCATGAATTTGCATGGCAGTTTCTATGTCCGAGATGACTTGTAGGAACTGGTGTGGTCAAGTAGGCCTTAGAATAGTTGTCTATGGAAGAGATGGGTAATACTTGCTAACAAGGGTTTATGGTATGCTTGGCTGTGTCTGGGAGGCTTACTACTTTTTTTTTTTTTTTTAATATTTCTTATTAAAATTTCTGAGTTTTGTATATATGAGGACCACTTTTGGAGTGAGTTTAGTTGGTGGGATGAGGCCTTTATGTCAAGGGTGGTGTTAATCACATAATAATGTAAGTCTAGTGGCTGAAACTCTAGACTGCAACCGGGGTTTACATAGGTGATTACCTTTCTGCCTTGGTTACATGAGCAAGACATTGGTCCCATTATTGTTAGTGAGTGGTTTGGATCGTTTCTTTGGTGAGGAGCTCTGTTTTCCTTCTGTTGTCAATTGGATTCATGATTCATTGGTGGTGGTGGTATGTCATGCTCATTTTCTAAACTTTTTTCCTTGTCTAAAGCTGTGGATGGCTTTTTGTGGGCTACAAGCCAGTTGGAGGGATAGCTGATGCCTTCCATGCAAGATATGGGGCTGGCAGTCAGTGGACCATGGTTATCCTTTTGAACTGGCAGCTCTTGCAGGAAGTCAGATTTTTGACTCATGTTTGGCCTGTTGGTTGTGGATTTGTGGATTTTTGGCAAGGCATTTGCAAGTCTTGGAGGACTGAGGTCAGAAAATGGTGATGGGCATTTGAGAATGCAAACTTCTCAGTTCTCATGGGTCTGTGTGTGGGAGTGCCATGCATCTTCTACTAACAGATACAAAGAAGAAAGAAAAAAGATATTTTCAATTCAAGTGGGAGCCATCTTTCATTGCCTATTTTGTGGTAGACTCCAGTTTTTCTCTGACCTTTGGTTGGGCAGGACGGATCCTGTAGAGGCAGGTTGGATGAGATGTGATGTGATGTGTGTGTGTGTGTGTGTGTGTGTGTGTGTGTGTGTGTGTGTGTGTGTGTGTGTGTGTGCAAGTGCACGCTTGTGTGTGCATGTGTGTGTGCGCGCGTGTGTGTATGTGTCATTAGTCTGTCTTTGTGAACTGTTTGCTATGCTTTCAACGTATATTTTTTAATTATTTTACTTTTTTTATGTTATTCTGAAGTGCAGTGTACTATTGGAGTTGCATTGACTATGTCTGTATTACTGCTCTAGTTCTGATGTTGCTGGAGGCATGTTTTGCATGCATGCACACACACATGCATGCCCATGCACATGTGCACAGACATGCACCGGCACACTGGTGTCCACCTGCTGCATCTGGTATTATTGCTTCCCCTGACAAGAGGACTGCTGTTTCTTTTCTGTAGAGGTTAAAATCCTTTGAGTATTGTACTGTCTGTTTTGCAGGGGATTCCTTTTGATTGCCATGGTGGCAGCTTTGTTATGCATATTACATGTGTTTTTTTTTTCTCTACTCATGGTTTCAGTCTCTGGTTTTGAGCCTTTCTTCCTGGTTGCTTGGTTGTGGTATTGCACATGGCATGTCTTGCTTGCCAGTGAAGTTGCAGATGTACCATTGATTGACTTGTTGTGGTGAGCAGTTCACCTGCTTTTGACAGACTGCCGAAACATTTAACAGGTGAACATTGGAGATGGAAACCTTGAATGCTGATCTCTTTGCAGTTGTGAGAACCTGTTTGAGTTACATTTGTGCATCTGGGTGTTTAGTGCCTTAACACTGTGATGTCATCAACATGGACACAGTGGATTAGCTCTGTGCAGTCATTTTTTGCTTGACTGGTGGATTGTGCAGTTCAGTAGCTGTCTGTGTGTGCAGTATTGTTTGATTTCCAGATTTTTAGACACTTATTTTTCAAATTCTGCTGCTTTTGGGGGTCTTAGTGGAGAATTAAAATTGGAAGCAGGGAGGGTTGTGCTGGTGCACTGAAATCCTGATAGAACATTCTAGGATAGGCAATCTTAAATTGCATTTCTTAATGAATAAGTTAATTTACTTGAGTATATAGGATGGAAAGTTGGCATAATAGTTAAGGTGTTTACTTTATGGATACATGATGCTGGGTTTGATTCTCATGTGGACTAATTGGCTAGGCTTAAAATATATCTACATTTTCTGCGCTGGTTGCCTGGTATCACTTCTTTGTAAGGAAATATTGGAAGCATAGGTTTCCCTTGAAAATTTACTATGGCAGATGATACATTGTCTAACCATCCTTTAGGAATTGTCTGTAATGGTAATGATCTTGTAAATAGCAAAGCTAAATTTTCTGAGCTAACTGCAGAAGATATCAATGACAGTTTTTAATGTAAACATATTATGGCCTTTGAAGTTTCTGTCCTAGAATCCTGAAACCCTCATTCAACAAAATTAGAGTACAAAATAATTTTGTCAGAGCCAGCAATTTTTTAAAGTGGAGTTGTTGGCTTTGGTCATACATTTAAATTTAAGTGGTTGTGAATCTGGCTTTACACTCACCGTTGCACCTTCATCATATGCATAAAATGGCATTATTTAATTATTTACTATTTATTTTACATTTGTTTACCGAGAAAGTCCGACTGGATATATGTCCATTTTCAGCAGAGGCCCAAGGAGAAAAGCTCCAGAAAGCGGAGTAAAAATGCATTAGGAACAATAGAAACATTTAGAGATGAGTATAATATGCAGTTTTCAGTAGGGTTACAGACATAGATAAAACATAGTAGACAACATTAAAGTCATGCGGCTTCATTTCATACAATAATATATGCAGTTATAGGCTAAGTCCCTTCAAGAATTCATACACATTAGAGTATATGATTGAAATGCTTAGGGAGAGTTTGCAGGAACAGCAGGTGGTGATTCATTGGGGTTTAAGCAGATACACTGCCAATGCTGTTGGAAGTGTAGTTTAAGGCTTTTTTGAACTGGGTTAATGAGGACTGGTGTGTAAGTTTGGCAGGTAGCATATTCCAACTTTTGCCTACTGAGTTGGTGAATAGAGAGTCCCCAGCTATATTTATGCTCTTAGTTGTTTGTACCAGAAGTTAGTCAGCATAGAGTAGTGACCTCAGGTTGCTGTATGGTTTGATGATCTTATTTAGTGCTGGTGTTTTTTCGGGTTGATATAGTTTTTGTGGGTTATTATAAGTTGATTGTATTGGAGAAAACTGGGCTATTCCAGCCATCCTAGTTGAGTTGGGTTGATACAGTGGTGGGTCCTAGAGGTAACACCTGTAGCAAATCTAGCAATATGGTTGAAACAACTAGCAAGTTTGGTAAGGGTGGCTTGGTTCAGGTTAGTGAAGAGGGGGAGGCATAGAGGGAGGTAGATAGTAGGTGAGACCGAGCGATAGTGGTTCTTGCAAAAGGAGTGAGGAAGGATTTGGTCCACTATAGGGAGCCCAGTTTCTGTTGACAGATTTGATGGTTTGATTGACATGGATATCATATTTTAGGGTGCTATCGACTGACGTCCGGGAGTTTTGTGTGAGTATATGGTGCTATAATAGTTCCATTGTTGGAACTTATAGTAAAGAATGGTGAGAAGGATTTGCAGGTGGAGGTATAGATAAGCAGTTTAGTTTTGTTGGGGTTTAACAGAAGCTGATGGTTTGCAAACCATTTTTCCTACATCATTGAAGGTATTCTGGGTTAGGGTCATAAGCTCAGTTGAGGAGGAGGTGGCACATATTAAAGTAGAGTCGTCTGCATATTGGATGCAGGTGGCCTTGGGAGTGATGGTGGATAGGTCATTGATAAAGACGGAAAACAGTAGTTGTCCCAGTATAGAGCCTTGGGGGACTGCTAGAGTAATGGGTAGATGTGTGGATAAGGTATTCTGCCATAAAACCTCTTGTCTATCATACATGTAAGATTGGAACCATTTAATAGAGCTACTATTCAGTGACAGTTCCTTCAGGTATGGAGAAGCAGTTGGTGACTGACCATATCAAAGGCCTTAGAGAGATCTAGGAAGAGAGCTGAGGTAAGTTTGTTATTTTTTCAGTTGATGATGATAGAGTTAGAGAAGGATAGGAGGGATGATGTGGTGCTGTGGTGTGGCCTAAAACCTTGCTGAGAGTTGGCCAGTAGTTTATTTTGGGTGAGATAGTGCATTAATTGGTTGTGGACTCACTTTTCCATAATTTTGACGAGTGGTGATAGTATGGTTATTGGTCAGAAGTTTGAGATGTCTAACGAATTCTGTCCTTTATGAAGGGGAATAACATGGGAAACATTCCAGATACAGGGGATAGTGGCTTTAGTCAAGGTGCAGTTTATTATGATCGAGACAGGGTATGCAATGGTATCTGTCCCTTTTTGTAAATATTCTGGTGATGGTGGATAGGTCATTGATAAAGACGGAAAAGAGTAGTTGTCCCAGTATAGAGCCTTGGGGGACTCCTAGAGTAATGGGTAGATGTGTGGATAAGGTATTCTGTCATAAAACCTCTTGTCTATCATACATGTAAGATTGGAACCATTTAATAGAGCTACTATTCAGTGACAGTTCCTTCAGGTATGGAGAAGCAGTTGGTGATTGACCATATCAAAGGCCTTAGAGAGATCTAGGAAGAGAGCTGAGGTAAGTTTGTTATTTTTTCAGTTGATGATGATAGAGTTAGAGAAGGATAGGAGGGATGATGTGGTGCTGTGGTGTGGCCTAAAACCTTGCTGAGAGTTGGCCAGTAGTTTATTTTGGGTGAGATAGTGCATTAATTGGTTGTGGACTCACTTTTTCATAATTTTGACGAGTGGTGATAGTATGGTTATTGGTCAGAAGTTTGAGATGTCTAACGAATTCTGTCCTTTATGAAGGGGAATAACATGGGAAACATTCCAGATACAGGGGATAGTGGCTTTAGTCAAGGTGCAGTTTATTATGATCGAGACAGGGTATGCAATGGTATCTGTCCCTTTTTGTAAATATTCTGGTGGGAGGAGATCATCTGCCAGGGCAGTAGGCTTTAGTTTATTAATTAGAGATCGGATGTGGATACAGGTTGGAAGTTAAAGGGAGTGGGGTAGTGGTTGTGGAGGAGTTTTGAAAGATGCTGGTGGGGGGTAGTTGGCTAGCTAGTGATTGGGTGGTTTTGGTAAAAAATTATTAATGATGTTAGCAGTTTCCTCTGGAGTTTTAAGGTCGCATGTTGAGGGGGGTGGAGGTTTGGCCAGGGTGGAGCAGTTTGTTTATGCCTGCCCAAAATTTTTGAGGTTTGTTCTGGTGTTTTTGCTAAAGGTTTTTGATAGAAATTTTTTTTTTGTCAAGCAATGTGGCTTTCTTGGTATCATTCCTTAGGTGTCAGAATTTAATATGGTTAAGTGGGTCTTTGGAGGTGTGCCAGTTGTCCCATGCTTTATTTCTTGCAATGATTTTGGTTTTGGTTACTTTAGAGAGCCAGGGGGCGGTCTTAGGTTTGGCTCTGAGGGTGCAGATAGGAGTGTGGGAATCTTGAGTGGAGAGGAATTTAGAATTAAAATAGTCTACAGCATCATCTAGTGGAAGTTCTTTAAGTATGGCCCAATTGCATGCTCTGAGTTCATTCTGAAAGTCAGTGGAGTTAAAGTTCTTGTTTCTGATAGATTTGTATAGATCTTGGTGGTGGTTATCTACTTTATGCTTAATGATGTAAGTGAGTAGGTGGTCACTTATATCATCTGGGAGGGTACCCATGTTATACAGGTCTGGGTGATTGTTGATAAGATTCCATTTCAGGATACTGCCTTTGTAGTTGGATTTGTTTAGTCTGGTGGGTGAGGATACAAGTTGGGTATAGCTTTGAGGGTTTATATGGGTGGTGGGAGATTCAGAGGAACAATTGTTCCAGTTAATATTAATGTCTCCTAACACCATAGTTTCTTGGTGGTATGTGTTGAAAAGCCATTGGAGGAAGTCTTCTAGGGTCTTTGCATTGTTGCCTGGGGGATATAAATGCAGGCAATGAATATAGTTTTACTTTTGTTAAGCTGTAGTTTGTTAACTAGGGCTTTTGCATTATTGAACAAGGGGGTTGTTAAGGGGCGAGTGTGAGATCTATTGTGTTTTTAAACAGAACTGCTACTCCTCCACCTTTCCTGGTGTTTTGGTCTAGTCTAAGTATGTTGTACCCTGGTGGGACAACCTCATCATTTTTATTTCCTGGTTTTAGCCTGGTTTCTGTAAGACATAGCACATCAGTTGAGTAGATGGCTAGAAGAGCATGAAGATTATGGACCTTGTTGTTAATACTCCTGATGTTTAGGTGACAGGTCAGGAGAGAGTTAGAGGACCTTGAATTTGGCCATATGTTGAAGGTGGTAGTGGCTGGGAGCTTGTGGGAAGGGTAGGTCCAGGGTTAGGGTGGATGTCTCCATCCCTCATCAGAGTAAATTGTACAGCGATTATTAGTTTCAGCACTTTACTTATTATTTTATGATAATATCTAGTTTTGGGGGGGAGATGGACCATGGTCTAGTTAGTTGGTGGTTGTTAAATGTGGAGAGGACAGGTTTGTATTTAGCTAGGGGTTGGTCTGATTCACTCAAGGTGGGAGCAGAGAGGTTATGAGGTGGTGAAAGCCAAGATAGGGATGATTATTATAGATAGTGAGGCGATATAGCCCAGGCAATATAACTGAGAGGAACATAATTGGTCTCATCTTGATAGTAATGGTACTTGGCAAGGAATGTGGGTGGAGAATTAAGAGGGATGTTGGCAGGAAGGGTGGTGTATGGAGGTGTGGGTTATCTATGATAGGTTTTTGGAGGGGGAGTGGTTTATTGGGCCTAAATTTAGCACTAGTCGGGGCGAGTGAGATTTGGGGGCAGGGTAGGGTGCGAAGAGAGCCCGAGCGAAGCAAGGGCGAGCGGAGCGGGGCTATACCAAGCTGCAAGGACTTCCAGGTTCTGTGAATATGCAGGCTTAAAGAATACAACATTACAGTGTTTTTACTCGGTTCTTTTTAAAGTGAGCTGCAATTTACTTAATTTTACTAAATTTTTTTGAAAGTGAGCTGTGCTTTACTCAATATTGTATTAAACTTAGTTTCTGTTAGCCAGACAATTTTACTTACTGTTGGGAGTAAGCAAGCTTTTAACCTGAATTTTGTACAGATATTTGTTATTTCTTTAGCAACTGTGAGATTAAGTAATCAGGGGGAACATGTTATACAGGCTGTTTGCACTGTAAAATGCTTATTTTATTACTTATTACAGCAGCCTGACTAGGGAGTCTAAGACTGTTAAGCTATCATTTACTATGGACCCTAGGCTAGCCATAGACCCAGTTCAGCTAAGCAATCTATTACAGTTACACTTAAGTATAGACGTTGCAGTCTTTTTCCTTAGTGAGGGACAGTGCAGGAATGCTTTTCTTTTAGTTTTCAGGATGATAGTTTCTTTTCAGCACAGATTGAGCTGTTCAAGGTAAGGACAGGTGGGGTGGAAAGACCTGGTAAGGTACAGAGTCAGTGCATGGATTCTATATGGAACATACTTAACATAACTGCATGAAACAGTATTATACATTCAGGCAGGGCATTCATTAATATTAGTAGCACCATATCTTCTGTATTTCTCTATACTCAATTGCAACTATCAGTCAGAGCAGTAGTTTACAGCACAGGCAAGTTCAGTGAATTTTACACAGCTTTTCTTGTGATTTTATGCTTCTGTTCATGATTCTTGAGCCAGTATAATAGTATATCACAGCAAACTATGTCGCCAAGCTTATAATGTTAAAATTACCACATGCAGTCAATAAATATGCTTAGGAAATCACTACTGGCTAGCAAACTTTACAGGTAATTCCACTCATTTTTCTAAACATTTTACTGGTTTGGCAAATTAGAAAACATTGCTATGCATGCCTCTTAGCTTTTTTAGTTGTTTCTTTACCACATAATCAGTGAATAGCACAAAAAAACAATTTTAACATACCGTTTGTATAGAAAAACAGCCAACTGGGTCTTTAGGCACTAGGGGCTTTAGAGCACCGCTAATCCATTAAAAATAAAGAAATAGTAATGACACATTCCTGCTTCTCCATTGTTGGCTGAACAAACCCTAATGCCATGCTCTTAATCATCAATGACACAAATGAAAAATATTTAAATTTATAGCTGGGCACAAACAGAAATGGTGTGCTTTATTAGAACTTTAAAATCTTCACAAATTACAGATTCAGTGTTGGTTGTGTGCAAGATAGAGTATGTACATATGTGGTAGGGTGTGTATAATTTTTACATGCTGACTGTATGAGGCAACTGGAAAATTGTCTTTTTCAGGAGCAACTCTAGATCACTTTCTGGTTAAGTGACTCGTTCAAATTTATACAGGGAGCAAATGAATGTGGAAGGGAACAAACCCCTGTACACTGGACACAGTAAGCAGCTCAGTAAAAGCTGTGAGCTTTTCTCCTCTGTGCTAACTTGCCAGTAAGCAGACTCTTCACCAACAGTGTTACACTGCAATAATGCAGTTATACTCACATAGGTTTGAATAAGGCACAGAGTCAAAGGACAAATGTAAGCTTAAGAGGGATGTCACAGGAACCATTGATGCAAATAAGAATTAACATTTTTGTGCTTACTTTATACAGTCCAGTGTTCCCCTCTGTTTCAGAGCATTTACATTTGTTTTTAGTTTGCAGATGGTGGTGCTGAGATGGGTGTTTCAGCTGCTGGACTGCTACGCAGTGAGGTTACTATTGTTGGAAGTGCAGAGTCATATCAAATGGTGGTCTGAAGGAAGTGGTCTCATCAGGTGATGGATGCTACTGCAAGGGGAGCTTTGGCCACTGGGGTGGTACGCAGTGAGGTCACAGATACTAATAATATTTTATGTGTGCATTTAGGCATGTGAGACTTTGTGCGCTATAGGAGTAGTGTGGGGAATGGTAAGGATGAGATACATCAGGGGCATAGGGAAGCAGGTGTTTAGGTTTAATTATGGGAGTTTGGGGTCATCCAGAGGTGGAAGGAGTCATAACAACTGACGTTTTGTTGGACTTTGGGATCTGGCTGAGTGATTAGCTAATAAAGTCCCGGGGGTAGGGAGGAGGTGGTCTTTTGACCCTTTCACCTATGGCTTTTACTTAGAGGAAGGGGTTGGGATGGGGAATATGTGGATATTTGAATTAATTGATGTGGATGGGGTTCATCTGATGGAATCAGGAATTGCAAACAGTAAACTAGGGATTTAAACAATTTAGTGGCTTTGTGCCTATATGACCAGGGACAACTGGGTGTTACATTTCCTTAGGTTTAGGTTTTATTTATTGCATCATGGTTTGGTTGCAGATGGATAGTGCCTTGGCCATGACAATCTTGCTAAGTTAAGGGGCAGAGCTTTGGTATGTTTGTGAGTGGCGTGTAGGTTTTGTCCACTTGTTTTAAGTGTGTGGGTATTGTAGTCAGCTATGCAGGTGACAGATGGGAAGGCATGTTAGTTAACTGAGTTTGCAGCAGCCAGAATTGTGTAGGCTATCTAGTTACATGGATATGGGTGTAGTTGGGTTAAAGGGGAATTTTTGGTGGCAGAGAAAAGGGTTGCCTTTTCATGGCTTAAATGGATGACCCGGGGATGCACTTTCCAATTAATGTATGGGTATTGTGTCAGCTGCTAATGCCATTTCCTGATTAAGAAGTTACACATGAAATAATAGATGGGGTTTTCTTAAGGATTTTCTATTGAATCAAGGAGGGTAGGGGTCAGTTTGTAGAAATCTTTGTCTCTTATAAAGGAAGGAAGAGATGGTGAAGGTTTGGTGGAGTAGGAAGGGGGACAGGTTGATTATTGGGTTTGTTTGATATTCTTTCCTTTGATTTGCTAGGAGGTGGTACATTATATGCATGACAATTTTAGAGTAGGTAGGGTCCGATGGAGTATTGCAGGTATGCGGGTGTTTTGGGGGAGAGGTGAAGAACTAAGTTCTCTGTTGACTAAGCTGAATTTATAAGGCTTAAGCAAGACATGGTTTTGGATCTCCTGGTAGAGGAATCCAGGGTTTCTTTACTGGTTGTGAAGGTGACACATCATACGTTTAGCAGGAGAAGCTGTGGGGAATAGGGTTCATTTTCACTTGCAATGGTATAGCAATGGTATTGCAATGGCAATGGTATAGGTTGCTGGTGCAGCTAGATGAGACATTTCAGGTGGGTTAGAAGGACTAGATGCTTGCTGCAGGAGTCTGGGATGGCTTTTATAAGGAAAGTATAAGGTCGGTGTTTGCTAGCTTTGTTAAATTTGTGTTGCAGCTGCCTGGGAGATGGTGACTGGTGGGAAGGATTGTTGAGTGATTTGATTCAGGCTCAGGAACAAGGTGAGGCATTTCAGTTGGTCAAGCAGGATTTAGTTCCGATTAGTATAGTTGCATGGGTGACAGGGTTATGTGAATTCATTAAATCTCGGATGGTGGTTCATATGCTTTCAGAGTTGGGGTAGGTATGATAGTGTGAGGATTGGCGGACATTGGCTATTGACAAGGTAGGTTTTGTTGTAAGGGTTGGCATTGGTAAATAAAGGCTCATTGGGCTACAGTCTGTGTGACATTTGCCTTATGGATGTATTGAAGTCATTAAAAAGGTGGAATATGGATCAACAAGTGTGTTCTGGATTTATAATGGATAGTGGGTATGATGGAAAGATCATTATTCAATTGATGTATTAGAAAAGAAAATCTCATTTGGTCACTATTATATGCATTGGGTGGAAAAAAGGGCTGCAGTTAGGCATGATGAGGGGCAATTGACTTCCTATGTTTCGAGTGGAGGTTCATTTGGCAGGTAATGACCTGGGAATAATTACAAAACTACTGTTGGCAATGGGGATAACTGAATATTTTATTTACAGAGATTATACAAGGGAATGGGTATTACTTTGGCATGAGAGAGGGATCACTGTTTTAATTTCAGCCACTTAAGTAATTGGCTGCTTTGGGTGTTTACAGGATATGGAGAGATTGATAGGGATCCAGTTTGGTTCAGAGAGGAGGGAATACACTGAATGATGTTTGGCTTCACCCCTATTTAATGTAGAGCTGGGTCTGTTTGGAAGGTTTTGTTGGAAGTTTTAGTAGGAAGAAGGGGGAACAGCCTGGTCAAGCTGGTGGGTGAAGAATAGGGTCAGGCCTGTCCCTTTTCTGTTCCCCCTCTGGTGCTGGATCTTTATTTGAATGAGTTGGGAAATGACAGCAGTTGGATGCTACTTGATGAGTAAAATAAGTGAGTGGAGGTAAGGAAGCTGCTTATTTGGTTAAGTGTTTAATTCAATAAATGGGAAATGAAAGTGAGCGAGGGGACACTCCTTGATAAGTAAAATATGCGAGCGGAGGTAAGGATGCTGCTTATTTGGTCAGGGTGAACAAGGTCCGGTACCCTAGTTAACAGCTATATGGATGTCTATGCTGTCTTTAGCAGCAGTAAATGAAGTTTGGCAACAAACTAAGTTGTCCCGGGACATCTTCTTAGGGGGGTTAGGTTAATATTAGGGAGAGTTAAGTGGGTTGGGGAGGTGAAAGGGTTAAGTGGAGGCAGGGATAGTTGGGAGGAAATTAGATAATGATGGGGAGGGGCTTAAGAGGATTAGTCTGGTGTAGTTGGGTTAAGTAATCACATTTTGGCGTGAACTTGCTACACGCAGGTTCATGTCCTGATGACTGGTGTAAGGTAGGCCTTGGTTTGGTGGTGGGGATAAGGAGGTGAGTACCTGGGTATAGAGTATGGTTATATATATGCAGGTTAAAGTTGATGTCTTTTAAGTATATGGACATTTTTTTTTTTTTTTTTGAGGCAATGGCATCAGTGGCTTGGTTGCATTATCTGCTTTCACTCAGGAGATTTGTGGTGCATGGTAGAAAGCACATGGGGGGGGGCATGTTTCCTGGCCCATATACGGTGCTCATCCATTTGGTTTGGTGGTTGGGTGTGTTAGGGGTATGGTGGTTTGAGCAAGGAGCTGTGAGGGTTGGGGAGGGGGATTGGTCCGATAGCTTTATTAAAAAAAAAAAAAAAAAAAAAACCAGCTCCGAGGAAATTTTGTCAGCTAGGTGGAGGCTAGGGCCAGGATAAGTGTTTGCTCCCCTTTTCTGGCAGTGCTCCTGATTTCTCCATAGCATGTGGGGAGGAGCCATTGTGGTGCTTTTCAGCTTGGCCTTACAGGGCTTTTGCAGGCTTGGACATATGATACGCACATGTGCTGGATTTTCCTTTTGACTGTCCTCAGCCCCTATCGCACGTGTGATTAGAAGAACCAGAAGCAACGTGCTAAATACCATCCAAAAAAAAAAAAGCCGTTTTTTCTAGTTTGAAATTGTTTTGTTTGCGGTAGGTCAAGAACTGCTGAAAAAAGCATATGGCATGTATGACACGAATTCACTTATTTTAGGAGATTTCTCCCTCCCTTCCTCGAGCTGATCCACCCTGGAGTTGGTCTGGGTACAAGGGGGGGGAGGGCACAGCATTTCAACTTAACTTTTCCACCATTATGCAGTGGATGGCTTTTCGTGGGCTCTGGGTGAAGCAGTAATGACTGCCTCAGTGCATGCGCAGTATGAAGGTGTGCCTCGTAGAGTGCACAAGGTTAGTGTTTTATTGCTCATATTAGTGTTGCTAAGATACTTAGGTATTTGGGAACTGTTACAGAAGTTATTCCACACAAACTTGATGTGCAGCCCTTGGGCTCATAAATCATCACACTTGTGCACATATGCTTTCGAAGTGCCATTTCCTCCTTGCTTTACATGGCAGATTCTACTTCCTGCTGAGTTAATTTAAATAATAGCTGTATCTAAGGCAGCTCATGCTGTGTACACTGTGAATGCAGCAAATCTTGCTTTTAGCAAAGCGTGAGTATTTAGGAGCCCCATGCCTTGGGCCTTTTATGGATTGTCAGTTGCTGTGCAGTCAGTCGTGCATACTGTGGAATGGAGCAGATGTCCATTTTTGTGGGTATGCGATAGCTGGGTTGGAGCAATAACAGTTACGGTGATTGCTTTTGATTGGTATAGCGGAGTTTTACTGGTGTGGTACAAGTATTTAATCAGAAGATTGTTTGAGGCCGTGGTTCTTAACAAAATGCAAATACTTAGGCTACCAGTAATTGATGGTGTTTGTATGTTCTGCGTGGCTGCTTAGTTAAGCCAGTGTCTTTCAACTAGTGGTTTATTGAGAAGCGTGACTAAATTAATGAGGTCCATTCGCTATGTTTGTAGAGTTGTTTCTTGTGTTGGAGAGTACATTTGTTTTCCTTATGGTTAATTTAGTATGCCATATGTGAAGAAATAAAATTTATATATTTAATAGTAATCAAGCCTTGGTGTTTTACTGCAGCATGGATTTAGTTATACAATATTCACAATTAGAATCAGAGTAAATCAACTTAATTCTGCACCTTATTGATTGATGTTTCATCCAATGACATTTTCCTGATTATAAACAGCTGAAAAAGGCGATAAGGAACACAATGAGAGCCGGCAAAGAAAATAATAAAAAGACGTTTAATAGTAAGCGCTTTCAGTGTGGACCAGTGCCTCACCTTCCTCAGACTCAAACAAAGTTTGTATCAATTAACATTCCTTTTATAAAAAGTATGAACAATTATCCAGTTAAAACCTTAATTAAGAAATCCTAGTCATTTCTTAAAGGAACAATCTTGCTTTGAATACCTTATTCCGTACTACATGAAATAAAATATACTCGTTTACATCAAATAGTGAACGATTGTAAACCACTCATCTTGTAAGAATGTAAAACATTAAAAATAAAAATAGAATAAGAAAGAAAGTAAATACAAATAGTTACAATCAATAAATGTAAAAGATTGCACGTTGAATGAACAACAATATACTTTCCCGTGCCAAAAGCTTGGTGCAATACAACATCCAAACCTGATAAAACATTGAACAACTAATACCCACACACTCAAAAATTACCCATGTCTTTAGATAAGGTAAACCTGAAAATAAACAACATTTAAATGTAAATGAATAGACCATAAATAGAAAAATGTTACACCACAAGAAGTCATTGAGCTAAATGAAGGCAGTAGCAATGATAAAAATAGGAAATAGTTGCAGAAATATTTTAAAATGTTGACTATCAAACACCTATCTCCTGAGGGCGTGCAATTTCAAAACACTTCTTATGGACACATTTTCATTAAGGCCAGGTGGAATATGGGCCCCTGTCTTGATTTGCCAAATAAGCTCGTCAATTTCTAACAAAATCTGCCAGGGGCCTCCTCTTATGTCATAGTCTCTATGTTGTAAAACCAAGAATTTAAAACTATGTTCAGGGAAGTCCAAAATGTGTTTAGCTAAAGCGTTTTTAATGTCCCCCTTGCCTATGGCATAGTAGTGCTCATATATTCGCTGCTTCAACTTCCTTTCCGTTTTGCCGATGTAGTAAGCATTACATTGGCAACATAGAGCTGCGTAAACTACACTTTTACAATCACAGTTAAACCTAGGATTTCTTAATTAAGGTTTTAACTGGATAATTGTTCATACTTTTTATAAAAGGAATGTTAATTGATACCAACTTTGTTTGAGTCTGAGGAAGGTGAGGCACTGGTCCACACCGAAAGCGCTTACTATTAAACGTCTTTTTATTATTTTCTTTGCCGGCTCTCATTGTGTTCCTTATCGCCATTTTCCTGATTATAGCAAACAGGGTCTTTGGCCATATTTATTTGTTTACTAGGAAAGTCTAACTCGGAACAAGCCAATTTTCAGAGGAGGCCCGCGAAGACATGCTCCAAACGCATGTCTTTGCGATCATCCAAATATGACAATGTGAAAGATTGTATAATATCATTAAAGATGCTGAAAATAACTTTTGGAAGGCAAAGAACTGATCCAAGTTCATTTCAGGACATAAAACAAAAAAGATGCAGGACATTTGTTCTATCTTCTCTTTCCTCTTCTTGCTTTGTATATGTAGGTACTGACAAATTACTAATGTGTATATTTCTGGCAAGCAATTACATATGACTGTCAAGAAAATATTTTCCTTTTCGAATGAAATAAGTTGCTTACAATCTTTGGATTTGCAGCAACCAGCATATTTCTGCTACTGGCTGCTGAGCAATATTCGTTCTCAGAGGGCCATTGTTCATGAAGTCTGTAACTACTCTTGTGTTTTAGTATGAGCAGGTATATCAAAGTGATTCTCCACAAATCAACAAATCCTTTCACTTGTTAGGAATATTATGATTTAAATATTAGATTGTTATCAATTTAAATATTTTATTTAGCATATTTTATCCCCTGATAGAATGGGAAAATTTTATACCCAGTAAGCATAGCAGAAGTTAATGACCACACAACCAATACATTGTTCCAGGCTAATGTAAGACTATTTCAGAAGTAAATAATGATCCAACAATGAACTCATGTATGCCTTTCTGGAATTACTACATGGATAATTGAGGGAGGAAGGAGTTAAGGATTAATAACATGGGAGATGACAGATAAATTACTACTGGGGCAGCCTGCATTACTTTCCACCTGCAGAAATGTAGGGAGAGGACTGGGAGGTGGAAGCGGTTATGTATTTATACCATTTTCTCTGAAGGATGAACTACCTTGGAGATTAGTCAAGATGAGCTAACACTTATAACTTTAATGTATATTAGGGGTCCTTTCATGGGTAGGGGTTTAGTTTTAACATGCTCGACTGGTAGTGAAATTTATCTTGGATATTTGATAGGGTCATGGGAAGCATAGTTTCAGTTATGGCACCTGTGTCATAGATGAGTGGCGGTGGTACATTCCTTCCGGGTTGACAGGATAGGTTGTCCATGAAGATATTTTGGAATGTGTGTTATGTATTTTGGGATGATTTACATGTCTTTTCTTTCTTGCAGATGGGGTCTTGGAATGCTGCGGCTGTAATTTGGAATAGGTGGGTATATATTAGAGGGTTTACTTTTGTACATTTCTTTGTAGATGTGAGGACTAGTTGTGCTGATACACAGTGAATTTGCAATGATGGAAGCGGTGGTGAGCGAGGAGGTTACACACAAGTGGGCAACAATTATTGATGGAAATGGTGGTGTGCCGAGTACCAGTTGTGGTGATACAGTGAATTTGCAGATGATGGAAGCAGTGGCGAGTGAGGAGGTTACACAAGGGGAACAAAAGTGGGCAACTGTTACTGATGGAAGTAAGTGGATTTCAAAGTTGTTGAGTTTTGGTAGAGGATTTTACACTGCTAGTCAGAGAAGGACAGGCATTTTGAGTTTATATATCAGGGTTAATGGGTTGTACAATTTGTTCTATTAATCGTTAGTATGTTAGATTAACATTGAAAGTTGTTCCTGCTTTTGGGTGTTTGCATTCAATAGTAAAAGGGAGCATGGCCATTGGCCATAGGTAAGGGTTTGATGAGGTGGCAGGGGTCCTGGTCAGTGCCTCCATAGGAAGTAATCATGGTATGTGTGCACATAGAATTTAACATTGTTTCTTTTTTTGCAGATTGCTGGAGTGCAGAAGGCATTATGCGGTGGCTTGAAAAGGGGATTTGAAAGGCGATGTTTTTGATAGGACGGACATTCTTGTCACTTGAATGGGGCACAAGGAGGTTCTGTGCAATCATCTTAGTAAGGCATGTTTGAGCTCTGTGTTTAATTAGTGGGAACTGATTATTGCATTGGTATAGGGGGCAAGTAAAGAAGAGTTGGGAAAAGGGGGCCAAAGGGGAAAACTGTCGGGGATGGTTTATGGGGAGTGCGGGGATCTCACAGGATGCCTAGGGTCACGATGTTCATAGGAGCACAGGAACTTATTAGGCTACAGCTCTAAGGCTCCTGCAAGCCAGTAAAGTTCAAGCCTTGCTTTCTTGCAACCTTGGATGGTCGTATTCATTCATCCAGTTGTTTGAACCGTATGTGGGGGAAGGGCCAAGGAGGTTTTTGACATGATGCTGGAGTTTGTTTCTAATGGATGGCATATTGTGGTGACAAATTCATCTTTTGAGTAGGTAGTGTTAATGTTACATACCAGGTTAAGGTTTTACAGAATAGCACAAGGATCATTTCACTTGGGGTTTGGGTGAATTTTGTAGATAAGGTTTTAGGAAGTATGGTAGGTAGGTGGCTGTCTTGGCGTAGTTTTAGAAACTGGGTGCATTGTTACAAGTGAGTTAGTATGTATAAAGAAGCCTGGTTGCAGGATAAGGCAGTGGTAGGATACTAGTGGTATAGGTAACATAAGGAATGAGCTTTTTTGGGGGGAAAGGCTAGGGACAAACAGGGGTTAAGAATGGTTTGGTAATGAGTGAATTGGGGGTGTCTATGGCTTGGCACATAGAGTATTTCATTGCTGAGCATGGGTGAGTTTTCAGGAACTAGGTCAAGGGGTGCTGGATTTTGCCATCTAACGTTAGGACATTAAAGTTTTGGAGTTAGACTGTTCCCTATGGTAATGGAGTTGTTGCACATATAGAATTGGGTATTGGGGGGCTAAGGTGATATGCTACGGTTAGCAGGGTCTTGGGTGTGAGACTTGCTACTAGTTGTTTTACTGGGTGCCGTCTTGATTTCAACAGGTTATAGTTTGTGGTTTTGTTGTGGTTATAGGCTGTCAATACAGTCAGGATGAGCCATGATCTCAGCTTTGAAGGCAGCGGGCTAAAAGGGTATGTGTTCTCTTGGTGTGGATGTTCTGGTGTTACAACAGGGTCACGGTAATCCTACTTTATTTAATTTCATTAGCGTGTGTTTCAGTGATGGCATGGAAAAGGGGTTTATGACAGGATTCTAAGGTGCTTTACTGATAATGGGTACACCAAATGATGTTTGGCTTGCCCCTTCCCTTTATGGGAAGTGGATTGAACGATTTTGGGTAGAAGGGAGGGGGAACAGCCTGGTCAGGCTGGTTGGCGGACAAGAGGGATAAGCTTGCCCTCTTCTGTTCCTCCTCTGATGTCTGGATGTTCATTTCAAGGATCTGGGGAAAGGAAATGAGTAGTTGGAGGAAGCTTGCTGAATAGATAAGCAAGCTGAGGTAAGGATGGTGCTTATTTGGTGGAAGGTAATTCAATGGAAGGTGTATGAAGTGAGTTGGGACACTGCCTCATAAGTAAAGTAACAGAGCAGAGGTATGGACCCTGCTTGTTGGGCGGGGTGAGTAGGTACGCTGCCCTGATTAACACTGAAGTGAGATAGGACGCTGCTTCATAAGTAAAGTGAGTGAGTAGAGGTATGGATGCTGCTTACTGGGGCAAGGTGAGTAGGTACACTGCCCTGATTAACATTACAAGGATGTTATGCTGTATTTAGAATCAATTATATCATGAATAGTTGTAATAAAGTTGGTGATCAAAGCTATGTTATGGAAATTTAATAAAGGACGTCAAATGTCATTTGGTGTGATGTGTATTATTGAAGGGGACCGGGACAAATGAAGTTGGGCAACAAACTAAGTTGTCCTGGGACATCTTCATAGGGGGTTTAGGTTAATATTAGGGAGAGTTAAGTGGGTTGGGGAGGTGAAAGGGTTAAGTGAAGGCAGGGATAGTTGGGAGGAAATGAGATAATGATGGGGAGGGGCTTAAGAGGATTAGTCTGGTGTAGTTGGGTTAAGCAATCACATTTTGGCTTGAACATGCTACCCACCCACCCGCCCTCTTTTCGTTGGTGGAGAGTAGGGTTATTTATCAGTGGGGGTAGGCGGAGAAGAGGGATAGGCTTGCCCTCTTCTGTTCCTCCTCTGATGTCTGGATGTTCATTTCAAGGATCTGGGGGAAAGGAAATGAGTAGTTGGAGGAAGCTTGCTGAATAGATATGCAAGCTGAGGTAAGGATGGTGCTTATTTGGTGGAAGGTAATTCAATGGATGGTGTATGAATTGAGTTGGGATGCTGCTTCACAAGTAAAGTAACAGAGCAGAAGTATGGACCCTGCTTGTTGGGCAGGGTGAGTAGGTACGCTGCCCTGATTAACACTGAAGTGAGATGGGATGCTGCTTCATAAGTAAATTGAGTGAGTAGAGGTATGGACGCTGCTTACTGGGGCAGGGTGAGTAGGTACGCTGCCCTGATTAACATTATAATGATGTTATGCTGTATTTAGAATCAATTATATCATGAATAGTTGTAATAAAGTTGGTGATCAAAGCTATGTTATGGAAATTTAATAAAGGTTGTCAAATGTCATTTGGTGTGATGTGCATTATTGAAGGGGATGGGACAAATAGATGTTTATGTTGTGATTAATAGATAATATTGGTCAATAAAGTTATGTTTATGGAACTTAGGCAATCAAATGTCTTTCTGTGTAATGTGTTTATTGAAGGGGACCGAGACAAATGAGGTTTGGTAACAAACTGATTTGTCCGGAGGCATCTTCAGCTGGGGGTCAGATAGAAATAGTAATGGAAATTATGAAGGGATGTTAGGGAAGCTAATTAGGAGATTGGGGGATGAAAGCGATAAATGGGAATGTAGGAAGACTGGGAGGAAATGAGGTAAGGGTAGGAAGGGGCTTAATGAGTTTTATCTAAGCGTAACTGGGTAAGGAATCACATTTTGGCATGAATTTGTGACTCGCCCTCCCTGTTTTTTTGAACATTGGGGATTAAGGTTGACGGAGAAGAGGGGCAGGCCTGTCCCTCTACTGTTTCCCCTCTGGTATTGGATCATCCTTTAATTGAGTTGGGAAAGGATAGTGAACAGTTGGACACTGCTTGATAAGTAAAATAAGTGAGTGTAGGTAAGGATGATGTGTATTTGGTTGGAGGTTTAATTCAAGACTATATCACCAAATCAAAATGACCAGTAATCAAACAGCATTTCACATCAAACTGCCGTTCATTGTGAGATCACGGTATAATGAAGATAGGAAAATGTACTCTTTCCTTACTGTAGTGCAATCTCAAAGTTGGTATATATAATTAGCAGGGGGTGCGACTTTGATAAACTGCATTTTTGATGTAAATGCTATTCAATTACCAGTCTTTTTGATTTTGTGGTATTTAATTCAATAAGTGGGAAATGAAAGTGAGCGATGGGATGCTGCTTGACAAGTAAAATAAGTGAGCGGAGTTAACGACGTTGCTTGTGTGGTGAGGATGACAAGGTCCAGTGCCCTAGTTAACAGTTATATGGATGTCTATGCTGTGATTAACAACAGTATATGGATGTTTATGCTGTGATTAATAAATAATATTGGTCAATAAAGTTATGTTTATGGAAGCTTAATAAAGGTCATCAAATGTCAGTCAGTGTGATGTGTTTATTGAAGGGGACTAGGACAAACAACAACTGGGCTATATTTTTTCTTCTTCAAACAAGCTTATTTTTGCCTCCATCGTGTTTTAGACTTTACACTGGTGATGTGTCAATGAGCAGTTTCTCCAGGGATTTACGAGTTCCTCGTAAATTCTGTACTCCCAAGCGACTATCTTGTTTGAACTAATATTCCTCTGTACTTTCTGCAGCCAGATACATGATTACCACTCTGCTACTATTTGTCTGTCTGTAGTTTTTCTTCTCATTATTAGAACCATGTGTTGTTTTGAATTTACTTTTGGCAAGACTAAAGTAGAAAGCAATCAGCAGCTGGTGCAACTGCAGCAGCAGTTAGTGGACATGACTGACATGATTGCTACATCCAGAACTGCACTTGTCCTATAAAAGCAGAGCATAAACAGATAAGATGATAATGAGTTTTATTTAGTCACATCCAAAATAAATACCACATGAGAAAAGGAACAAATCAGACTCATTCAAAATCATTTCCTCACAGAATACATGGGAAGCTTTACAAAAATGCCAGATTTTTTGTCAACAGTGTATAAATATTAAACAAATACCTAGTAGTATGAGAAAGAGGTTATTGTGAAGTAATCCTTAGAATGCTGAAGCATTAGTAACTTTAGCTGTTTGCTTAGATGCATATGACAGCTTGCTTAAAACTGAAATGTCTGCATCTAAATGTAAAGTTGCAATTAGAAATGTACAACCTCCTTTAAAACAAAAAGCAGCAAGCAATGAGTTAACTTGTTTCAAATTTAGAGGGAGGGTTCATAGAGCCAGACTCTCTTCCTCAAATACTGATGATAATGCCAGAAGTAGAAATGCAAAAAGATCGAAATGCAAACTAAAATAAAACTGATCCAATGAAACATGATATGTCATTGTATTACAGCCAAGCTAGTCAAGGCTACTATACTGTTGGAGAGGCAGATGGACAAAATCATCATCAACCCCCTTTTCCCATTTTCTACATGGGGTTGGGGTGTTGTGTCAACTGTCACCATTGTGTTAATTCATGCTTGACTGTCACAGGTCTTCTGCCACACACTCCATCAATCTCTTGGCTGGATGCCCTTGTTTCCTCATGACTTCATATCTGTCCCAAATTTTCTTCTGAAACCACCATAATCTGTTCTTGTTGATCTTCTATGCCTTTGGAACTACTTTGGCTTCTGCATGTATGTTCTTATTTCTTCATCTTTTTTACAACGTGCTTCCTTCCACCCATCTCAGGCACTTCATCTCCATAACCTATATCTTTCTCAGCAGCTGTACCTTTACTACTCAGGTTCTATGCCATACCGTTGTAATGGTCTCACCACTGTTTTGTACACCGTATTTTAAATCTACCTATCACATCATTTCCTTCACTCTGCCTACTTAAGACTTCCTCTGTCACTTTATCCTGTCCTTTCCAACCTCTGCCCTTCTATCTCCTGTTGTACTTACACTGTACTGAATCTCCTTACAGCTATGCACCTGCAGATATATTACTGTCATGTCTTTACTTGAATACACTCTATGCACCATTGTAAATATCATTCACTAGCATGTCACTGACATATATGCCATTTATTACTTCTATATTTCAAAGATTGCATTTTTATACTGTTCCTTCTATTACCAGTCTCATTCAACATACTTGTACCATAAGATTTTTTTTCTTCTGTTTACATGATTGCTTTTCTCTGTTTATGTGATTGTTTTTTTTTTTTTTGTATGTAACTTTGTGGTGCTTTTCTCCCCAGGCCTGCACTGAAAATGGGCTCATTTCAGGCCCATTGGACTTTCCCGGTTAACAAATGCAATAAATAAATAAAATCTTTAGCATTATTCTTTAATATATTACCCCTGACACTCTGTGGCAGTTGGCTGCAGCCCCTCTGATTCTGTCTTTAACTTTCTCATTCAGTGTTCACTTCCCTTCAACCACCTCTCCCAGATACCTGAAGCTGTTAACCTATTCCATTATTTTCCCTTCTGTCTCAGTTCTTAGCTTCTTCTGATTTCCCTATTTTCAGGCATTACAGCTGTCTTATCTGTACTCAGTTTCATTTCACATGTCTTCAGTTTTGCATTCCATTCCCATATGCTTCGCTGAAGTTCTTGATCAGAGCCTGCCTGCAATGCCACATCATCTGCATATAGCAGCTTTGTTGATCTTTGCCCTCTGACCTGTTTGCTAATGTTTTCCATCACTCATATGAACAGGAGTGAGACCGAACACTGTTCATATGTGAGTCATTAAGTCCTTGTACATAGCCTGCACTAATTGTATCAGTGTTTATGGGACTTTGAACCACAGCAGGACTGACCACATCAGCTTTCTTTGGACCTTGATACATGCCTTTTCCAAGTCTTGGAAAGGCCTGTTGGGCTCTTTCCTTATGTTTAGCTTCCTCTCAACTATCTGTCACACAGCAAACATCAGATGCAGAAGATAAGACTTGGGTTAGAGTACTTTCTGCTTGAGATAAGAGAGATGCCACAGGCTATAAGTGGATTTCACCAACTTGAGCTGGGAGAGAGTGAGCATCATTTAAGTGTATAGGAAAACAACAGGTGGCTATGGCCATATTAAGGGATGACATTTATAAAGCCCAAAAGATGCAACAATGTGTCTATAATAAGAATGTTTGACTTAGGAAAATTAACACAGGTGATCAGGTATTAGTATTAGTAACCTCCACATAAAACCAGGTAACAAGGATCTTTGAGGTGAGTGAAAAACTAAATGAAGTGAACTGTTTGGTCATACAATTAGAAAAAAAAAAAGATTCAGAAAATCTCTCACATTAGTGTATTGAAACTATGGAAGGAAGAAGGAAGCTCTGGGGTAATCGTACAAGATGAAATTCAAACATGAGGGACAAGACAAACTCTACCTGAGTTACAGTTAGAGGAGTCCTTGTGAAAAGTGTAAAAGGGGAAATGTAATTTTTATATTAAGAAATAATGTTATGTTTTCATGAAATGCCTATTAGAAATATGCTAACAGAATATCACATAGAGACAACATCATGAGTGAAAGTTAGACTAAAATCATAGAGAGTACCAGAGTCACAGAAACAATTAAAAAGAGAAACTCAAAACTTGACAAAAGAATCACATGGGGAATAAAACAGCCAGAGAGAATTAGGTTCTAAATATGATGGCGCTATCATATTCTGTAATGATTTTAGGAAACTGAACAGCATTTCATTAATTGATAATAATCCCATCTCCAGAACAGTGAAGGCAGGGCTGGTCTTTCATCAACTTGTGCCCTAGGGAAAAAAGCTCCACAGTGCCCTCCCACACCACCCAGTGCCCCGATCCTGGTCTACCTACAGCATCCAGATTACTTTTTTCTTCCTTCTTCTCACAGTTTGCCTTAATCTTTGTTTTTTCCTGTATTCATGAAACATATTTTAAAGAAACCATTTCTTTACTACAGAAAATAAACAAATACTGGAAAAGTGCTCCTGCTAGAGTGGCAACCCGAGGGCTGGGCAACAACTGAAAGTAAAAAAAAAAATAACAGCAGATTTGGGGGATTAGCAGATAGCAGTTCCTCCTTATGCAAAAGAAAAACCATCTCTTGGAACCCATGACAGTTTATTTCTTTAGATAGTGCTATGACTGTCCTATTTGGAGGTCCATCCTGCTTTCAGAGATTGATGGATAACGTACTGAATACTGAATCACCACTCATGATATGCTGCTGCATTCCAAAACAACACAGTTATCTATTCACAGGACAATATTTCTCACTTACCAAAAATGCAACCTGTGTTACAGTCTAAATAACAAGTCATCTCAACTGGGAATGATAAGTAAAGTAAATTAAGCAGTGTGGAAGCTGA
Organism: Protopterus annectens; assembly: GCF_019279795.1. Classification (NCBI taxonomy): domain Eukaryota; kingdom Metazoa; phylum Chordata; order Ceratodontiformes; family Protopteridae; genus Protopterus; species Protopterus annectens. Next base: position 832,407,096 of record NC_056735.1, read on the forward strand.
ATATCTGGGTTGCTTTGTAGGAAGAGGAGTGCTAAGATCACAGCTACAGAAAACAGTATATAAAAATGGCCTACACCCTATAATAAAAGACAAGTGAAGGCATTTGTTGGACCGGGGTACAATAAAAACGTTGTACCTCATTTTGAAAGTATAGCCTGTTTGTTGGCATGCCTCACAAAAGAAAAAAAAAACATTTCAAAGTGCAATGGTCTCATGTAGCAGACAGAGTATTTAGTAAAGAGAAAATAATATTATGTTTTGAACCAGTGTTAGTAACTCCTGATTTTATTAATGTATATGCTATGTGTATGAGTGCATCAGAAGTAGATTTGGGTGTTATATTATCCCAACATATTTAAGGTGATAACCAGCAAATGTACTACATACTGAGAAGAAATACTCATCCATGGAAAGAGAATCCTTGGCTGTGAAGTGGGCCATTTATTCTCTTAAATATTATTATTTTGAAGACACTTCAACCTACTGATTGATCATGACCTTTTACATAGGTTTATAGGTTCATAGGTGTGCACTAGGCTAATGGCCCTGGGGGCTTTTCAAGCTTAGCCATAGGATTACCCTGGCATAGTGCCACCTGACCTTAGTTCCCAGTGCCTCTGTCAAGTAGAGCCACTGGAGTTATCCCTGGGGTGAATTTTGTTTTCCATCCACTCATCAAGATTTCTCTTGAAGAGGGTCAGCAAGGTTCTCTGCTTGACATGTATGGAAAGTCTATTCCATAGCATGGCCAGTCTCTGGGTTACAAACCTGTCCCTCCAGCATGTTCTGTTAATTGTGGTAATGAGGTTGAGGACTCTGGAGTGTGTGGTGCAGAGGGATTGGGATTTCTTTAGATGTAGCATTTCTAATAGAGCTGGGTCAGACATGGCTCTGTAAGTCAAACAGAAATTGTCTCTAAGTAGGAGATAAGAGACAGAATAGTTGGAGTTTTTTGAGTTTGTCCATATAGGGCAAGTGTTTAAGGCCTAGGATCCTCTTTGTGAGGTACTTTTTTGGCCTCTCCAGTTGTTGCAGGTGTCTAGTGAGGTACATGCCAAATGAGGCATTGTACTTGATGATTGGCCTAATGAGGGAAGAGTAGAGGGAGACAATGACCTCTTTCTTCCTGGATGTAAAACCCTTAGTAATGAGATGTGCCACATAGAAGGACTTTCTGACCACAGTGGCAATGTGCTGATCAAAAGAGAGGTTGCTGTCAACCTGTGTCCCCAGATCTCTTATAACACCTTCTGTATTCAGTGGACTACCATCAATTAAGTAATTCATAGGAACCGGGTTTTTCCCAAAGGGGATGACAACACATTTTTTGGCATTGAGCTTAAGGCCATGGCTCTGACACCAGTCATTGGTCTCAGTGAGGCCATTCTGTAAGATGGCAACATCACTTGGGGAGTTAATAACAGCTTCCAACCTGCAATCATCTGCAAACTTGGTCAGCCAGAGTTCCTTTGCATTGGCCTGGACTTCAGCAAAGTAGATACCAAACAGGAGAGGACCCAGGAACAATCTCTTTGGGACTCCACTCATCACTAGTCAGCAGACTGACTTGCAGTCAGCTACTTTCACACTGTGGGTTCTATCTGTGAGCCAGTTTGTAACCCACCTAGTGATATAGGGTTTGATGCCTAGCTTAATGAGTTTTTTTATGATTCCTGAGTGGGGGATGTTATCAAAAGCCTTGGTCAGTTCAAGGTAGGCTGTATGAACCACCTTGCCTTTATCCACAGCTCTGGTGACTGACTCAAAGAAGTTGACCAAGTTGAGCAGGTATGATCTACCTTTCACAAAACCAACCTGTGTGGGATCCAGAGTTTGGATATTCCCTATATCCTTGTTTATTAAGTCCATGATGATGCAATCTATAGCTTTACATATCAAACTTGTCAGGCTAATGGGACGATAGTTCCCAGGGTCTGTAGTCATTCCTTCTTTGTGGAGAGGGATGACTGTAGCAGTGTGCTATTTGGTAGGGACAAAGCCTGAGGTGAGGCTGTAACTGAACAGGGCACACAGGTGAGGTTCCAGTTCACACAATCTACTGGAATTGTGATTGGTCCTTTGGGGGGTGAGAGGGGTAAAGTTGGCACTGAATCTGTCGGCCCGTATACTGGCAATATCGGTTGGCTCAGTATAGGAGGTACCATTGTGCAGTAGCTTAGAGCAAATCTGGGTATTGCCATAGAGATTCTTTACATAACTATAGAAGGCCTTGTGGTTGTCTTTACTATCTGCTGCAATTCTGTTTTCATAGCTAGCTTTAGAGAATTTGATGAGGGATCTCAACTTTTTGTTGAGGCTGATAAGGGAGTTTTTCCAGTCTTGGGACTTCACCTTATTCCGCATCAGTTTCCTCCTTCTGTTGTAGTGTTTGTTTATGGCAGGGGACCACCAGATTGGCTCCTTTTTTTGGAGGAAAGCATCTTGGTTCCATTGGGTATGGTGAGATCCATGCATTTGTGTAAATGTACAGTGCATTGGTGTATGATTTGGTGGTCATGCAACTATTCTCCATTTGTATGGGTGCTGTGACGTTAGCCACCTCTGTGTTTAGGAGCCCAGAGTAAGCTTTGGAGAAGTGTTTCATGGTGGTTACCTTTGTTGGGGGGGGGGGGTTGAAAGGGATGTGGATTTCCAAAGTGATGGCGTAGAGCAATGGTGGCCCATGTTAGTAATGACCAGGTCAAGGATGTTGCTACCTCTAGTGGGGCTAAGAATGAGATGGTCCAGGGCATTGGAATTAATGAACTCCAGGAAACAGTGGGTAAGTATATTGGTACATGAGTAGTTTTCCCAATTAATGGAGGGGTAGTTGAAGTCGCCTAGTAAAAGTCTGTTTGGTTGGACTCTAATATTCTCCAGGGTGCTTAGAAACATGGAGTGTGAGTTTTGGGACATAGTTGGAGACCTATAGCATGCTACGGCCTGAATCACTGTCTTACCCAATGTTAGCTCACCTGAAGTATCTCTGATGCATCATGTTGGGTTACCAGTCTGGAAGTATGCATCCTTTATGAGTATGGAAACACCACTTCCTTTGGAGCTTCAGTCCAAGTTCTGGGGTTAAAGGTGTGGAATGAGTTATAGCCTGGTAGTGCAGGGGTGCTTTCTGCTGCCTTGAACCAGGTCACTGTTACAGCTCAAATGTCTATCTTCTCCATTTTAAAGTGTGCTTCGAGTAAGTTTATTTTGAGATTTAGACTTCAAGCGTTGAGCAGCATGACCCTTAGATTGCATTTTTTGTAGCTGTTATAGTGGTAATTTGGTCTTTGGAACACTGTCTAAAAAAGGCACTATTGGGGTGGCAAGATCCTTGGCCAGTATCCGGAAGCCCAGGGGTGACAGATGCAAGCCATCTCTGGCAAAGCATCGAGGTCTGTCAATCATGTCATCCCAAGCAGATAGATACTGGATCCCCTTAGAATGACACCAGAGACTTAGCCAATTGTTGAAATCAATCATTTTCTGCTTGTACTGTGGTATCATTCTGGGTGATGGCAGGATGCTGCTCAGGGCTATGGTCATATTTGCCTGGGCTATATAATCCGAGATCTCCTCCATGTCTCTTTTCATGTAGTCCAGGGAGGTACTTCTCAGGTCATTCTCACCCACATGTACAATGACAGAGTCATATTTGTACCTGTTGTTGAGGGACCTGAGTGCTTGCATTATGTGGTGGATCCTGACACCTGACATGCAGCTGACTGTTACTTTCTCCTTATTCAACCTAGTGAGTGGGACATTAGTGTGCCTTACTATGAAGTCACCTATGACTAGGGTGTTGGGTATGCTATTTTGCCTTAGGGGCTTTGGATGAGTGGTACACTGTTTAGTAGAGTTATGTGTATCGTGATTAGTGTTGTGTTGTGGTGATTGAGTATGTTTCTGCCTTGGAGATCTCTGCTGCTTGGGTAGATTTTTATTGAGAACCTCCACGAATATGGGTGTATGGTTTGTGTTTGTATGTGAAGGCAGTGGTGGTGTGTGTTCTGGAAGGCTATTTGTTCCATGTGGTTTGGTGCAAATGTTGACCTTCTCCTCTTGACCGGCTATTCCAGTCTTGGCTGGAGAGTGCGTGACTTTATTCAACTGACTGAGTAAACAAAATGACAGCAATACACAATGCTACAAGTGGACATAATCCCTCCAGCCCTTCCAGTGCATTGTTACCACTTGAACTAGACTGTTTAATAAGCATGTCAGAGGGTTATCCATCTATATGAGTCCAAAAACCTAGAGGTTTTGTGCTAGGAAAGGGTTTGTTGTGATTGTGTTTAAGAAAGCTGTGGGGTGTCTATTTAGTTATTAACTTTGCTGACCAGGTTTGTGGTCTGGTCCAAAGACCATTACAAACTAACAGGTAGGCCAGATAGGTACCAACAACTTTTATATAGAGTTACAATTCTTTTAAACTGTACAGTACAGTGAGTACAACATAAACATCTACAGAGTCAGTGAGTTTATGGCATGAATGCAGTACAAATACAGTTGGGAGATAAACCTACAATTCAGTTTTTCTGCTGAATGCTAGTGTATATAACAAACAATTTACAGAGTCAAGAAATAAACAACTGTGAGGTCTACACCGAACTGAACTAGCTGCTTGCTGACACCCTTACTATGTGTCAAAACAGTGACTCTTGTATTACATTTTGAGAGAAGGAAGTAGAAGTTTTTGATTGCAGTTTGGATATTATGTGGTAAGGAGTTCCCTGCTGCAAGTACAACCTTTGAGAAGGCCCTTTTACCCATAGTACTTGTGAATAGTGGCCTAGACATTAAAATTACATTCCCTGTAGATGACCTTAGGAGTAGGTGGTGTGTCTGAGATGTAGTGCATGTACTAGTGATGAGTAGTAGGAGCAGTTTAGTAGTTAATATTTGAAGCAAGTAAGTAGGCCAGTAGTCATTTATTGATTTTATTATTTATTTATTTATTTTTTAAGTGAGGACGTGTGATATTCTCTATGTAACGTAGATTTAAAAATTTACACATCTCTTGTCTGTGGCTATCTGGAAATTATAAGTAATCTGTGTTGAGTTTAGTGCAAATAATAGACAGTATTTTAGTTTTGGCATTACCATTTGCAATGCCTTGGATTTTCTGTATCCAAGTGCGGAGTGAAAAGATTAATAAGGTCATTTTAGTCGAGTAATAAAAAATGTTATAATATTTTGCACATGTGCTACAAATATAAGTTACACATCAAAATTTATACTTGGGTACATTTGGTTCTGAAGCACTAGGTAATGTTTTACCTTAGAAATCAGTGGCATTTAATGTAGAGCTGTCTTGAAATTTTTACAAAACTGAGTCATGTAAATATTAACTTAGATGAAATATTGATTTCTAATTACATCTGTATAAAAGTTGGCAATCTGGAAGAAGAAGAATACAAAGCTGGTTCCTCAGTTAGATTTTCATTGTGCAGCAGAGCATGGGTTCTGCTGATGATTCATGGTTCCTGGATTTGGACTGAGCCTTTTGGGAGCTGGTGTGGATGTGGCTTGAGGGAAGCTCAGGCAAAGACGTTTGTGTACTTCTGAATGGAAAGCTTAGCAAGCACCTGCAACTGTAGACTTTATTTCCAACTTTAAATGTTATATCCATGTCTGACATAATAGTTTGTCACAGTCAGTGGAGTGACCTATAAGGACTGAAACCTTATATTGAATGTTCTGAGTAACTATTATAAGTACTCTATGTACATCTGAAATTACCTGAGAAAGGCCAAGCTGGCTGTATTTTCATTTCTGCTTCTCCATGCTTATATATAAATATATATATATATATATATATATATATATATATATATACACACACACACACATATGTATATATATATATATATATATATATATATATATATATATATATATATATATATATATATATATATATATATATATATATATATTTGTGTGTGTGTGTGTGTGTGTGTGTGTGTGTGTGTGTGTGTGTGTGTGTGTGTGTGTGTGTGTGTGTGTGTGTATATATATATATATATATATATATATATATATATATATATACATACACAGAGAGAGAGAGAGTGAGAGAGAAAGAGAAAGATCTATTTATTTTATCTAATCAATAGATATTTCTTTTATCCATTTAAAAATCATCAAAAAATAATTGAAAACTGATTTCATCAAAAACACATTCCCCTGGATTCACGAACCCTCCGTGTAAGACTTAATAATTCTTACTCGGAGGCTGCAGTTGAACAGTATGACATCAGCGTGCCATGAATATTCATGAGGGCACGCTGACTCAGCCATAACTCATACACGGACCGAGTATGAAAGCAGGGGGCGTGTCCGACTGCCGAGCAGTCTAAATGTCCACGCTCCTGCAAGTGTAGTAAAAGCAAAATGTGAACACACAAGAGTGAGTTCGCTCAAATGTACTTGCACCCAACACCACACTCCCTGACACTGTAAACCCCCATCACAGTTATAAAACGTAAAATATTATTTTTTTTTTTAAATCCACGATATAGCTGCCCATATTTGCGCATGTGTGCCCATTGCTTAGCCATAGTAAGCAATTCCGACATGGAAGAGCATAAGAAAGAATGTTTATGCAAATCACACCAAATTGCAATAGCGTAATGGTAGAGAGTATGCACAAAGAGGAGTGTCAGAAAAATATGTATTAATGTGTGTATGCTTAATGCTAATTAGAAACTAAATAAGTTAACACGTTTTTTATTCTATTTTATATGCACTGTTTTATATACAGTTGAGTTTCATATGAGACTGAAAAGATGCTTTTTGAAACTGCAGTGTGCTTTCTGAAACTTGCAAGATGCCCTCTGACCTAGTAATTGCTAGCACAGCAATATTCATGTTTATGCCTTTTGGAAATGAACTTGAGAAGCAGGTGATTATCTGCTAGGTCAGGAAAAATGAATGAACAATGCTATATTCTGAAAATGTAATGATTTTAAACAATCAGCTCTGTTCGAAGTATGAGAACATGTGCAGCTGCAGAAGTTTAGAGATAACATAGACAGAGGACTGTTAGAGAAATGAACTGCAATCTATACTTGCTTTGTGCTCGAATTAGCCATAGTACCTTGAATGGTAACATTGCATATATCTAACCAGTGGTAGCAAAGGCCACGTTGTTTTTCTTAGGAGGTTTCTCACAAAAATTGATGGTACCAGCAGAATATTGTAAAAACAATGACTGTGAAGTAATGATGACAAAACTTGTGATTCACTACTTCAGCTTGATAGGCAATGTCTTATTAGAAAATGTATAAAAATACCTGTATTTCCTGATTCTAGTTAGACAAACTCTGTACTAGCACATTTTTGTCTCCTTGCTGCAAGATTAAAGTGCCTTAACCTGAACCTACCATGTTTTGATCATTTTTAAAGTATATTTTTCCTTTGACAGTTTTGGTCCTTCGGACCGGAAAGTACCTCTCACTCTAGGCTCAGGTCAGAATTGGGCCTGGTGGCATGTACCCGTACGGGGAAGTGGCCACATCGGCTCTTCTGTCTTGAAAGACCTCTGACTGAATTGTCGTTTGAAAGAGGCCAGCCACTGTTTCTGATCTGGGATTGGAGGATGAGTCAATGTTCCGGTGGATCAACTCACGGAGGGTCAGGTAAGGAGGAATTTACCTTTTTTTCTGTTTTAGATCAGGGACTTGTAACAGTATTGTTTTGTCAGGGAGATTTGCATGTGCAGATCAGGGACAAAAAGATTGCTGTCTTGTCATAGATCAGGGAAACAGAATAGGTAGGCAGTTATTCTAGATAAACTGTGAAAAGGTGTAAAATCGTGGTACCACATGATAAGAATGGTTACATAACAATTTCTGACTTAGCTAAGGCAACATGGGAAATCAGTGCACGAAAAGTTCCAGAGACCCGCCCCTAACCGAAGACGCGAAATATATGCAATTACAGTGTGCCGATAATGTTAAGTATTATACAAAATGGGTTGATAAATATAAATTTTATGGTAATTTAGATAAACCTTCACTTATTAAACTTGTTAGACAACTTAAAACAGACGCGAAATGTCAGCTAAAAAAGCAATGACAATTAGGAGTCCCTCAGGCACACAGGTGGCTTGAGGAAGCAAACCGTAGGGAACAAAAGATTAAAAATTTAAAATCAATGTTCTTAGATAAAGAAGATAATAACTTGGTAATAGCAACAGCCCGTCCTCCACCCCCTCCGCTTCCCTTACCAGAATATGAAGCGAGTGGACAAGCTGATCCACCTCCGCTATACCCAGCTGTTCCTGCAAAATCAAAACCAGTTGTCAGAGATCCTATCGAGACCAGGTCTCAAACATGCAACTTGAGAGGGGATATTGAATTATATGAAATAAATAAGAATTCACAAGCTATGAGTGAGGAAGAGATATGTCCACTCATAGAAGTACCAAATCCACAGGCAGGACAGGCAGGACAGGATCCAACTCTTCTAGTATATAGACCGTGGACACCGGAAGACATCCGGAAAACCACAGAGGGAATTCCCCATCCAAAAGTTAATTGTAGAAAATTCTTAGAAGACTTTCAAGGCATGAGGTTAAGTTACCATTTGAATGGAGAAGAAGTAGAGAAAGTAGTTAGACAAATCGTAGGACCAGATTGGCACATGATCAGTGGCAACTGGAATCCCCGTGACGCAGAGCTTAGACCACTCCCACACAGTAACGCAGAACTGGACAACAGAGTGAAAGGTCTGACAGACTGAATCTCTGAGAAATGGAAGCCTAGGGCTGATTGTACTAGCATTAATCAATGCATACAACAAGAAGATGAAACTGTTGATAGATATTATGCCATATTATTAGAATGTTTTAATAACCATTGTGGAATGCAGGTACCTGAAGATCAAACACATGATTCCCCATATGAGCAACAGCTAAAGAATGCATTTTTAAAAGGCAGTATTGCGCCCTTTAGCAGCTTTATTACAAAGCACATGGTAGATCATCGTACAAGTAGATTACAGTCATTACTCGAATATGCAAGACATGCCGAAAGGCATTTTAATAGCAAAAATAAAAATAAAACTCAAGTATTTGCAGTAGAAGATGGATCAGAAGTCTTTGTAGTACAAACTGGGAAGAAGGGTAAGAAAAATACCCAGGGAAACAAACAATCTGATAAGCAATCAGAAGACATTGAAGAAAGAAAGAAAAGGGGTGAATGTTTCAAATGCGGGAAAAAAGGACATTTAGCAAGGGATTGCAGACAAAATAAAAAGGTAACCACAGAAGACAAGGAGGGTGAGGAATGACTATATGACAGTCAAGAATCACTGGATAGGAATAAACAAGAAAAGACAAATGCAAATGTGATAGAAAGGGTAGAGGATGTGACAGAAGAAACAGAGGATGTACATGAATTCATAGATAATGAAGAAAATTACATTTTGGACTTAGCATTATTGAGCTTAGAGCTCTAATTGGCAGACACAAAACCGGAAGTTACACTTCTGGTAGAGGGGAGGGAAGTCAAATTCCTGTGTGACTCAGGGGCTTCACAGACCCTGATACATCCTTCCAAACTACCAGAAAATTCAGAATCACTGGACTACATATTAGTGAAAGCAGCTAATGGACAGCTGTATCGGGAGCCACTCTCCCACAACATAGCGATAACTGACCCAGTTTCAGGGATGACCCAGAAAAGCAAAATTGTTGTTTCTGCAAAATGCCCAGTGAATCTCTTGGGCAGAGACCTAATGCAGATATTTGGCATAGCCGTAGTTCCAACTATGCAGGGTATGGAAGCACAGCGACAAATGGATACTTTTGTAGTGCGACCAGAGGATGAAACATTTTATTGGTACAGCCAGGACTTAGTTACGACTGGTCCAGGGGCAGTAACCGAAAAACTGATGAATGTAGCCATCAGTAAATCCCCCTCCCTTGACACCGATAAACAGCATTTGTTGCATTGCACTCTATATTACTGTAACAGACCAGGACCTGATAAAGAATATGAGCAAGAACTGTTTAGAAACCATGCTAATAGGTTAGTATTACGAAATTTGTACTGGGACACAGAAGGAAACAGTGTAGTAAGCTGTTCATTGCCCCAGGAATTCCTAGCACTTTACAAATCTAATCGATTATCACATGTAAGTTTAACTAAAGATAGAAATTTGAAGTGGGCAGACCTAGGAGAAAAAGTCACAAGGTGGGAAAAACTGACAGAGTTAGAACTCTCTGAACAAGGAATACAAAAGCAGAAATTAAATTGGATAACACAGACACACCCAGCTGTGCACTCACAGGCAAGTGAGAATAGCTGAGTAGCACTCTTACTAGAGGAAGAGGAAAAAGCCTTACGAGACATACCAGAGACTCTCTGGTCAACAGGGAAATCAGATGTAGGACTTATTCGTACAGCAGGACCAGTTACTATCACGCCAAAATCAGCATTTAGACCTCAAAAGAGACAGTATCCCTTAAGAAAGGATGCAGAAATAGGAATCAAACCTATAATAGCAGCCTTACTTAAGGAAGGAGTCTTAATAGAATCTCCTGATTCACCGTGTAATAACCCTTATTTCCTGTTAGGAAAGCAAACGGAGAATGGCGTATGGTCCAAGATTTACAAGCTGTAAATGACACAGTTATACCTAGGGCACCTACGGTGCCAGATCCACACACTGTATTGAATGATTTGAAATCTCAACAAAAGTATTTTTCTGTGGTAGATATTAGACATGCATTTTTCTCAATACCGATACACCCAGACAACCAACATTTGTTTGCATTTACATTTCAGGGGAAACGGTATACATATACGTGACTACCACAGGGATATTGTGAAAGTCCAACAATATTCACACAAGAAATGGCAAGAAAGCTGGCAGGATTTATCCCACCGAAAGGTAGTCAGATTTTACTTTATGTAGACGACATTCTGCTGGCAGCCCCCACCCAGCAAGAATGCAGAGAGGATACCATAGCATTATTACAATTTTTGGCCACTCAAGGACACAAGGTAAACAAAAACAAACTGCACCTTTGGAAAAAACAGGTCAAATACCTGGGATATGTAATATCCAAAGAAGGCAGAATATTAGATGAAGACAGAAAAACAGCAATATTACAAGCACCTAAACCAACTACCAAGAAGGAAATGACGTCCTTCCTGGGTACTACTAACTTTTGTCAGAGTTGGATTCCAAACTATGCTTTGGAATCTGCTCCGCTGACTAACTTGATATTCAAAAAGCCGATGGCAGCACAAGATTTATTACAGTGGACACCAGAAGCATAATCAGCTTTCTGCCATCTGAAACAACTGATAGCTTCTTCCTTAGTTTTAGGATTACCAAACTATCATAAGTGATTTTTCCAAACTGTAGACTGTAAGCAAGGTTATATGACATCAGTGTTAACACAACAGCATGGTGACAGACAACGCCCCATAGCTTACTATTCATCACTGCTAGATCCAGTGGTGCGATCCTTGCCCCACTGTGTACAAGCAGTAGTCGCAGTTGCAATGGCAATGCAGGCTTCAGCCTCAGTAGTATTGTTCCACCCTCTCACATTGAGAGTGCCTCATGCAGTCGCAATTATTTTACTGCAAGAAAAAGTAGCATATCTCTCTCCTGCTAGACATCTTTCCTGTATGACTATACTGTTGAGCCAACCTCATATGACAATTGAACGATGCACAACTTTGAATCCATCAACCTTGCTCCCAACCCCTGCAGATGGCAAATCACACTGCTGCCTGCAGGAGATTGAGCAAAAGACACTACCTAGAAAAGACCTTTTTACTGATGTTCCCTTGGATGATGCCGAGGTGACATACTATGTGGATGGCTCGTGCAGGAGGGGTCCTAAAGGACAGAATCTAGTGGGGTATGCAGTAGTTTCTGATACCGAGATTTTAGAAGCAAAGTCTTTACCACACAACTTATCTGCACAAGCAGCAGAATTGATTGCCTTGACAAGGGCATGTACCTTAGCAAAAGGTAAGAAAGTAAACATTTTTACTGACAGTCAGTATGCTTTTTCTACTGTACATGTTTTTGTGCAGCAGTGGAAAAATAGAGGGATGAAAACATCTACTGGTAAACCAATTAACCATGCACAATTTATTTTAGACTTGTTAGACTCTATTCAATTACCTCAGAAAGTAGCTATTTGCAAATGCGTAGCTCATACCAAGCAACAGGATAGAATTTCAACAGGTAATGTGAGGGCTGATACAGCTGCAAAACAAGCAGCTTCAGCTTCAGAAGTTTTTCTTTTACGTGAGGAATTACAACCATCTGAGATTTTAGACTTAGAAATGTTAAAAACAATGCAGACACTTACTACAAAATGTAGAGAAACAGAAGTGGATAAAACGAGGAGCAATCCTTGAGAAGGGACTGTACATCTCCAAAGAAAACAAACCGATTTTACCATCTAACTTGTTTAGATATGCAGCTTTATTGAGCCATGGGCAGTGCCATGTCTCAACAGGAGGGATGGTACAGTTAGTGAATCGAGTGTTTACGACATATGGATTTACAAATTACACAAAAATTTTTTGTGCAGCATGCCATGTTTGTAACAAGCATCATGCACAAGGGGCATTGAAACCTAAACAAGGGAGTTTCCCTATACCACCATATCCGTTCCATAGTATTTGCATGGATTTTATAGAACTGAACAAATGCGAAAAGAAGAAGTACTGCCTTGTCATTATATATATGTTTTCCAAATGGGTGGAAGCTTTTCCAACTAAAAATCCAGATGCAGCTACTGTTGCAAAAGTCCTCGTTAAAGAAATTATTCCTAGATTTGGCATACCGGAAAAGATTTATAGTGACAATGGCACACACTTTGTAAATCAAACTATACAACAACTTAGCTGTTATTTCGGGATTTCTCTGAAAAATCATTGTGCATACCACCCTCAATCTGCAGGATTAGTAAAGAGGCATAATGGGGTTTTGAAAAACAAGCTTAGAAAATTGATTAGTGAGACACAAAAGAACTGGGTGCACTGTTTACCTCTGGCACTGTTGAGCATGAGAACTGTTCCAAATGCAAAAGGGTTAACTCCTTTTGAAGTTCTGTTTGGGAGGGCATATTATACACCTCAATGGAAACCTCTCATGCCTGCAGAGCAGGAGGCTGACAGTTCACTTTCAGGGTATATGAGGTGATTTTTGAATAACAAACTTTTGCAGTTAAATTCTGTTTCAGATAAAGAGCAAACAAGACCATCGGAAGCAGCAGTAGCCCCAGGCACATGGGTCTGGGTGAAGGTGGTGAAGAGAAAAAACTGGAGTTCTCCGAAGTGGGAAGGGCCGTACCAGGAACTACTGTCGACACCCACTGCAGTCAAGATCGTGGAGTGAGTGCCCTGGATTCATTTGACACACTGTAAACTGGTTAAGAACTTTGAACTGGACAAAAACCTTGTTACTGTTGTACAACAAGAACAAAATGACCAGGTATAGAGCAAACAGAGATACAAAACAACCTACGAAAACTTGCATGATTATTCTGGTAGCTATACTGATAACATTGTTCTTTTTGTTGTGGCCTTTCCTTTTTCCTGCCACAAAAGTTGAACTGATTAAACGTGATGAGCCGACCATAGACTGGCACCCAAACTTTAACACTTATCAGGCAATTACACGTGTGTATGCTGAGACTTTTAATGTTTCGAACTGCTGGATTTGCACAGCCATACCAACAGCATACGGGGGGTTATTAATGACTGCAGCCCCCCAAGGGGTCAATGAGACCTGGGAAAATTTGGTTTATGACACCGTAGCTATTAAAGCATATGATAAGGTAGCACTGCATTTGCCTGTGACACAAAAGGGAATTGTATGTTTTTATAAGAATGACACAATTCAAGTGGGTTGGAGCAAGTACAATGTGACTGTACATTACAAATGTTATACCAAAGCAAACAAAATGAGTGCAGCTTGTAGTTCAAATTATGACTCATTTCTTGAGTCCATGCATAAGACTGTTGAACAAGTGCAACGTAATCCTGTATTTTTTAAACAACTATCTGTAATAGATAGGAAAATGTTTCATGCAGGGCAGCCATTTCGTAACAAAGTAACTACTAAGGTATAGGATTGTTATTTTGTGTGTGTGGTAAGAAAGCATATAAATGGTTATCTGAGAACTGGTCCGGCAGTTGTTTTTTGGGGTACCTGGTCCCGGCCATACGACACACTGCAGTTTTGCCTCAGGGAAATATTCAAAATACCCGAGATGTGGCCAAGAAAGCTGTCAGGAAGCCTGAAAATCCAGTGGGACAGATCGAGGCGGGTTGGAAAGACCATCATACTGTGGGTACCAAACTAACGCACATGGACTTGAGTGATGCTGTTATATCATGGACAGGCATATTACCTGCATATGGTGCAGTGAAATCAATTTGGGAGCTGCAAAAACTGTCTAAACTTCTCGAAGTAATGAGTAATGCAACTTTTTCTGCTCTTGAATTGATAACTGATGAACTGAATGCTATGAGAACTCTAGTGCTTCAGAACCGAATGGCTCTTGACTTCACCCTAGCGGTGAGAGGTGGTACGTGCACTTTAATCAAAGAAGAGTACTGTGTGTATATACATGATCATCAACATGAGATAAACGACCACCTTGAGGTGATACAGCAAGTGTCAGCCATGACCAAACCAGGCCCAAACCCTCTGACGGACTTTTTCCAGAATTTGTTTGGGGGTGTGGTTCCATCCTAATGAACATCCTGATTGCCATTTGTGTGTGATTACTCCTATTAGGAGCATGCATTTGTTGTGGTATCCCCTGCATGAAAAAGTTAATCAAAGAATTTATAGATGTATCAGTTTCTGAGACTTTGTATCAAAGTACTGAAATTGAAGAATTGTTAGAATGTGAAACACTTTCATAAGTTTAAACTGAATTACTTTCTTAACTGCAAATCCTGAATGGAAGAGGTTAGGAGAAGAAGCAAACTGTTTATTATTTTGAAAATAGAATTAAAAAGTATTAACAGGGGGGAAATGTCAGAAAAATATGTATTAATGTGTGTATGCTTAATGCTAATTAGAAACTAAATAAGTTAACACGTTTTTTATTCTATTTTATATGCACTGTTTTATATACAGTTGAGTTACATATGAGACTGAAAAGATGCTTTTTGAAACTGCAGTGTGCTTTCTGAAACTTGCAAGATGCCCTCTGACCTAGTAATTGCTAGCACAGCAATATTCATGTTTATGCCTTTTGGAAATGTACTTGAGAAGCAGGTGATTATCTGCTAGGTCAGGAAAAATGAATGAACAATGCTATATTCTGTAAATGTAATGATTTTAAACAATCAGCTCTGTTTGAAGTATGAGAACTTGTGCAGCTGCAGAAGTTTAGAGATAACATAGACAAAGGACTGTTAGAGAAATGAACTTCAATCTATACTTGCTTTGTGCTCGAATTAGCCATAGTACCTTGAATGGTAACATTGCATATATCTAACCAGTGGTAGCCAAGGCCACGTTGTTTTTCTTAGGAAGTTTCTCACAAAAATTGATGGTACAAGCAGAATATTTTAAAAACAATGACTGTGAAGTAATGATGACAAAACTTGTGATTCACTACGTCAGCTTGGTAGGCAATGTCTTATTAGAAAATGTATAAAAATACCTGTATTTCCTGATTCTAGATAGACAAACTCTGTACTAGCACGTTTTTGTCTCCTTGCTGCAAGATTAAAGTGCCTTAACCTGAACCTACCATGTTTTGATCATTTTTAAAGTATATTTTTCCTTTGACAAGGAGGCATTCACGGTTCGAGTCCCACCACTCCCTTTCATATTTATGTTTTAAATCAGTATTTGAAATAATACCAGACATATATGATTAAAATGTTATTAAAAGCAGAGACATGGCCAATGTATCAGTGAACAAAATATATTTTTTTAAAGGACCCAGATATATAATAGGCTGCTGTTAAGCAACGCTTTACCCAGCGAAACACAGGTGCCCATAGTTTAATAGCGCTTTACCCAGCTAAACACAGGTGCCCATAGTTTAATAGTGCTTTACCCAGCTAAACAGAGGTGCCCATAATTAAATAGCACTTTACCCAGCTAAACAGAGTTGCCCATGGTTTAATAGCGCTTTACCCAGCACAATAGAGTTGCCCAAAGTTTAAAAGCGCTTTACCCAGCGCAATGTGTTTGCGCGGTCGTGCGCACCACGCCAACCAGGGCACCGTAGGGCACTGGGGAGTAACATAGAGCTAAGTTGCTTAAATGCAGCCACACCCCCTAGCCTGTCTAGACAGTATTAAAATAAAACAATTACAAGGTTCGAACCCAGGACCCTGTGCATCATAATCAAAGTACAGAACCACTAAGCCATGACAACATAGGGGAAGCAGCCACCATTAACATTCATATACTTATGAATGGTAGTTTAACCATTACTAAGCAGGTCTGCAGTTAGCCGAGAATTTTACAAAATGGCCAATCACAAAAAAGTGTGGGAAATGCGGCATATTTAAGCCCCATAGGCGGGAATACGTGCCATAACTGATTGTAGCACACATTTGCAGTCAGAATGGCAGGTGTAGGAGAGGGTTCACACTTCCAAGTGCAACGTTGGGGCATCGAGGAGTCCAAATACATGGTTTTGCTCCTTGTCCACTGTCATGAGTCAAGACTCCTGCAGGGCCAGTTCCAAGGGACGGAGTACAAGGCAGAGGCTTGGAGCCGGTTATCTCATGACCTCACCAGTGCCACAGGCATTCCCCGGATTGGTGAGCAGGTCCGTCACCATCATGCAGACTTGAAGAGATGAAAGCAGGACTGCCTGAACCAGTGGATACAGGATGCCCGTGGGATGCAGGATACCCCACAACTGAGTATGTAGCCATGGAATGCAGTATGTAAGAATTGATGATGGAGTATGTATAATGGATAGGTATGTTTCAATATCCCTTCATTTACTTTGCAGCTGCAGGTGACCGTGTTATGAATCAGCAAGCCTATGCTGATAGGCTGCTAAGGTTGCGCCACCAGGCAGGTTAGTGATTATTCTGCATGTATTGTTATATAAAATATTTTTTGAGCGCATGAAAGAATGTGTTGTAGTCCAATAAAACAGCCATAGAATTGCCTGAATAAGTCCTCTGCATGTACTGCCAGATAAAAACTTCTGAGAGGCAGAAAAAGAGTGTAGTAACCCATTAAGAAAGCTAACATATGTCTGGAATAATATCTCTGCAGGCACTTTCATATAACATAAGTGAGTGAGCCTGAAAAAAGATTGTTCTAACCTATTAATAAAGGTATAATATGTCTTGAACATGTCTGCCATAAACACCGTTAAATCAAATAAAGGAGTGAGCCTGTGGAAAAGTGTGCAATGTCATTAATAAAGGTCTAAAACCCAGAGTGTGTCTGTGTCACAGTGTCTGAAATGTAGTTGTACCCTTGAATTATACAAACAGTACTGTTTGAAAATGTGCTGGCAACCCAGAGTTATGCAGTCCCATATAAAGTGGGTGATGGAAGTGCTAGTAGCTGTGAAACATATATACAGTCCACAATAGTCATTTACTGGCTGGCATGAATAAGTAAACCTGGCACATGTGTAGCATGTAATTATTCACCAGAAATGTGAGTGTGTGTCAAGAAATGCAGGGTTCTGTACAAATCGAAGTGAAAATGTCATGTGAAAACATCCCAGATATGTAGATAAAGAAATATAAATGCAAACAAGAAATATGTAGCAGTAACATCTGCATCCTGGATAGTTAGTATGTCAGATATAGGTCAGGCATATATTGAACTAGCCAAACCCATGACACAACCTAATGTATGGTGGCAAGTGTAATTAATAATACAGGTAGGGGATATACACTTGCAGTCACTGGGAATGTAGTATAGACTAAAAGGTCATTATAAGATGTTAACCAATGTTTTTTCTACAACCTACCGTATGTGCCTAAACCATGCAATTCCACACCTCAATGGGTATGTGTAATCTTAAAATATTTGTTGGGACATATGTCCTATTGTTTTATAAATATCTGCATTGATGTTGATGCATGTGCCCTGTCCAAACACCATGTTCATGGTGGCCTGTTGCTACCAAACATCTCTGCACGCTGTTGGAATATCCACTGTTGTTCAATATATGCATGTGTTATTAATGAATAAATATACCAGCGGTAGGTACAGGACAACAAACAGAGCAAATGCCAGAATATTAATGAAATAAAAGTACCAATTTCTGTTTGTAGTCACACCATGCAGATTCTCCTGGTTACCAAAAAATCATGTCTTTTCAGACCACAGTTCTTTGTTTAAGAAAGCAATATCCATTTCTTATTCAAGCATATATCCCGTCTTTTCAGACCACAGTTGTTAGTTACAGAAGCAATATCCAGTTCTTATTTAGATATATATTAGTTTATTGAGACATTCGGTAAGCGCTTTTGCTGACAAGCTTTTTCAAACCTATAATACTACATCTCAGCAACAGCTTATATATACATTCAAAGCAATTAAATAATTAAGTAATTAAATACTTTAATCAATTAAATACTTAAAGACCTAGGGCATACTTTTAAAACTTGAACCATAAAACAATATTATTAGCATCTATCTATGAAATTTATATATATATACATATTTCAATAAATCATATTATATTGTGTAAAACTATCATATTAACATGCTGTTATTACTATAATCAAATTACTTAAAATAAAAATAAAAATAAAGTTAATGAAATATCAATAAGATAAAAACTTTAAAAATCTTTCATTTGATTCTGTGTCTCCTATTTTTTAATACTGGCTTTAAAGGGACCCTATCATTCAAGCCCGGGGGTATATGAGCTTTCATTTTTATAATCCATTGTACCTCAGTTTGCTCGGTAAAATTTTTAATATCTCCCCCTCTGACATTAGGTACATTAACTTGTAGTACTGAAAATAAAAACATGTGGGTATTGTCGTTCTGTAAAACATGTTTAGATAATGCGTTGACTTCCGACTGAATACGAATCTGATATAAGTGTTCCCTTATAATTTCTTTTAACATTCTATCTGTCTTTCCAATATAAAATGAGAAACATGATATGCAGTTAGCAATTCTAAACTACATGCCTGGTATCACAGCTAGCATTTACTTTAATTGGAAATAATTGTCCTGTTGTAGGATGTACAAAAATACTAATGTTATTAATGTAGTTACAAAAATTGCATTTGGTGCATGGACTAGTACCATTAGGGTATGTAATATCCCTACTAGGTTTGTGATTTGCACAACATAACATCCTGTGCAAACTTCTCTTATTCTTGTATGCAAACTGTGGTCTTATACCTACATGCTTAGTGACCTCAGGGTCTATCATGAGTAAGTCCCAATATTTAATAATAACATCTTTGATAGATTGCACATCCTGTGTGTAATAAAGTGTGTACCTTAAATGGCTCTCACCTTTATGCAAATTCTCATTATCATTAGTTCTGTACATCTGTAATCCAGTATCAGAAAAAATAGGGCAAGCACAATCATGTCTTATACTTTTAACTTGTTCAAATATTTTCTTTATTTCTTTGGATTTATACTTTCTATTTCGAAATCTATCCCCTAAATCATTTAGCTCTTCTTCAAAATTATTAAGACATGGGTTCAATCTAGATACCCTAATGCCCTGTCCCTTCAGGACATTCGCAAAAACATGAGATGGGTGCATGCTATCTCTGTGTAAGAGGGTATTCTTATGGCAAGATTTTCGATGCACTCCTGCATTAAAACCATCATTCGACATACGCAATATGTTCACATCTAAAAATTATATATTCTGTATAGAGTAATTCATAGTAAATTTTAGAAAGGGGGTTAACCTGTTCACTTGTTCCTCAAAAATATGTAACTCATCTATGCTACCATGCCAAAGAAAAAATAAATCGTCCACAAAGCGTCTATAAAAAAGGACATGTTCCTGATACTTATTAAGGCAAAAAAGTTTTTCTTCCTACCATAGGGCCATGACTAAGTTGGCGTAGCTATTGGCACACGAAGTGCCCATAGCCACGCCATCTTTTTGTAAGAAAAAATTGCTGTTAAATAAAAATATATTGCTTTCTAACACTGTCTCAAGCAAAGTACAAAGAAAATCTATCCTGACAGGTGATAAATCAGAATGTGAAGTAAGATATTTAAATATGCTCTCTAACCCTTTGTCATTAGTGATGTTTGTAAACAATGAATTCACATCCATAGTAACAAGCAACAGACATGAGTCTCTATCCTGCCCTCTAGTCACTTCATAAAAATCCAATAAAAATTCCTTCGAGTCTCTAAGTATAAACCTATTATTGATTACATAAGGTTACAAAAAAGCGAGTAGGAACACAAACGGAGACAGCTTAAAAATGTATAAAAAGATTTAATAATTCCAGATAAACGTAAGCGCTTTCGGCCGAAACAATGTCCAGCCTTCATCAGACAAACAGCGGAATGTTTAATACCAGAACCTTATATATTGTTAGAAAATGAAAATACCAATTAAAAACAAGTGCATTACTTGGTTGAATGTTACCATAGTAACCTTAAAACAATATTACAATTAGTTAGTATAAGACATCATTTGATGTTACTTGAAGCAAATACAAGAAGCAATGCTAAAACATAAAACTTACTTGTTTCACATATTATGTCATAAAATATGCTGAAAATGTTCATCAATTGGTGAACAGATTATATACAGTCCTTTTAAATATAAACTAATTTAAATGTATTACATTAACTTTCAAATACTAATAAATGAAAACGAACCTTTAGGGAATAGTTTTATATACTGCCAAGTATTGATAGCATGACATGAGGGGCAATAAGCTAGACTAAAATTATGTTCTTATTTACTTATAAGATGTTTAAGTTCTGTTATCTATTGTAAGACAACCACTTAAGCACACATTTGATAGACAGATTCTCATTAATTCCTGGTAAAAGGTGTGCCCTAGTTCGAATCTGCCACATTAATTCGTCAATTTCCAATCTAATTTGCCATGGGCCCCCTCTTATATCTGGGGTTCTTTGCTGCACTATAGCAAAGCTAAAAGTATGCCCTATATGTTCTAGAGTATGCTTAGCTAAGGCATTATTTTCATCGTGCCTGCTAGCAGCATACATGTGTTCATAAATTCTAGATTTAATTTTACGTTCCGTCTTACCAATGTAAAAAGCTTTACATTGGTTACATAGAGCGACATAAACCACCGATTTGGACTCGCAGTTGAAGTGGTTGTTCACTTTATATGTCTTGTTGTTAATTATAAATTGTGTCCCAACTTTGATGTACCTACATTGTCCACAAGCACCGCATTTGTGCATACCGTGTAGCCTGTTAGAAATGACTTTGTTCGGTGGTCTCTCTAGAATAGTTTTTAGATTTTGTCCCCTCCTATATGTTAGCTTTGGTTTTACCCCCAGAATACTAGAAAGGGTACTATCATGATTGATCACATCCCAGTTTTTGTTAATGATCTCCCTAAGTTTGACAAAATCCAAAGAATAAGTATGTACAAAAGACACACTATAATTAATGTCCTCCTGTCTGTTGTTCCTAAGGGAACCCATAGGAGTAGAAGAATTTCCTATATCGACATTAACTTCTATGAAAAGGACTGTATATAATCTGTTCACCAATTGATGAACATTTTCAGCATATTTTATGACATAATATGTGAAACAAGTAAGTTTTATGTTTTAGCATTGCTTCTTGTATTTGCTTCAAGTAACATCAAATAATGTCTTATACTAACTAATTGTAATATTGTTTTAAGGTTACTATGGTAACATTCAACCAAGTAATGCACTTGTTTTTAATTGGTATTTTCATTTTCTAACAATATATAAGGTTCTGGTATTAAACATTCCGCTGTTTGTCTGATGAAGGCTGGACATTGTTTCAGCCGAAAGCGCTTACGTTTATCTGGAATTATTAAATCTTTTTATACATTTTTAAGCTGTCTCCGTTTGTGTTCCTACTCGCTTTTTTGTGGTCTTGTGGAGTTTTACTAGTTGAACTGTCAGTGCGTTTGATTACATAAGGTTTCAAAGTCCTCTCTAAATAAAAAGAGATGTTTTCAGTGACCCAGCCTTGGCCTGACACGATGGGTCTCATTGGAGGGTTATTAGGATTTTTGTGAATCTTGGGCAGTCCTTGAATGATAGGGATAGTAGGTTCTTCTAAAAATAGATAATCCAATAACTGATAATCCATTATTCCTAATTTATACATGTCTTCCAAGTTATTGTACACCCTGTTAATAATGTGTTGTACTTCAGAATATGTAATAATCTTGTAATGTGATGTGCCACATAACATTCCCTCCATTCTATCTTCATAGTCCACTCTATCTAATATCACTATAGGACCACCTTTATCTGCTGGCCTGATAGATATATTGTTATCATACATTAAATCATTCAAAGCTCTAGTTTGCTTTAAACTTAAATTATTCTTAGTTAAATTAATGCTTTTATTCTGAAGAGCATACACTTCTTTTTCAACTGCTTTACTAAAAACCTCAAGGGATGGATGCAAATTGGGTATCATTAGACTCGTTTTTTTTTAAAACAGTGTCCTGTCTTATAGTTTTATCATCAGAGAACATAATTTTCAGCTGTAAATTTCTTACAAACATCTTCAAATCTAATATGGTATCAGTAATACAACTACGCTTTGATGGAACAAAAGAGAGGCCCTTATTCAGGACCTCCATTTCATATGTATTGAGTGGTCTGTGGGATAGGTTATGAACTAAGTTAATTTTTCCCACATTTTCTTTAATGTTGGTTCCTTCAACTCGTTGGTTTGAGCCTTTCTCTTTTGTCTGCCCCTGCTCATTGAGCGATTCCTCCCCCTTGGATAATTGTCTGCTATGGGGAAAGGATGAGGCAGCTCTCCATCCTTACCATTGATGTGTATATTACATGTCTTACTGCGTACTACCTGTAATTGTTCACATTTGTCAACAGGCATAGCACCCCTATTGATTAAACAGGAATCATTAGTACTACCTGTCTCTTCTCTGTGTCTTGAGGGTGCTGATTTATCCAAACAAGCTGAGCTAGTATTAACAACATTTGCATCAAGATCATGGTGAACATCCACAGTTAAAACATTCACATGTGTTATGCTTGCTGTTCAACTGTTGGAACCTTGGTGAGTTGGGTTAATGGGAATATTAGTGCATGCTGTTACAACTAATCTGGAATGCTGTTGTTTATGTTGTAATTAAATACACCTAATCACAAAATGTATGGGAAGGCCGGTCCCAGTGGACCCACCTGTCCCTCCTCAGTTGGCGAGTGCACCTGGCACCAGTGGGTCTGGTGCCCAGCCCAGGCTCCCCTCCACCGTTGGTCCTGTGCCACCTTCGGGTGGAAGCACTGCAGGGGATGGGGCTCATCCTCCCGTGCAAGCGTGGGCAGAGGAGGGCCACCTGCCACCCTTGCTAGGGTCTGGGCTGTGGTGCGTAGGGAGATCCAGCGTTCAGTCACTGATCCCCTATTCCAGCTTGAGGCGAGAGTGGCGCATCTCTCGGGTGAGCCTGCCCGTCCTACACAGCCCTCAGCACAGCCACCCTCGGGGCTGTGAAGGTGCAGTGGTGACTACCCATGGGTGGGGATCTCAGTTCCACTGTTACCATCTGTGGGCTCATGGGCTTGCTATTTCCAAACATCCTTCCCCATCAATTGTGTTCACCCACCCCATGTGTCAAACTCCGCCCCTGTATGCATCTTGTTTGTCTTGTCTGTTTACCTCCCCAACCTACCTTCCCAAATATACCTACTTCCTCTACCTCACATTCCACTCTCACCTGAAAAAAAAAATAAAAAAAAGGGCAATCTGTTCCCACAAAAAAATTACGCCCCATACATAGCTGCCCAATTCGCACACATGTCTGCTGAACATGTAAACTGATAATTCTAATTGGCAGTACAACATATTTTGTTGTCCTCACCCCTCTCTCAGTGGTGGAAGGTTTCAAATTTCACACCAAATTTCAAACATATGCACAGCCGTTGCTGGTAAAGAAATGGGCAGCTATGGACCTTCCCTACACCCATCCTGCACATCTCGAGCTGGTTTCCCTACTGTCTTTCCCTCTTTGTGCCCCCTTTTTCACCACTTTCCTATCTCCCCATTTTCTTTTCTTTAAGAGAAATTAGCGCGGGGGTTAGCGGAAGTAAGCACTTTTAAGCAGTGGTTAGCAGGGGTGCGCGAGTGTGAGCTTGTGTGCGCTTAGCTAAGCATTGCTAAGCATTGCGTAAACCCACTTACAACTGCTTAAAAGTGCCTTAGTCACTCTGTATGACAAGGCCCTTGTACTGCTCAGCAGCAAAATAAAAAACCTTGTCAGTGTTAGAATATGCATATGTGAGATGTGTACTGTGTGTTTAGCAGTTGTGCTACCTAATGTGTGCAATACTGATATTTGGAATAGTATCCATACATCTGTGACTGTTGACTGTTGTTCCACTGTCATTTAGCACACTCACAGTAGCAATGCCACAGTTTTGGCCACTGACAAACTGTGTCATATTCATCTAGGTCCCTCTGGTGTGACAGCAGGGCAGACAATACATTCTGGTGAGTGTGTTAACACTTTAATATTGGTAATGACATGTGCATGTCATAGGTGAGGTGTAGGCCATGTACACGTAAGACGCCTGCGCATAATGCATGCTGTGCATGTTTGCTGTGAGACATCAATCATCTCAGTAAAGTCAGTAGCTGCCTCAATCACATGCAATGCACAGTGCAACAGACACAATTGTGGCAACACTGTACTGCACATTGGATATGCATAGTTGCTACAGCTGTACACAACAGAACACGTTTATCATACACAGTATATGACAACATGCTACATTTGGCATTACCACACACCTGCTGTAAGGTCACACTTCAGTATCTCACATGTCATGCACACACACATGATGTATGTCAGGGGTAGAGGCCTATCATGGGGCTGTGCAACACTCTACAACACATAACACAGTCATGTTAGGCAATGCTCCCTATTGGGCATCCCCCACACCCATGTACAAGGTGGCTGTGTAATTGTGAACGTAGCCACAGCACTGCAGTTCAGGTACAGCATGCTAGGCGGTGGTCTTGCACACACTAGTAGCTCTGAGTGACCACAAGATGCATGTTGATGATGGCACAGGGTACTATACCCCATCCAGTTACCATGACCACAGTAGTACTCATAGCAGCCATTGCTTTGCACCTCAGTGTTGTGTGTGTGCAAACATATGCACCTATACACAATATGCATAGCATGTTGTCTGTGTGCTTACATATGCCAGTATACACAATATGCGCAGCAGTCACCATCCACACAAAGTGTCACATATATGTCCTGGAATGCTAGTGGGTGCATAGGTCACTTGACACACATTGGGTATGTGTGGTGTTTAATGTTGCAGTTGTGTAGCAAGCCATGCCATGTCTGGCACCCACATATCTGCAATATGTCCCACACTCACCATAACCACTGTACACTGGCCATGTCGAGCATTGGGATTCCTTCATGTCAACATGCACCGCACATCCTGTGTGTGTACATAGCATGCATGTGCCACACCCTTGCCCACTATTATCTGCTATGGACACATACACTGCACTCAGACATGGATATCTATGTGTCACACAGATAACACATGCAGCCATGACATGTATGATGGTGCACAGGGCATTGCAGAGCTGATAATACCTGCACAGCAATGTTGTGTCCATGTACACATTGTGTTCCAGGGTGTAGCCAATCACTGAACAACTACACAGTTGCATCAAAGCCATGTATACTGCCATTTAATGGGGGCGTCTACACTTGCACTGCATGGTCTTGTGCAACACATATTCTGCATGCTGACATGTGTGTGATGACTGTCTACCTTGTGATACTGACACCCACCTTCACCCACTATAGAGTATGTGTTGGATTGCTGGTATGTGTGTGTATGTGCTGTTGTGAGGTGTGTATTAGTGTTCGTGTGTGAATGTGTGCATGTGTTCATGTGTGCATGTGTGCATGTGTGCATGTGTCCATGTGTTCATGTGTGCATGTGTGCATGTGTGCATGTGTTCATGTGTGCATGTGTGCATGTGTGCATGTGAGCATGTGCAGACCGTAAAGTGTGTTTCCTGTCTTCCTCTCACAGGTGCTGAGTTAGGGGTTGGTGAAAGCAGCAGGCAACCTGAAGCCACTGCCACGAATAGTGGTGATGATGACACATGTATATTGGCACAGGAAGATTTGACAGGGTCTGTCGTTGGTCCGCCAATTGACTGTACACAGCGTTCAACCCCATCTATGCGTACACTCATACTGTCAATACATCCCTCACCACCAATGGCCATAGGCGAGGGACAGCATACAGTTGGCATTGCCCAGGAGAGTGTGGTACCCATGGCACTTGCATCCCCTCACAGCAGCCATAGCCATAGACCTGGAATGGTACCACATAGGCGTAGGTCCAGGGGCTCTCAGGGGAGCACCACTGGTCGTATTGCCCCTGGCAGGCTTGCCCTCACAGGTCTAATGATGACCGGTATGTTCCGGACTGTAATGCAGGCTCAGGCACGTATGGAATGGTACACCAGGCAGGGACTTAGGGCGCAGAGGGCACATTACACCACTATCAATGACAGCATCCATGACCTTGCCGGTGCCATCCGGACTTACACCGAGGTCATTGATAGATGTTGGGGGGAGACATTATATGCCCTCCACAACATGTCTTCCATGAGCCAGGACCGTGTGGGATGGTTGCGACGTCGACGCGGGCGCATGCCAGCAACAGCAACAGCTGGCAGTGGTCGCGGACGGCCCACAGTTCACAGCCGCTCCCGTAGTTGCAGTACCAGCACCAGCAATGCTGGGGCTAGCCTGTCCATTGACCATCCCAGTGGACCACGTGCACGTGGCTCTGGCCAGTCCCAGCAGGGACATGCGTCCAGTCATCATACCTCTGCCTCTGATGACAGTACCCAGGCAGGGTTGGTACCCAATACTGTCCGTAGCACCCCTGCCAGGCACAGGTACTGTGTCCATGGCCAGAGACAGTGATCTGTACAGCCTAGTAGGTACAGTATGTGGCTGTCCCACAAACTACCGTATATGGCAGCCACATGGTGGAGCTGTGTGCATGCAGACACACACACATTAACAAAACAACTAGGGCTCATACATACACACACACATTACATCAACATTGGCCCATGTGTACTGTTGTCCCTCACACACACACACACACACACACACACACACACACACGCACACACACAGACATGTCGATTGGATGGGTCAATGTCAGGCTCTGGCAAACAACATAACGCCCTGTGCATATGATACCTGTGTCGCCTCCTGTCATCTGCATTATTGAAGGAGGGGCAGGCTAACATGGTGCTGATGTACAGGGTGACACTATAGCAGTGTAGCAATAATAGCAAGTTATCAACAAGGAGGTATGACGACATCCTTGTAGGTATATCTGAGCAGACATTATGCATCAAAGCTCTGATTGTCAATGTAGCATTGTTTACACCACTGTTACGTCTGAGTATGTATTGTCCACCCATGTGCCACTTGGCTGAAGTGTAATGTGTTGCCAGCATGTGTTAGTGAGTGGACAGTACATGTGTGATGTGTGCAGTACAGATTAGCAAGTATACATCTGTGAACATGGTGGGTGCACACTGTTTGCATGTACGTGCATAGTGGACACAAGGGATGTGTGGCATACCCTGTCGTACACATTGTTAACATCTCATAGTATCTTTCAGTGGCCAGTATACATTCTACTACAGTTATGTACTAACATGGGTAGACGTGTGTATGACATGGGTTGACACTATGCTGTGGGTGATACCGTTAATATCTGTCAATGATTTGCAGTCTGGTAGTATACATAACCTCAACAGCATGACTATAAGCAATCATTGGATGATGCCCTGACAAATGACACACAGTAGTAGGGAACCCAGTAACAATTGGATCCTTCCGGTGCTACACTATAACACTAACCAGTGGTAATGACCGCCACCCATTCCTGTGACCACACCTGTTTGGCATATAGCCCCCTTAGGTACATGCAGATACATTAGGGATGTGTCCATCCAAATCTGGAAATGCATGGATCGGCCTACAATGCATTCCCTGGATGGGACGCATATCCTACACAAGGGTATCATACAGACAGATACCTGTTGTCTGATACATGCTGTATAGCAGTAAGATGACTATGGCATAGTCATCCTCATGTACTATATATACTATCCCATCAGTACCACACAGGTGGTAGCCCTCAACATGTATGTTGGGTACCAATGTGTACATACAGCCTCATGTTATGTCATGTGTCCCTTGGTATCCACATATCCATAGGTATTGTGGAGTCCCAAGGTGTATAACATAAGACATTAGAGGCCTGAATGCATATCCAAAAGGCAGTCGTACACCTATAAAGACTGTCCATTCTTGGCAGTCTTTGTTGTGTATGAACAAGTCTGACATATACCCCAGGCATATATCCTCACTCACACTACTCTTAAGTAACTGTCATGGGTGTGTGTGCCACAGATGACATTGGCCACAGAACACGACAGTGGACGGCCTTGTCACATACATACAAATGTGACCTACGATCTGAGAAGCAGCGGCACAACCTGTCAATGGAAACATCTGTATTCATGTAGTATGCAGGCTTCACACCTATGTACTGATTGAGGGGACATATACACATATATATTTGCCACGCAGATACCTGATCTGTGCAATGCACTTACTGTTGTAATCATACTATGTCATACCATAGTAAAAGCAAAACCCACACCGCATTGACCAACAGTGACACACACACAGTCAGTATTTACAGGATTCAAACCTCTACCTAGCTATGTTATGATACTGGAGAGCGATGCATTAACACGGCGCACTATCTGCTTTACTGGGTGGTTTTCCTTCTCTGGCTGTATTTGTAGGATGGTGACATCATCAGTCTTTCCAAAGAGGAATGTATGTGTTTTCCCAGTCTCCAAAAAGGGCACTTCTTTCAAGACAATTGCACACCTACACACACCCCCATTTGCAGGATTCAAACCCCTACCTAACTATGTTATGATACTACAGGGAGACACATTAACATGGCACGCTATTTGCTTTACTGGCTGGTATCCCTTCTCCTGCTGTATTTGTAAGATGGTGACATCATCAGACTTTCCAAAGAGGAATGCAACTCTTTTAGTGAGTTTTCCCAGTCTCCAAAAAGGGAACATCTCTCAAAGGTAACCGCACACATTCGCACACGCACACTGCTTGCAGGATTCAAACCCCTACCTAGCTATATTGTGATACTAAAAAGCGATGCATTAACACGGTGCATTATCTGTTTTACTGGGTGGTTTCCCTTCTCCGGTTGTATTTGTAGGATGGTGACATCATCAGTCTTTCCAAAGAGGAATGTACCTCTTTTAGTGTGTTTTCCCAGTCTCCAAAAAGGGCACACCTTTCAAAGACGATTGCACACATATACACCCCCCCCCACACACACACTCACTGTTTGCAGGATTCAAACCCCTACTTAACTATGTTATGATACTAGAGAGAGACGCATTAACATGGCACGCTATTTGCTTTACTGGGTGGTTTCCCTTCTCCTGCTGTTTTAATAGGATGGTGACATCATCAGACTGGACATGGTGATGTGTGTACACTTTGTTTTATGCCATTCCAGGAATGGTCCATGTGGGTCAGCAGGTGTCAACAGC
Source organism: Protopterus annectens (assembly GCF_019279795.1). NCBI lineage: Eukaryota > Metazoa > Chordata > Ceratodontiformes > Protopteridae > Protopterus > Protopterus annectens. The sequence continues at coordinate 832,436,926 of NC_056735.1, forward strand.
TTGAACAAGACCTCAGAATCCTTACTTTGTGTGATCTATCTGTGGACACATTGACATTCTGTCATATGTCAACACATATTTATGAACAGCTTGTTGGTTTTCTGGATACTACATGTTTCTGGGATGTTGATTAAGGGCTACTCAATGTCTATGTGGCACATGTGTAGATGTGTTCATTGATGTATGTCCTGGGTGACTGCCTTGCAAACAGTCTAGCATGTTTGGGAAACATGATCCGCACATGAACATACCACATTTGGTAGGGTTGTGTGTATGTCAGCTTCCAGTAGTTCTGTTTATGGCTGCAACCATGATGGACTCCATGACCTTGCAGATCAGACTTCATAGGTGTACTGGACTTGACTTCCCATGGTGTGTTGTGTACCAACACTTGTGAGGAGTGCCATATGTAGCTGTGACACATTCAATGGTTCCACATCCTGTGTAGGGGGTGAGGCTCAGCTGACTGTTCAGGTGCATGATCTGTTTGTTCTGTAGTTTGTGCATGACACATATTGGGAATCAATGTATTCCACTTGCTGCCATGCTTTTGGCAGTGGGGGTAGCTGCTCATCCATTCTACATGTGATATCTCCTGGTATGATGATATGGACTATTGTCAGTGGGAGGTGGGTATGTACATATGGGCCTGTCTGTCATGATGTCGGCATTGTCACTCAGGTACAGTTGGCCCTAACTCAGGACATATATGGGTGTACATTGCTACTTATGACATAGCTGATGGAGGTGTCATGATTCAGTTTGGACTCCTTCTCAGCTACTCTTTACAAAACACCAACAAACATGAGCACTAATCCCGGTTATACTCTTTTACATGCTTAACACCCTACTGATCCTTTGTGATCAGGCTACAGAGTATGTCATGATAATATCCTGGTTGGTATTGTGTGTACTCTCCAGTCCAGCTGGTGGATATTGTGATATTGACACAATGTCACATCTGCCTCATGTACACAGACAACCCTCTCCTCCTCCCGACAAACCCAGATATATGTGTGGGATGCACCTATATAGACATACAGGATGCTGAACTCTCTCGACCCATGACTGGCACAGTCTATTAGGTGGTGAAGGTAACCACACACACCACATATCAGTCTCACATATCCTCTAGCAACAGCACTCAATCCACATTACCACACATAGACATACTCAGATGCTGTAAATGTACTCTACCTAAACTGCAGAGACCTCCAAAGCAGACACACACACACACACCTGCTACCCCACTACAATACCCACATATCACATAGTTCAAAATGTCAGTGTGCCCCACAGTCACTGCCCTTCAGGCTAAACAACACACCTAATACACTTGTAATAGATGACACTTATTGTCAGACACACTGACGCACCACTCACCAGCCCTAACAAGGGAATAGTCACTTTGGGCTGTATGTTGGGTGCCAGGATCTGCAGCATAACACAGGCAGTCAGGTCACTCCAAAGCAAGTACAGGAGTGGCACCATCATTGTCCATGCTGGTGTCTATAACCTCAGACATTACTCCCTGGACCACATTTATTTATTTATTTATTTCCAGTTTGATAACCGGGGTGGTCCACTGGGCTCAAGGAGCCCATTTTCAGAGGAGGCCCGGGGAGAAAAGCTCCAAGATTACAAAGATACAATATAAATACAATGAAAATACGATTAAAAAGTACAATAAAATGCAGTTATGAATCATCCTAGTATTATATAATATTTTAAACAAAATTGTAAGATGATACAGTGAGATGTAGCAAAATGATGTAGTGCAATAAGTGAAGTAAAGGAGACTTAAGGATAGTTCATACAGAGCATGCTTGGTAATGAAGATGGGTAGTGTAAAGTATGCAGAGTAGTAGGAATAAATACCTAAAGTGGAGGAAGGAAAGAGAGGCAGTTGAGTAGTGAAGCAAGAGGCAATTGTTTATTAGAAACAAGAACATATGTGAGAAAAAAGCAATAGGGGGTAATACAAGGGGGATGGAAGGTAAAGTTAGTAGAAGAGGTTTGGACACAATTTATAGAATATTAGAGTCATTAGTTAGTCAAACGTAATATAGGTTTATATGGAAGAAGTATAAAGGGGGAGAGAGTACAGAAAGAAGGGTATATACAATATTTGCACTATGAAAGAAATATCAAGGGGATGCTGTTGAGCAGAATAGCAAGGTGAAGATTTAATGAAGAACAAGTAGAAATGAGTTTAATAGGATTAAGGGGGCAGAGAGCAATAACATTTCCAATTTTGGGAGAGATGAGAATGGAGCTGGGATTTAAAGAGTTCAAGGTTATTGAAGATTCTTAGTGGGGGGGGGGAGTTCCATTTTTTTTGCTAGGGAATATGATAGCAGACACTGGCCAGCAGGACATTTTGGTTTGTGAATATCAAGTTGGTTTTGTTGTGCAGATCTTAGGGGTCTGTGGAGAGTATAAGAATGAAGGATGTATGCTACAGCAGGGCATGCAGTAGGTTTAAAGATTAATTTGTGGGCTGTAGTGAGCTGGAGGTAGTTGAGGTAGTTGGGAAGCTCTAGCCATTTTAGCATGTGTAGGGAAGAGCAAAGGTGGGAGTAGCGTTTAGATTTAGTAGTGAATTTGAAGATTTTGTTCTAGCAGATTTCTAGCTTTGAGGAGATGGAGGATGCAAGGTTGGTTAGAAGAGGGGCACCGTATAATAGTGATGGAAGTAAGTAGGTAGTAGCAAGAGTTTACCTGGTAGAGGGAGAAAGGAAGTGAGAGTTTCTGTATAGTAACCCAAGTTTTTGATTTTTTTTTTATATTTAATTGGACATGAGTATCAAATTTTTGGTGTTCGTCGATAGTAACACCGAGAAGTTTAGCGAAGGGAACAACTTCTATTAGGGAGTTGGCATTACTGGTAATTTTGAAAGATTGTTTGTCAAGGTGCAGGTTTTTAGAGGGAGAGAAAAGTAGGATGTTGGATTTATTAACATTAAGGGAGAGGTGGTTTTGAAACATCCAGTTCTTAGTTGCTGTAAAGGCAGATTGGGTAATTGCATGTAGAGAAGGAAGATTAGGAGCAGATCAGATTAAAGTAGAGGAGTGGGAAAGGGATATTGAGTGGGGGAAGGGAATGCAGGGTTGAGTGGAGGGGAGGAGATATTATTGGGGAAGGTCTTAGTGAGTTCAGCTATGGAGTTGGTAAAGAAGGAGTTGAATTGGTTGGCAATTTCTACGTCTGTTAAATTATTACCAGGACAGGGATTGTTTTTTGTACCTGGGTGCAGAAGAGAGTTTATGGAGTTACAGAATTGTTTTGGGTTTTTTGAATGAGTTTAATGTAGTAGGATTTTTTGTCTTTTGTAATATGCTTTTTGGTTAGGTTATGGAGTTGCTTGTATTTGAGGAGGGTGACAGGGATTTTTTCATGATTGTAAAGTTCCAAGTCTTGTCTCTTTGTTGCATAAGTGCTTTAGTATCTTTAGTTAGCCATGGGGCAGAGTAAGGTTTTATACGTTTAGTTCTAGGAGGTGCTTGGACATTTAGAATGTCTAGGAAGGTTGTATTAAAGGAATGTACGGCTTCATCTAGGGGAAGAGATTTTAGATTGTTCCAGTTGGTATGTTTAAGTGTTTCTGAGAATATAGAAGGGTTGAAGTTTTTGAGATTATGAGTATAGGTAAATTGGTGTTGATGAGGGAAGGAGTGGGTAGCTCAGAGAATGGAAGCTGGGAGATGGTCACTCATGGTGTCTGGTAGGATAGCAGAGTGAGATATCTTATTTGGGTGGGAGGCTAAGATCTAGTCCAAGGTGGACCCTGGGGGGTTGATTTTATTAGGTCTGGTTATGCCGTTATTAGTTGAGTGAAGTTGAGTAGATTAATAGATAAAGAGGGATTATTGTTATTAATTTTGTTCCAATCTATATTCACATCTCCTAATATGTATGTCTCTAGTTTAATATTAGTTGAGGACCATAGTAGAATGTTTTCAAGAGTAGGGATACTATTTCCAGGGGGAATGTAGATGTTCATAATGCAAATACTTTTATAGTTATTCATTTTAAGTATCCCTATGACTATTTCAGCATTGCAAAATTGAGGAATAGGATTTTGGTAAGGAGTGAGGTTTAGCAGGCTGTTATAAATTAATGCTATTCCTCCTCCTTTTTGATTTGGCGGTCACATCTGAGTGCTTGAAAGCCAGGGGGAAGGATCTCAGAGTCAGAGATGGGGGGCTTTAGCCATGTCTCAGAGAGAGAGAGATACTATGTCTGGAAGAGTATGGTTAATCCAGGCATGGAATAGAGTTATTTTATTTTTTAAACTCTGGGTATTGATTGTAACTAGCATAAGGAATTTGTGGTTGAAGGTATTGGGTGAGGTAGGGGAAGAAAGGATAGTAGTAGTCTGAGGACCAGGGTTGGGGTGCTTGTCTCCTGCTAGGAAAAGCAGGCTAGAGGAAGAAGAGAACAGGATCTTTGCATTACTAGTTTGTGGAAATAACATTTTTCCTTTGGGAGTATGGAGTTTAATAGAGTAGGGTAGCAGTTTGAGTTTGAAATAGTGAAATGGGTTTGGTTGAATTAGGCAGGGGGATATAGAGTAAAACTGGGATGAGAAGGTGTGGAGTTGGTGGAGGATATTGGAGGTGGGGAATAAGAGGGGGGAGGAAGATTGTAAGAGGAATAATAAGTGGCAGAGAAAGCAGTTAGTAGGAGAAAAGCAGTAATAGAGTGGATGAAGAGAGTTTGTGGAAGTGGTGATATCTTCATTGTTATATTTAGGTATAAAAGGAGGTGTCAGGATGTTGTAGGGGTGTTTTAGGGTAAGAGGGAGAAGTGAGAGAGAAGAGGAAGATATAGGACAGAGTGGGAGTGAATATTTAATTGAAAGGGATTAGGAGAGGAGAAGAGAAGGGATTGGTTGGAGGTAAGGGGGAGGAGAGAAGTAAGTATAAAAGTAGGAGTGTTGGGGGTGGGTGGGAATTGGGGGTAGGGTAGGGGAGCAGAGTGAGCCCGAAGGACGAATGGAGCAGGGCAGACCCAAAGGAAATGATGTAGCAGGAAGACTAGAAAAACAATCAGTATAGTGGATGGTAAGAACAGGAGAAGGTAAGTAAAGAAGGTAGAAGTTGTGTGTGTTAGGATAGAAAGAATGAGAGGCTGTAAGGAGAAAAGGCTAGTATATGGCTAGAGGTGAAGAAGAGGGGGGGTAAAATACTATGGTTTGTCAACTATAGAAAGTTGAAAGAAATAATAAGTAAATGAAAGGTGGGTGAAGACTGCCCTCTAGTGGTCAAACATGTCGTGACAGTGATTGGAGATCACAGTAGAAGGCTGGAAGTGTAAAAGAATTCAGAAGGGAAGGGCTTGAGGGTGTCGGAAATACTACAAAGGCTGGGGTAACTTTGGTAAGGGTGGATGCGGAGTACAAGAGAGCAAGTGGAGGGGGTATGGCTGCTGGTAGTTCTGGCAGTTTAAACTAAACACCTAGCAAGTATCATAATATTCACCCATACAAGTAGAGATAATAGAACCTTAATTAACATACAATCTTAGTTTGTCTTGGAGATTCTGTCCAGGGGATACTTTAGATACCCAGGTAAGGACAGACACAAGCAGGGTGTGATAGGAGAATATAGTTGGTCTTTGAAGTCCAGCAGGGCCCGACAGGAAGTAGGAAGAGTAGGTAGAAGTAGTTTGCACAACTGGAGAAAAACAAAAATAAAGGGAGAAGAAAGTTATTTTGAATACTGGATATCTAACAGAAGAGAAAGCAGGTTAGTTTGCAAAATTAAGAGCAGAGCACATAAGCTAGTCAAATAACGAAAAATTAGCATCAGGTGTAGAATCTTCAGAAACTAGGCACAAGCACAGAACTTTTCACTTCTTAGTAAGAAAACAACTAAACAAAGCAGCTATACTTAAAACATTTCACTGCAAGTTAGGAGCAAACACCTTAGCTAGTCTACTAACATAAAAATATTAACATCAAGTGTAGTATCTTCAGAAAACTAGGCACAAGCATTTGACCTTTCCCTTAGTTTAAGAGAAAATATCTAACCAATGCAGCCATATTTACAACACAGTAGCAAGGACTACACTATTACATAGTAAAATGAAGTAACTAGAATTAAGCTACTAACTAACAAGTATGGCAATTATGGTCAATACATTGAAGCCATAGTTAGAGTACAATGGGAACATTTTAGCTATATTGCAACATCAGGTAATATTTCAACATGATACTAGGCATAAGATAGAGAATATAGGCATTTATCCCTTTAGTATTTGCATACTCTGTCAATGTAGAAATTGTGACTAGTAACAAAATGATTATATTGCCGCTACAGCAGTAAAATGTTCATTGCCAAATAATAAAGATAGGAACGGTCCTACTTAGTTGGCTATCAGCGGCGCTATAGTAGCAAGCACACGCAGCCTAATATGTCAGTAAGAGGGGGTGCAAATTAAGTAGATTAACAGCGGTAGACCCAAGAACACAAGGGCAGGTCTAGCATGTGAATGAGTCCAACTGGTGAGCGCAGGATACAGTTATTGCTGTTATTTTTTAATATCTAGCATTGTGTGGTGTTTTTTAGGGCAGACCAGTGGGAAATAAATTAAATTCTTTTAACAGAGCGGTAAGCAAATTAGGTTGATTAACAGCGTTAGACCCAGGAACACAAGGGCAGGTCTAGCATGAGATCGAGTCCAACTGGCGAGCGCAGGATACAGCTATTGCTGTTATCTATTTACATCTAGCATTGTGTGGTGGTTTTTAGGGCAGACCATTAGGAAATAAATTAAATTCTTTTAACAGGGCGGTAAGCCACTACAAAGACGAGACTGATTGCTACACCAAAACTTCGACAACACGTTATTGGCGATTGTAAGCGCAGGGGTAACTGTAAAGCATTAGCGTGGATAGCTTATTCTGCACTTGCACTATTTAGAGGAACAAAACAGTGAGCACAATAGTCAGATAAGTGGGCGGCCCAGGCATAAAGATGGTACACTATTAAGTGGAACAGACAATACTAGTAGTTGCAGATACGCCTGCGAAGCAAACACTATGAAGTTGATAGCGCAGGACATGTTCCTAACATTGCAATGGTTCAATATACAAACCGCGATGTGCGACAGACTGGTAAATACATAATAGGCACAGGGTAGGTTCTTAAGTATTACAGTTCACACATCTGTGTTACAATACATGGTCAAATACAAAATGACAAAAACAAGTGTAACAGAGAGATAACAGATGCACACTTACATGGTAAATATAAAGTTAGGCCAGGGGGATAAAGAACGCTCAGCAGCCGCATGCCAAGAAGGAGATTTAAAGATGGTGCCTCCAGAGAGCTGGTTCCTTATGATAGGTTAGGAGCGGATGTAGTAAGGTAGGGGGAGGGGTAAGGAGGGAAAAGCGAAAGCTGGCCGGAAGACTAGGTAAGGTAGGGGGTGCAGGATAGAAACAGATACATAGGCTCTAGTAGACTGGATATGAGAAGGAAGAGGTGAGAAGGGAGAGAGAGAGAGAGGAGAAGAAGAAATAAATAAATGGAAGAAGGGGGTCAGTGCAGCTAGAACAGTCTAGGCAGAGGAGTAGGGTTAGAACCCAAAGGAAAAGGACAAGGAGAGAGAACTGTGAGGGTGTTATAGAACAGGGAGATAGATTGAAGAGAAATAAACAGTAGTGTGGAAGAAGTTACAGAGAAATAAGGAAGAGCTCAGTATCAGTATAGCAAATACAAGTAGAGTATCCGGGTGAGCACCCAAAGGAAAGGATGCAGCAGGAAGACTAGAAAAACAATCAGTATAGGGATTCCAAGATGGCCGCCGACTAGTCTAGTCCTTACTCTCTGAGCTCCTCACAGCTATTTAACTTTTGTTTTTTTTTACAACTTTACATCAACCTTTTTCCTCAAATTTTTATACTAAAAGATTTTATAAATCTTTTTCTACGCATTTGGATTATTTTTTCTTCTGGAATTATTATCCTGGGATTTATTTTACCTCAGAACATTCTTGGTCTCTCTGCTGCTGGGACTCCTACTGCTCCAGTCTGTTCCTGGTTCCTGGTATCCTGTTAACTGCATTCCATTTCTGGGCATGGCTACAAAATCTGACTCCATGGAGACTCAGCCTACAAAGGCCAAATATACTTCAATGCTCTCTCCTGAAAAGATTCAGGTTCAAAAAGACTGAAATCATCTAGACAACCTACAGAAACTTTTAATGTAAGTAATAAAGATTTAAATGGCTCAAATTTCCTTTTAGAAGAACTAAAATAGCATTAAAACCAATCCAAAGTGTTATACAAAACTTTTCAGAACAGTTTGCAGACTTTAGTAAATCTTTAAAGCAAATAAACGATAGTATTGTTACTATTGAAAATAAAATCTTAGCTTTGGAGGTTAAAACAGACTTATTGGAAAGTGACTTTAAATCTAGAGATAAAACTGTTTCAGATTTACAAGCTAAAATATTGGATCTGGAAGCCAGGAGTCGAAGAAATAACATCATTATTCGTGGTTTACCTGAATCTTATGACAATAAAAACTTGTTATCTGTGACTAAAAATATCTTTGAAACACTGTTAAATTGTGAAGCTTCTTCAAAATCTATAATTGTAGAGAGAGCACACAGAGCACTGCGTACAAAGCAAGATTCTTCCACACCAAGGTTAATTTATACTAAATTACTAAACTTTCAAGACACTTTCCAGATCCTAGAAACTTCTAAAACAAAGAAACAATTCATATGGAAGTCTCACAAACTATCATTTTCCCACGATCTTCCTGCACAGATCAAATTAAATAGACAAAAACTAGCCCCCTATTGTGCTGACTTGATAAAAAGAGGGATTAGATTTCGAATGGCATATCCTAATACCTTGTCTTTCACAACTAATGACAAAAGATTTGTATGTTCAGATCCTAAAGATGCAAAAGACATTTTTCTTAAAACATTTAAAAAGCTTCCTGACACTGTATCTTAATATTCTACTGTTAAAGAACTACAATAAGGTTTGATCTTTTCTTTTCTTTAATCTGACAGTATTTGTGTTACATGATTTGTAATTCTGGTGTGACATAATTATATTACCTTAAGAACTTGTCATGTAATTTACACATGATGGATTTGGTGTGACAGTGTGCAGTGACAGGATATATGCTTGTTAGATTTGTGTGGATTAATAGAAGCATTTAAATTCCTGTATTTACTTTTTTCTCTTTCTCTCACATATGCTTGCTGTGTAAATAGATAATATGTTAATTTTACTACAAGCTTTGGAGTTACAGCCTTCTGTGTAAGCTAAATGATTTTTGGAGGGAAAAACATTCCATCTCAACATTCTAGCAAGAAAATCTTCCCCTCAGAGTTCCAGCTGATGCTCTGCATGAACATGCGCACACTACAGTCTCTCTGAGATGGATGGTGATGTCATCATTTGTGAGGAAAGAAGGACAGTTTCAAATACACAAGTATGCTTGTTTTCAACAAGTATTCAAATAGCACTAACTTTTAATACATCTGGCTATTATTTAAAGTGTTTTCTCTTCATAAATGAAGGTTGCTTTTTAAATTTAAACAGATTCATGTCACATAATATATTCAGTGACTTTTAGTGTGTCTGCATGACTTCAAAGCAAGCTGCTACTTTCATAAAGCAGAGTGAAAATGTTTCTGGAAACAAATGAACAGGTTAGTTTTATATATTAAAATTCTAAAGGATGTGTAAAGAAATGAACATATTTTCCCATTCAGAATATTTTTTCATACAATATTTTATATTATACTGAAGTGTTTAATTTGACAAATGTTACAAAGTATACCTGTTCATATGAAAGTTTCATGTTCGTTCTATTCTCTGCTCTCTCTCTTCTCAGAGGCTGGATGTGATATTTATGATTAGTAGTTTATGTTTAAGAAAGCCTTTACTTATTTGAAAGGTTTGAAATAACTATCTTTAATATGATTAGCTGAATCTACATGTATATATTTAAGCCCTTAGATTTACTGCATTTAGCTTGCTTGTTTCTGTTTTAATTAGATGTTCAAAATGTTTACTTTAAAAGCCTTGTCTTTTCATGCTGTTTTGCTATGTTACATCTATAGCTTAGAAGAATAGTATGGCTACATAACCTAACAGAGTCATTAGTAAAATATTCAAAAAGTAGATTTAAAATTATATGTATGCACACTGTTGTACATTCAGTCCAATATATATGATGCTGTTTAAGTTACTATTTAATAATATAATTATACTTTATTCATGTATATTAACTAGTGTTAAAACCTTACAGCTTATAATATTTCATTTTGAATAGTTCCTGTACTATTATTATCTAGTTAATAGATGCATCTCCAGACTGAATTGTTTTTCATTTTGAGATATGGTTGCTTGGTAGTTGTTTTTTTGCTTTATTTGAACTATAACTAAATACTCATTCTACAGGTATTAGTGCTTTTATCATACTAATGGTCATGTTGATTAATGAAATTATCACTAAAGTACAAAAGAAGGTTCAGTAGATAGTGCATGACTATTATCTTTAGTTCAGTAATGCTATGCCTATTTACTTATATTATAATGTTACCAGTTGGTTTTGTTATACTTATATATGTTATCTTACATATCTTTCAGTTTTAATTGTATCACTTCTTATGATAGAGTGTTCTAGTTAAACAGAGTGTGATTTATTTATTATTTACTTGTTTCTCTTTCTCTTGAAATACTTGAGGAAATACATTTAATCACTATAAATTTCAATTTAAGGATAGGAGCTTTAGATTAGTATTAGAAGTAGGGATTAAGCATGTTGGACGTCTTGAAATTAGTTAATTTTGTATATATTTTTAGTAGTATTACTCGGACTTTATGTTATGTTAGGCTTCCTTTGAGTAATTTGTATTCTAACTTGAGGTTATTATTATCTATAATTACAATGTTTTTTTCATGTTCTTCTGCTCTTCCTTTATCACAGGGGGATTGGTGGGTAGGCACTAGGGTTAGGATAAAGGTTATTATTATACATTTCATGTTTCTTAAAAAAACTTTTTGCTTTTTTTTCAACAAATGTTATTTGATGACTTGCTTGAATACTTAAAGACTGTTTTTTCTTTTATTTTTTTTCTTCTTTTTAATGTTGTGTTGGATTTGCACCTTGAGTTCACTTTTATAGCATCAATAATGATTATACTTGTAGAATATGCCTGTTGACATAATTTTAGATTCTTGGAATGTTAGAGGCATTCAAGATAAAGCGAAAAAGTCACTATTATTTCATATGATCTTTAAATCACAGGCTAACATTTGTTTTATTCAAGAGACCCATATTTCACGTATTGATTGGAATAAAGAGTTAAAAAAATGGATCAAAAAGATTATAGCTTCAGGTGACTCATCTAACTCCAGAGGTGTAGCTATAATCATTAAACAAAAATTCATTGGGAATATTATTGATGAGAAATTTGATGATGAGGAGAGGTGGTGCTTATTTACCACTTCTATTGCTGGTTTGGACAAACCCTTATTAATTTTAAATCTATATGGCCCATGTAATTCACAACATTTGTTCATTTTAAAAATTTACAATATTCTTGCATCCTATAAGGATCATCATATTATAGTGGGTGGTGACTGGAATGCAGTTATAAACCCTGTAATTGATCGTTCGCTCCACTGTCACCTATAATCTTCAATCTACTCTGGCTATAAATGATTTGATGACAGAATATAATTTAATAGATCCCCTCCGCACTGTTAAAAATATAAACAAGAATGATATATATACTTATTATTCTAAGTGCTATCATTCGTGGTCCAGATTAGACTTCTTTCTAATTTCAGATTATATTTCAAAATATATTGTGGACTTTACTACAGAACCCAGATTCTTTTCGGATCACTCAAGAATTTCACTAAAATTGAACATAAAACCCAATATCAAAAATAAAACTATGTTTAATAAGTGGACCTTAAATAATAAATTATTGTCAAATGAAGATATTTGCAAACAAGCTTCAGAAATCCTAAATGAAATGGTGAATAGTCTTGAATCATCAGACATTCCTTATGACATACAATGGGCTGCATGTAAAGCAAGATTAAGAGGTTTATTTATTAGTAAAGCTGCTTTTTTCAAAAAACAGTACTTTAAGAAAGAGGAATTCTTAAAATCAAGAATTTCTTCGTTGGAAAATCATCTTAGTCTGAACTATGATGCTACTTTAGAAAAACAAATTTTTGATTGTCAGAAAGATTTAATTCTGCTTCACCAAAATAACCTCTCCTTAGCTGAACAAAAGCTACTTGCTTCATATTCAGAGTGGGCCCAGGTTCCATCTAAATTGTTAGCGAGAATTATTAAAGTTAACTTCAGAAATCCAAATATTACATCTTTATCTTATAATAACAGATTATATAATACTGATGAAGAGATTATTCAACTTTTCACCTCTCTTTACACTGAGTTATATTCAGGTTCTTCTAATTCTGTTAAAGGTAATCACTCAAAACTCTTTTTAGACTCTTTGCAGTTCCCTAAACTTAATGATAATCAGCAAAAACTACTTTCTACCCCTATATCGGTACAAGAAATCTCGGATTCAATAGATAATCTTAAATTGGGTAAATCTCCGGGACCTGATGGTTTTACTCCAGAATTTTTCAAAACTTTCAAATTGGTAGTTCTTCCCTTTCTATTTAAAGTTTACAATCATATAAGAGTTAATGATATCTCAGATATTCATTGGAACACATCCAAAACCATTCTAATTCTAAAAATAATAAAGATAAATCTGACCCAGTAAATTATAGACCCATTTCTTTAATTAACGTGGATATTAAGATTCTGTCATCTATTCTGGCTAACAGATTGAAATGGATTTTACCCTCAATTATCTCGTCAGATAAATCAGGTTTTATGTCTCAGAGACATGCTTGGGATAATACTCTATCTTTAGAGACTATACTTCATCTCATTAAGAAAAATCCAAACCCTATATATGCTTTGATTATAGATGCATCAAATGCCTTTGACAGAGTATGTTGGAACTTTCTATTTCAAACTATGTTATGTTTTAATATTCCCTTATTCTTTATAATTTTTAAAAGTTTTATACAAGAATATGTTTACTAGACTATACATTAATGGTCAATTTTCTGCTCCGATAAAGATCACTAAAGGAACAAGACAGGGTTGTCCATTGTCCCCTTTTCTTTTCAACATTTACTTAGAACCTTTGCTATTGTTTATTACTCAAAATACATTTCATAACATCCCTAGAATTCTTAATACTAATATTCATTTCTCTGCTTTGCGGATGATTTAGTAATCTACTTTCAAACTCCATTATCTGATTACAGAAAAATAATGAATTCTATTGATTATTTTTCTTTGGTTTCCAACTATCTTTTAAATTCTACAAAAACTCATATTTTTCCCTTAAATCATTTAGCACACAAATCTTTTTGTTTCCAGACGATCATTTTCAGTTTACTTATAATATAAAATATTTAGGAATCAATTTAGAACACAATAATAAATCTTCCTTTCAAAATAATATTAATAAATTATGGAACTCTATATTGTCTGATATGGACAGATGGAAGCATCTAAACCTTTCATTTCTTTCAAGGGTGGCCATTATTAAAATGAATATTCTGCCTAAATTTCTTTACCAATTCTCATCATCTGATCAGATAATTTCAAAAAATTTTTTTGAGTCTGTAAATAAAGCTTTGGCAAAATTCATATGGTTCCCTAAATCTGTTAGAATTTCCTATTCTAGATTGGCATTTTTGAAGGACAAGGGAGGTTTGGGTTTACCTAATCTTTATCTCTATTATTTGATTGTCTCATCCAATAAACTTCTTACTATCTCTAAATTCAATAACACTTCTTATCCAAATCACTCTTTATGGATAAAATTATGGTATAATTATGTCATTTCTAATAATTTAAATCCTGAAGCTATTCGCTTTATCTCTCTGGATAGTTTATTTATTAAAAATAAATCTACAGTATTTAAACAAAAGATTAGAGATTTCCAAACCTTACTCAAAATGTGTAAACTAGAAAAGATCTCGCACCATGTTCAGCCAATTCATCTAAACCCAAATATATTATTGGACAATAAACTTTTGAACTTAACAAACTATCCTTTAATTAAAAATCTAAAAGTAGGAGATGTTTTGAAATATCTTGACTTGCCTTTATCTGACTGGCGTAAGTTATTGAAAGTAAACTGGAATTACTCACCAATTCTTATACAACTAAGAGCAATAATTAAAAACAAATTTGTATCTCTGGTCCCCATAGACTCACAATTGAAAAACCTTAACACGATTATCAAAATACTTTCATCATCTGATAAAATGCTCTCAAACTCATATAAATTAATTCATTCTTTAATGATGGACCACAACTGTCTTTTATCTAATGTTTGGTTGAATTATAATTCCCAATTGTCAGAATCTCAGAAAGTCCTGGCTATTAGACACACTAAGGAATTTATCCCTTTTAAAAAATTAGCATACACACAATTAATGATTAATAATGATGCCAACTTTACCCCAATCAAATTAAACAAATTTAACCCAAATAAGTCCCCTTCGTGTTCATGCTGTTCTCATCCCCAAGCAGACCTCCTTCATATTCTATGGTATTGTCATTTTTCTCACAGATTGTGGGCATCTTTGAAAGTCAGACTGCAGAAAATGGGATATCAAAAATCCACGTTGACGTGGGAATTTGCTATTCTACATATTCCATTGATTCATCGTTCAAAAGTTGATATTCATGTTATCATTTTTATTTGCTCATTACTAAAACTTTATATAATACAAAATTGGATTGATCGTTCTAAATTAAAATGGGTTACTTTCCAGAAAATGGCTTTTAAATTTATTGATGCTCAAAGATACTTAGGTGGAAGTCCAAAAAAAAGCTATTAGAAAGGTTGTGTTAGAAAAGGTTCTAAACATATTAAATAGTTAATGTTAATTTTTTTTTTTTTTTTTTTTTCTCTCAGGTTGCCTAACTTGTATATAGTGTACATATGGTGTATGTTTTATTTCTAAATAACTTATCAAAATCTCATGAAGGTTGTTATCACTAGATAAATTGTTATATGTTCATTTATGCCTTCTTGTTATGTATAATCTTTTAATTGTCTTGCTATTCATATAATTAATAAAAAAGTTTTTGAGAAAAAAAAAACAATCAGTATAGTGGATGGTAAGAACAGGAGAAGGTAAGTAAGGAAGGCAGAGGTTGTGGGTGTAAGGATAGGAAGAATGAGAGGCTGTAAGGAGAAAAGGCTAGTATATGGCTAGAGGTGAAGAAGAGGGGGGTAAAATACTATGGTTTGTCAACTATAGAAAGTTGAAAGAAATAATAAGTAAATCAAAGGTGGGTGAAGACTGCCCTCGAGTGGTCAAAACCTGTCATGACAATGCTTGGAGATCACAGTAGAAGGCTGGAAGTGGAAAAGAATTCAGAAGGGTAGGGCTTGAGGGTGTTGGAAATACTACAAAGGCTGGGGTAACTTTGGTAAGGGTGAATGCGGAGTACAAGAGAGCAAGTGGAGGGGGTATGGCTGCTGGTAGTTCTGGCAGTTTAAACTAGACACCTAGCAAGTATCATAACCTTAACCCATACAAGTAGAGATAATAGAACCTTAATTAATATGCAATCTTAGTTTGTCTTGGAGATTCTGTCCAGGGGATACTTTAGATACCCAGGTAAGGAGAGACACAAGCAGGGTGTGATAGGAGAATATAGTTGGTCTTTGAAGTCCAGCAGGGCCCGACAGAAAGTAGGAAAAGTAGGTAGAAGTAGTTTGCACAACTGGAGAAAAACAAAAATAAAGGGAGAAGAAAGTTATTTTGAATACTGAATATCTAACAGAAGAGAAAGCAGGTTAGTTTGCAAAATTAAGAGCAGAGCACATAAGCTAGTCAAATAACGAAAAATTAGCATCAGCTATAGAATCTTCAGAAACTAGGCACAAGCACAAAACTGTTCACCTCTTAGTAAGAAAACAATTAAACAAAGCAGCTATATTTAAAACATTTCACTGCAAGTTAGGAGCAAACACCTTAGCTAGTCTACTAACATAAAAATATTAACATCAGGTGTAGTATCTTCAGAAAACTAGGCACAAGCATTTGACCTTTCCCTTAGTTTAAGAGAAAATATCTAACCAATGCAGCCATATTTACAACATAGTAGCAAGGACCACACTATTACATAGTAAAATGAAGTAACTAGAATTAAGCTACTAAACTAACAAGTATGGCAATTATGGTCAATACATTGAAGCCATAGTTAGAGTACAATGGGAACATTTTAGCTATATTGCAACATCAGGTAATATTTCAACATGATACTAGGCATAAGATAGAGAATATAGGCATTTATCCCTTTAGTATTTGCATACTCTGTCAATGTAGAAATTGTGACTAGTAACAAAATGATTATATTGCCGCTACAGCAGTAAAACGTTCATTGCCAAATAATAAAGATAGGAACGGTCCTACTTAGTTGGCTATCAGCGGCGCTATAGTAGCAAGCGCACGCAGCCTAATATGTCAGTAAGAAGGGGTGAAAATTAAGTAGATTAACAGCGGTAGACCCAGGAACACAAGGGCAGGCAGGTCTAGCATGTGAACAAGTCCAACTGGCAAGCGCAGGATAAAGCTATTGCTGTTATCTATTTACATCTAGCATTGTGTGATGTTTTTTAGGGCATACCATTAGGAAATGAATTAAATTCTTTTAAAAGGGCAATAAGCCACTACAGAGATGAGACTGATTGCTACACCAAAACTTCGACAACACGTTATTGGCATTTGTAAGCGCAGGGGTAACTGTAAAGCATTAGCGTGGATAGCTTATTCTGCACTTGCGCTATTTAGATGAACAAAACACTGAGTACAATAGCCAGATAAGCGGGCGGCCCAGACACAAAGATGGTACAACACTATTAAGTGGAACAGACAGTACTAGTAGTTGCAGATATGCCTGTGAAGCAAACACTATGAAGTTGATAGCGCAGGACAGGTTCCTAACATTGCAATGGTTCAATATACAAACCGCGATGTGCGACAGACTGGTAAATACATAATAGGCACAGGGTAGGTTCTTAAGTATTACAGTTCACACATCTGTGTTACAATACATGGTCAAATACAAAATGACAAAAACAAGTGTAACAGAGAGATAACAGATGCACACTTACATGGTAAATATAAAGTTAGGCCAGGGGGAAAAAGAACGCTCAGCAGCCACATGCCAAGAAGGAGATTTAAAGATGGCGCCTCCAGAGAGCTGGTTCCTTATGATAGGTTAGGAGTGGATGTAGTAAGGTAGGGGGAGGGGTAAGGAGGGAAAAGCGAAAGCTGGCCGGAAGGCTAAGTAAGGTAGGGGATGCAGGAAACAGATACATATGCTCTAGTCGACTAGATATGAGAAGGAAGAGGTGAGAAGGGAGAGAGAGCGAGAGGAGTAGAAGAAAAATAAATGGAAGGAGGGGGATCAGTGCAGCTATAACAGTCTAGGCAGATGAGTAGGGTAAGTACCCAAAGGAAAAGGACAAGGAGAGAGAACTGTGAGGGTGTTATAGAACAGGGAAATAGATTGAAGAGAAATAAACAGTAGTGTGGAAGAAGTTACAGAGAAATAAGGAAGAGCTCAGTATCAGTATAGCAAATACAAGTAGAGTATCCGGGTGAGCACCCAAAGGAAAGGATGCAGCAGGAAGACTAGAAAAACAATCAGTATAGTGGATGGTAAGAACAGGAGAAGGTAAGTAAGGAAGGCAGAGGTTGTGGGTGTAAGGATAGGAAGAATGAGAGGCTGTAAGGAGAAAAGGCTAGTATATGGCTAGAGGTGAAGAAGAGGGGGGTAAAATACTATGGTTTGTCAACTATAGAAAGTTGAAAGAAATAATAAGTAAATCAAAGGTGGGTGAAGACTGCCCTCTAGTGGTCAAAACCTGTCATGACAATGATTGGGGATCACAGTAGAAGGCTGGAAGTGGAAAAGAATTCAGAAGGGTAGGGCTTGAGGGTGTTGGAAATACTACAAAGGCTGGGGTAACTTTGGTAAGGGTGGATGCGGAGTACATGAGAGCAAGTGGAGGGGGTATGGCTGCTGGTAGTTCTGGCAGTTTAAACTAGACACCTAGCAAGTATCATAACCTTAACCCATACAAGTAGAGATAATAGAACCTTAATTAATATGCAATCTTAGTTTGTCTTGGAGATTCTGTCCAAGGGATACTTTAGATACCCAGGTAAAGAGAGACACAAGCAGGGAGTGATAGGAGAATATAGTTGGTCTTTGAAGTCCAGCAGGGCCCGACAGGAAGTAGGAAAATTAAGCAGAAGTAGTTTGCACAAAATCTTAGTTTGTTTTGGAGATTCTGTCCAGGGGATACTTTAGATACCCAGGTAAGGAGAGACACAAGCAGGGTGTGATAGGAGAATATAGTTGGTCTTTGAAGTCCAGCAGGGCCCGACAGAAAGTAATAAAATTAGGTAGAAGCAGTTTGCACAAATGGTAAATATAAAGTTAGGCCAGGGGGAAAAAGAACGCTCAGCAGCCACACTCCAAGAAGGAGATTTAAAGATACACATGACATGATACATGGAGGAACACTCTGATCATGTAGCCCAGGCCAATATGACCCTGACCTTGTCTAGCATCTTACACCCACCAATTATGATGTCACAGTATACGGACACACATATCACATTTAACAGTTGCCTAACAAATTTGTTTAATTCATAGGGGATACAGTGTCTGTCAACCTATGGTGACATGCTCAACATGCCACGTAGCTTTACTATGGACAGCTTGCACCTGTCACCCTTGGACTTTGGAATGCTGGCTAAGGTTCTTGCTACCACCATAGTGCCTTTTTTAAGCAGGGCTCAGAAGACAGACCCACCTCCATAGACATTACAGGTTAAGTGAAACTGTGGGTAATGCTGCTCAACAACAGTTGTGTTAACCTCATATTGCGGCCACTCAGGACTCTCCTCAGTATGGAGGATAGCATTATCTGTGCACTGACAGATGCCTGGTTCAGGATCGCTTATGCACACCAGCACTACCAGGTTATGTTTCATGCCATGCTGTCTGACAGCAAGACTTGGAACAGACAACACAACTAGGGGGTGTATCCATATACATCACAGATACACACACCTCCGGGTTAGTAGCACTGCACAAAGCATCACAGACCATACGTATACAACTACCATTGTGCAATACTGCCTTTCAGTTTGTTGCCTGCTACAGAACACACTCCCAAACCCAGGAACCACATTCAGCTTTCGTGGGAACTATGAAGAATATGAAGGTCTCCACAAACACCATTAAATTGTGTGACTTCATATACACAAATATTGACTGGGGATACTACTCAAGCCCCGACACCCTCACCCAACAGTCGCTACAATTTGTAGACTCATATGCTATGGCACAAACAGTCAGCACAGCCACAAGGGAGAATACATATTGGACCTGATCATCACCAACATGGGGACTCTATGTTCCACACCAGCATTATACCCCTCATTGGTAAGGTCAGAACATACATGTATCTCACTGGACATACATATACCCTCCACACACCCATCCTGGGTAATCATGGTGAACTTCTCATGAGCCAATGTCTCACTTCACCGCAGCAAGGTGGTATCCTTCAGAGACCCTGAGACAGTGGCAAATATGGCTCACACTGCTGCATCCTTTACATACACATTCTATGGACATCTAGTGGACTGCATGGATTGTGCTATCCCAAATAACAACAGGACTCACTACTCCAATGGCAGGGGACCTGTCTGGTAGACCCCAGCCATTAATAAGCTGTACAACGCCAGGGGGAAGCTACTACATGATAGAGCACAATCCCAGACTGGGAAGGCATCTGTGATCTGTACTAGCAGACAGCTACGATCACTCATGAACTTTTCTAAGGGCCGCTTCTACCGGACAATTGCAACAGACACGTAGGACTATCACACAGCCTTCTTCAGTTATGTCAGGAACCTGGATGGACACTCACTGATATGCTGTGAGTTACTGCATATGGACTAAACCTACCCTGAACCCACTGGCATTGCCAGCATCCTGGCACACAGGTTCAGTGCAGATGTCTCCCACCCATCCCCCCTAAGGTGCAACTATCCATCCCAACAGAGTATAACCTCCCTGACATCACACAGTAACAGATGAGTGCTGCCCTCCCCAATGCGTACATCACAGTATCAATGTGACCAGATGGTGTCCCAGCCTGCATCTTACATGAGCATCATGACAGACGTAACCCTCACATTATATCACTGTTCAATTTCGGAGTTACCACAGGATATGCACCCAAGGAATGGCATACAGCGACAGTAGTCCCACTCCACAGAGTTGGTGCCACAACAGACCACAGACAATATTGCCCTATAAGCCTAAGTAGCCTGTTCTGCAAAGCTATGGAGTGTATTGTCATGGGACTCATGCACATAGACATCGGGAACCTACGGACACTGTGTCCTACACATTTCAGTGTTGTTGTGGGCAGATATTGCCTCTTGAACCTGTTTGTATTCTTTAAATGGCTAACAGGTCCATCGACATAGGGACAGCTGTCCACACAGCCTACCTGAACCTTGCAAAACCCTTCAACACAATAATCCACTAGGCCATTATGCATAGGCTCACCAGCGTCAATATGGACACATATCTCACACGTTGGATTGATACCTGGATCAGGGATAGCACCCACATGGTCAGAATTGCAGGTGCCATGTCTGACTATACACCGGTTACATGTGGCATCCCACACGGCTCGGTCCTGGGACCTCTCTTGATCAGTATATATTTGTCTGATGTACAGGCTACCACAGGGGGAATATGGCTGAACATGTTTGCACTTGACTGCAAACTGGGTGCCATGATCAACTCTCCAGCTGCCACATGCATACTCAAACAGGGCCTCACAGAGATGGTGACTGCTGCCTGAGCCATGGCCTACAGCTAAATGCCATTAGTTGCATAGTCATCCCCTTTGGGAATAACAGCATGCCCACACATTACCACATAGGTAGTACTCCATTACATACGGTAGAAGTTGTTAGGGGTTTGGGGACATGACTTGTTCGTACTGTCGCCTTTGACATTCACGTTGCCAAAGTGGTTGGACACACCTTCTATGTGGGCCACCTTATCCCATATGGTTTCACATCTAGATCGAGTGAGGTCATTGTGCCCCTATACTCATCACATCCATGCTTGGTTACAATGCCACATTTGGGGTGCACCTTACCTGACACCTGCAGCAACTGTACTGGCCAAGGAAGTTCCTCACCAAGCAGATCTAGGGACTCACACAGATGCCCTGCACAATTCAGATGCAGTAACTCCAGCTCTACTCAGTTGCTTAACACCTACTCAGATATGATGTGTGCCTGTTGTTTACAGATATACCCAACCCAGACTTACTGGACATGCTCCACCTCAGGATATCTGACTCCCTTGGAGCTACACACTCCAGGGACGTATACCTCAGCACAGATGTTAATAGGATATTGTGGAGGGACATATTCTTATCCCAGAGGCTCCACTCACTCCAGACTGTAATCCCAGTTTCACATAGACAGAGCCACCCACTGACCACCTACTGGAGACAACTTTATGACTATCGGTGATTGTATGTTTAACCCTGGGATAGCTTCTGTGTTCCTGCTAGACAGAGGCACACTAGCCTAAATGTACATGGGCTATCTTGTGTGACCTACTATTCACACACACAGTGTAGTCATCTGACAGGGTTGCGAATGCCAAACACACTCTGGCTAGGCTTGTACATGGCCTAGGGTAGATAGCCTAGTATCGACCTCTGAACCTATGCTAATGTTCAAGATGCACAATGTTTATTGCTGATACTGTTTGCAGGTCTTTATCATCTTTGCTTTACCAGTTTCTATGAACAACTTCGGTATCTGCAGAACATATTTGATTATGACAGGGTTCCACTATATTATAGATGTGTCTGTTGTCATATAACTGTCTGCACAGGGCGAATTGCTGTATAGTGACAGGTTCCTGGGTTAACACATGCAACTGCCAGATATGCGTGGCCCACTGCTGTACTCTGACATGGCTAAGTGTGTGAGCATGCCCAGTTCTGCCATTCTGTGTTTTGTTGCCCGACATTTGTCTCATTTATTCAAGTGTGTGAGCATGCCCAGTGTGACCCTTCAGTATGTTGCTATCTGAGGTCCACTACATTTGTTGATGTGTGCGAACATGACCGATATTAACATTTATACTGTGTGTGTTGGAAGTCAGGTTCTGTTCTCACTGCAGGACTCACCTTTGTGTCAATACTCGACAATGATTATGCTGTGCTTGCAGGGTTTCCATGAAATACTTTGCATAGACTTATCAACATTCCTTCATACACGCTGACCACTGCAATACTATCATGGTTTAGTGGTTCAGTACTTTGGCTATAGTGCACAGTATCCTAGGTTCGAGGCACATCACTGCTTTACATTTTCATACTGAGCAGACCAGACTGCTTAAGGGCCAGTTAAGCAAATATGAGCATGTTGGCTTTTGTTCAGCTATGCCCTACTTAGACCAGGCTTGTCCGACATTGCTCAATATTCACGGACATTGCAGGACGTTGCCCAATATTACTGAACATTGACCACAGTTGTGCTAGTTGGTGTGTGCGATTTTGTTTACATATACTACATGGTGGTAAATGCTGTTTAGCACTGCTTTATTTTGCTTAACACATGGCAATCATGCCTTAGGTGGTGCTGCAGGGCTGCCTATGTTGGATGCACATACTACACTCCCTGTACATGTTTGAAAGCAGGTAGTGTCAACTTAGGCATCCATTTTACTATATGTGCGAGTCGGAGAGAGGTATCATTTCCAGAGTTCCTACTGAGCCAGTGTATGTGCTATGCGTTGCCTCTTTACCAAGGCCACAGCATACTGGGCACGCCTCCTTCTACCTACTGGGGCAGGTTCAGGTTGTTCCTCCTCTGAGTCATGCTCTGCCTGTGATGGCCTTGGCAATGGTGGGGGGCTATTTAGCCCAGGCCTATGCTGGTCCTGCTGCAGCTGTTTTCACAGGATCATATTATGTAGCATAGCATGTACCATGACAGTTTGGGTATATGTAGTTGGTGAGTACTGCAAGGCTCCACCAGATGTGTCCAGGCACTGGAACCATGACTTGAGCAGCCCAAACACACGCTCTATTACATTACGTGTTTGTGCGTGTGCCTCATTATGGCGTTCCTGTTCAGGTGTGTGCGTGTTTCAGATGGGTGTCATCAGCCACAGCTCCAGTGCATAGCCAACATCCCCCACTAGGTGACCATGTGGGATGTCACCATTGGCAAATGTCTGGTACAGCTGCGTCAGATGTCAGATATAGGAATCATGGTAGCTTCCAGGGCAGCCTGCACACACATTCAGTATTATGCCCTGGGCATCACACATGACCTGGCAGTTGATGGAGGGGAAGCCCTTGCAGTTGTAGTAGACCCTACCCCGCTCACCGGCTTGTGCTTTGATGCATATGTGCATGCAGTCTATTGCACCCACTACCTCAGGGTATTCCGCTATTTGCTGGAAGAGACGTATATTGCTGGCCAATACCTCATGGGAAATGGGGAAATATACTTGATCACTGACATGTGCTGACATGGCATCCAGGAACTGGTGTAGTACCCTGGATGCTGATGCCTGTGATATCCCCATCATATCACCAGTTGGTCTCTGGAAGGTACCTGTTGCTAATATTCTTAGGCCAACACATACCTTGGTTTCCACTGGGATGGGTTCCCCTCTGTTGGTTCTGTGTGTGAGGCGTGGCCTGCACAGCTCAACAATTTGCTGCAGGAGGTCTCTGTCCAGTCTATAGCGCTCCACTATCTCCAGCTCATGTAGCCCCTGGTAGGTTACCCTGGGCCTGTACAATCTTCTCCATCTCCTCACTGTGGGTTGTCCAGTAGCATTTCCATTGTCACCACCCTCAGCATGTTGCATATGTCGCCTTATAACAGCAATGGCAGCCCCTAACATTTCTTTGTCTCAGTAAAGCTTTTTCAGTTTTCACTTCTATTAGCTTACTGCAGTGTCTGTTGTGAGAAACATACTGGACTGTTGTTTGCAGAGTTTTAAATGCTAGGCTGGGCTAGTGTACTGCCTGTATAATTGCCTGATTCTGATTGTTTTCACCTGCTAGCTCTGCTAGTACTCCTTGGTAGCTTCCTACTATTTGTTGTGCTTCCTTTTTCCTTTCTGTTTCCTCGAGGGGAGGAGCACCGCGCACACAAGCGCAAACACGCGCACAGCAGCTAACACGCGTGCACACATGCTTACAAGGGCTAAAACTTGCTTATTCGGGTTAAAACGCATGCACACCAGCGCAAACGTGCTTACAACTCTTTACACAGCCTTATACATGCTTACTCTGGCTTAGACACGCGCACTCACTCTTACACGCATGCACTCTGTTTTACTAGGGTTTACACGTGCGCACACGCACGCATACCCGCTCAGCAAGAAACTTTGGTGTTATCCACGGCATACACCTTCCATTTCTTGCCTTTCCCTAGCCTACCTGTTGACACACCTCTTTCCATGATGTGTAAATGACAGCTGAGACATGCCACTTTGCTCCAATAAGCTTCACTTCTTTCATACTTACCCCCCCTCGTGATGTCACCTATCTTCTACTCTGTTACTCCCCATATCCTACTTCTGCACTCCACTGACTGTGCTCATTTCCTATGTAAACTTGCAATTCACTATGCTAACACTCATTTACATAGGATTGCCTACTAATGCTTGGTTACATGTCTTAGACTGAGCTTCCCCCTTAGCAACCTCTACTCAGTGGCCATGTTGTCTTCAGCCTGCCATTCCCTTGCATTGTACATTAACAATTTAATAAAATCCACATTTGTGGGTTTTAATTTTTAGTATTCTGAGTTTTAGAGCGCAGCCCGTTTGCGCGGTGCTGCGCTATGCTTAAAAATCAGAAATCGACGAAAAAAAAAATTTATTTTCATATTGCATCAGAAAACATTTCACATGGCCATATATTTGGCCATTGGCATGCTTCCTGCACTGGATGCAACCTTTATTTGGAGCTGTCACGGATTAGTTTTGCTATTTGCAGAACGGTACTCAGTTGTCAACTGAGTACAATTCTGCAAGCAACACTGCTCTTACTCGGACAGGTTCAGGTTTCCTGAATTGCAAATCTACCTCATTTGCATGCCTTTTGCCTGCAATTGAGGTGATTTGCATATCCCAGCCCTGTCCGTGTAAGAGCCGTTTTAGGAGCTCTCTTACACGCCCCTACAGGCTGTTCCTGGATTGCTCGTCGGACATGATGGCTACATGGAGTCTTACTCTACTCTAAGACTCCATGAAAGCCTTCGTGAATCCAGCCCATTTTATCTAATTACATTTTATAAAATTATTAAATACAGCAAATGCTCATTCAAAACTTTATTTTTGCAAGGGAGGGGTATCCAGCCACAAGTCCCTTCTCACCGTGTGGGGACTTCTCCTCATACAAACACAAATGATAAAAAGGAAATGACACACACTGTTAATCATTGCCAGTTCATAAACAAAACTTCTGAATATGTCAATACAACACAATAGTTGTAACAAGTGTTATATAACTCATGCTCTAGAATAACTTGCCTTTAAACACAACCATCTTAAACCACAGTAGCACTGAATATCTATAGCTTTCTAGAGTTTTCACTGAAATGCGAAAAGGGGTGAACAATTTTAAGACTATGTAACTTAAACACTGGTATAGCTCCCAACTGTATTTGCACTGCATTCAAGTCTTGAATGAGCAGTTGTATTTTATAGTGTTTTTGATGAAAATGTGTTTTCAATATTTGTTTTAGATAATTTGCAATTCTGTAAACATACAATTAGAATTAATGGTAATGCTGTGTGTGTGTGTTTGTGTGTGTGTGTGTGTGTGTGTGTGTGTGTGTGTGTGTGTGTGTGTGTGTGTGTGTGTGTGTGTGTGTGTGTAGTTTGAGTGCTTATAGATAGATTGATAGATAGATATGTAGATAGATAGATAGATAGATAGATAGATAGATAGATAGATAGATAGAAACTCCAAGAAATTCGCAGCTAAAGAGTGTAATACATTTAAAAATTGAATAGGATGTGCATTCAGAAGTTATATAGCTAAAACTCTGGTATTTATTTAAGTGGTTGTTTGTATATCTCTTGGGCCTCTAATGGGAGGGTAGACTTGTGCTACTGCTTGTTAGGCTGGAGGATCTTTAAAAAATATATTTAACTTTAGAAGAAGGTTAACTGTCATATTTAAAGTGAAAATAACATCTGACTTTCCAGTGTTACTCCTTTTCCCAGTGTTTGGGACCCCACACATATTCAGAGATCTGCGATAGAGAAAAAAAAAGAAAGAAAATCAAACGAATTCATTTGCTAGGCTGTTCTGAAAATAGCCCAGAAGTACACTTATCCCACTAATGCAAACTGTTGTTGTGGACCTGAGGAGCATCACTAAATAAACATCATACTGGGCTACTGCATGAATCAGGAAAGAGCCCTTACCATTTGATCAGACTACGTCTTTTGATCACTGCTGCAGCCTGAGACTGAAATGGAAAGACACATTGGATATAAGAATGCATTGTCACAGGTGTAGGAGCATTTTTAATATATTTCTATCTTTCTGTTTTTTAATACAGCCACTTTGCCTGCTTTTGTCAGCATGTGTGTGTGTGTGTGTGTGTGTGTGTGTGTGTGCACACACACACACACACACACACACACACACACACACACACACACACACACACACACACACACACACACACACACGTGCATTTGCGGCCATATAAATATATATCTATGTGGGGGTGTACATGCTTTCAACTCTCCTTAATTTTGCATAATGTCTCTATTTCCTCATACTTTGATCTGTTCCATGTAAAGTTGGTGCTTTTTTTTCTGGCAATTAAATAAGCATTACCGTCACTAAAAGTAATACCAACATTTGACATTCAGACTTAATAGACTTCAAAAAAATGTAAAGCCTGTTATTTCAACAACTGTTTAACTAAATCAAAGAAACTAAACAAGCAGATGACTCACTTTTAGTGACCAGATGCATTTTTTGTATGTTGACATTAAGAAAAGTAATAATTGCAAGTTTAAAACATCTGTTTATAGAAAACCCACTTTCTGTAAAGCATTCTTACTCTTTCAAAAGTAGTCATCCAATTCACCAAAAGAAAGGTATAGTTAAAAGTCCATTTATTACAATATCTAGATTGACATTGGATGATAAAAAATACTTAGATCAATTTAATATATTAAAGAATATGTTTTTGGAAAATGGGCGCCCAGAATATATGGTTAATAACCTTTACTTTTGGGTACTTAATGACATGTCTTATAAATATGCCTCAACTCTTTGTAGGGGGTATACAGTCCGGAATTTAGCAACATGTCATGCAAGGAGGGCACTAATGTTATTCCCCTTACTATATGATTTTACATTATTCATTGGAAGCCTTGGATACTAAAACATCTTACAGAAGAACTGATCTATTTTACATAATGAAGAGGATTTGAAATCCTGCTTTGAGAGTCCTCCAGCATTCACTTTTAAGAACTGAGCTGATATTAAGTGAATAGTGGAAATATTGAAATCAAATTGTTGTAACAGTTCTCATAAAACAACTGTAATCAGTGCCTATATGTGGACTTAGATCCTGAGGATGAAATGTTTATTAAAGTTCAGAGATGGTTAACTAAGGGTATATACAATTGTTTTAAAGATGAAGTGGTATTTTTAGCAATATGCTGTTCTTGTCTGGCTTTTTTGGGAGGAAAACTAATAATGCTCTTAATAAAATGATTTATCAGCATCTATACAGTGTTGGCAAGAATGGTAACAAAAGTGCCCTTTCCGGACATGCCACAATGTGCAGCAACATCATGATGTCTATGTTTTTTTATTTTGGAGAAGGTTCACTCTAAAAGGTATGGGGGCAACTGGCTGATTCGGCTGCTGCACAGAGAAATGATGTGGCAGTTATGATTAGATGCTTCCAATCCACCCAGACCGAATGAGACTATTTCTATTACAAGCGAATTTAAACTCAGGCCTGGTCAATTATGATTTTATTAACTACTTTTTACAAAGTACATTTTACATGAGTTTTTTTATTTCACAATAGCTGGTTTAAAATGTTTTTTAGAATGCCTATACCTTTAATTTATTTTGGAAGCTTTGCAACATTAATGCCGATTGGTGATTTAAGAGGGGGTGTGTTTCATAAAGGTTTTTATTTTATTTGTTAAATATTTTTATTAAATTTTTCAAATAGATGTACTTTTCCATAACTTTAAAATATTTACATACAATTTACACAGGTTAATAACAAATAATTTCAACAAACATATAACAACAAAGCAAACTACATGGGTGTCTATTTTAATAGGTATGATGTATATCCTTACAATCAAGATACTACAGCCTTTTTTTCTATTATTTCAATCACTTTCTGCCATGAGTTGTAATATGCTGCTATCCTTTCTGTTCTCCTTTTGATGGTGGTTAATTCCATTAGTGATGCATTCAATACAATGGTTTTGTATTCTTTGAATGTAGGAGAAGACTTACTTTTCAAATGCATTGTTATAATTTTACATGCGATGGCTATCAACACCCATAAGAGAGAAATTTTTGTTTTAAAAACACATTGAAGTTGATGAGCATTAAACAAAATCAAAGATTTAGACAACTGAAATTGACCGTTAAAAACAATTTGTAAGAAATAATTTGCATTAGCCCAATATTATTTAAGCAGTTGACAAACACAAAACATATGGTGCCAATCTGCTTTCAATTTTGTTTTACACCTCCAACATCCAATATCTTGTTTAAACATTAGTTACATTTTATGTGGTGTTATGTAAGACTTAGGAATGAATTTCCATGGGAATAATTTACAATGTAATGAAAGAGTTGTTTGCTTTGTAGAGACATGTATTAACATTCTATCAGTCTAATTAGAGATTTCATTATTGATTGTTTTATAATAGTCCCAAAAGTTTTCTTTATAATATATAATTTATTTTTTTTAATTATTTTATAAATGTTTGATAAGTGATCTCTTCCTAGAACTGTTTGTAAAGGAGATCATATGCTCTATAAATTTAGGAACATTTTGTCTAAATGTTAACTGCACTGTTTATAATCTGTTTATGATACATTCCCCGGGATTCATGAAGCTTGCGCCATGCGCTGGAGTAGCGTCAGTGATCTAGCGCCAAATATGTCTGTTGAGAGATTCAGGTAAGAGCTGTTTCCATGTGCACTACCAGCGTACGCCAGATCTGTGCAGCTCATGGCGCTTGTATGCTAATTACCCCATGTACAGCAGTGTAGCATGCAAATGAAGGTATATAGAGATTCATGAAGTGGTGCAGGCGTAGCGTAAACATGCAGAAATGTAAACCAAAAAAAAAGAAAACGGTTTACTTTTTTTCAAACAGAACATCGGAGCCATGAAAGTGGACCAAACATACGTATTACAATTTTAACATATGCCAATGGCTAAATATACAGCCAGTGGCATTAAAAAAACACGCACAGCACATAAAAAATAACTTTTAATGTCATGGCCACACTAGCGCAAAGTACAACATCAGTGCATGGGAACACAAGGAAAATATATTTAGATGTCATAAAACTGCAATGTAACACAAATCATGATTTCGCCATAATAATCAATGATATGCATGTTACACCACAAACAAGGCGCAAGGATTGCTAAGGGTCTATGACAGTGTTCCGTGCGGTAACTAGGAATTAGTAGTCAATGCTATGCAAATGAGTCATGTAATACTGAATAACAAACGTCCCACTGGCGTAAGGATGTACCACATGGAGCAGCGGTACAACACCAAGGAATGGCCTGGAGGTAAACATGACATCATGAGAGGTGTGCCGCCATAGCTGTAAGCACATTGGAGAACTGGTAATCCAGGTTCCCTATTGCGGAAAGCGCGGGATAGGGGTGTATACCTAGCCATAGCTATGCTTAGCTGGGACCACACAAGGTGACCAAAAAGTGCATGTGAGCGTGGATGAAAACACGCTCAAAACCCGAGGAAACCAGGCACGGCAAGAAAGCACGCAACTTAGGTGAAACAGGAAGGTTACGACCCAAGACAATAAGGAAATGCTGCAGCATGATAATTGGAGTACAAATGAGTAATTGACACCTAGAAACTCACAGTGGGCCATAGACAACAGTTTAAAAATAGTTTTTAGATTTATTATTTATTGTAGTAGGAGCAGTTTAGTAGTTAATATTTGAAGCAGGTAAGTAGGCCAGTAGTCATTTATTTATTGTATTATTTATTCTATTTTATTTTATTTTTTGAAGTGAGGACTTGTGATATTCTCTATGTAACGTAGATTTAAAAATTTACACATCTCTTGTCTGTGGCTATCTGGAAATTATAAGTAATCTGTGTTGAGTTTAGTGCAAATAATGATAGACAGTATTTTAGTTTTGGCATTACCATTTGCAATGCCTTGGATTTTCTGTATCCAAGTGGGGAGTGAAAGGATTAATAAAGTCATTTTAGTTGAGTAATAAAAAATGTTGTAATATTTTTGCACATGTGCTACAAATGTAAGTTACACATCAAAATTTATACTTGGTACATTTGGTTCTGAAGCACTAGGTAATGTTTTACCTTAGAAATCAGTGGCATTTAATGTGGAGCTGTCTTGAAAATTTTACAAAACTGAGTCATGTAAATATTAGCTTAGATGAAATATTGATTTCTAATTACATCTGTATAAAAGATGGCAATCTGGAAGCAGAAGAATATAAAGTTGGTTCCTCAGTTAGATTTTCATTGTGCAGCAGAGAATGGGTTCTGCTGATGATTCATGGTTCCTGGATTTGGACTGAGCCTTTTGGGGGCTGGTGTGGATGTGGCTTGAGGGAAGCTCAGGCAAAGACGTTTGTGTACTTCTGAATGGAAAGCTTAGCAAGCAGCTGCAGCTGTAGACTTTATTTACAACTTTAAATGTTATAGCCATGTCTGACATAATAGTGCATCACAGTCAGAGGAGTGACCTATAAGGACTGAAACCTTATATTGAATGTTCTGAGTAACTATTATAAGTACTCTATGTACATCTGAAATTACCCGAGAAAAGCCAAGCTGGCTGTATTTTCATTTCTGCGTCTTCAGGCATATATATATATATATATATATATATATATATATATATATATATATATATATATATGTGTGTGTGTGTGTGTGTGTGTGTGTGTGTGTGTGTGTGTGCATGTGTGTGTGTGTGTGTGTTTGTGTGTGTGTATATATATATATATATATATATATGTGTGTACATATATATATATATATATATATATATATATATACATACACAGAGAGAAAGAGAGTGAGAGAGAAAGAGAGAGATCTATTTCTTTTATCTAATCAATAGATATTTCTTTTATCTACTTAAAAATCATCAAAAAATAATTGAAAACTGATTTCATCAAAAACACATTTTATCTAATTACATTTTATAAAATTATTAAATACTCATTCAAAACTTTATTTTTGCAAGGGAGGGGTATCCAGCCACAAGACCATTCTCACCGTGTGGGGACATCTCCTCATACAAACACAAAGGATAAAAGGAAATGCCACACACTGTTAATCATTGCCGGTTCATAAACAAAACTTCTGAATATGTCAGTACAATATAAAAGTTGTAACAAGCGTAGTATAGCTCATGCTCTAGAATAACTTGCCTTTAAAGACAACCATCTTAAACCACAGTAGCACTGAATATCTATAGCTTTCTAGAGTTTTCATTGAAATGTGAAAAGGGGTGAACAATTTTAAGACTATGTAACTTAAACACTGGTATAGCTCCCGACTGTATTTGCACTGCATTCAAGTCTTGAATGAGCAGTTGTATTTTATAGTGTTTTTGATGAAAATGTGTTTTCAATATTTTTTTAGGTAATTTTCAATTCTGTAAACATACAATTAGAATTAATGGTAACGCTATGTACGTGTGCGTGTGTGTGTGCATGTGTGTGTGTGTGTGTGTGTGTGTGTGTGTGTGTGCCTGCGTGCATGTGTGTGTGTGTGTGTGTGTGTGTGTGTGTGTGTCTGTCTATGTGCATTGTGACTGCTTATAGATAGATACATATATAGATAGATAGATAGATAGATAGAAACTCCAAGAAATACCCAGCTAAACAGTGTAATACATTTAAAAACTGAATAGGCATGTGCATTCAGAAGTTATATAGCTAAAACTCTAGTATTTCTTTAAGTGGTTGTTTGTATATCTCTTGGGCCTCTAATGGGAGGGGAGACTTGTGCTACTGCTTTTTAGGCTGGAGGATCTTTAAAAAAATATATTTAACTTTAGAAGAAAGTTAACTGACATATTTTAGTTAATATTTGAAGCAGGTAAGTAGTCATGTACTTATTTATTTAATTTGAAGTGAAGACTGGTGATATTCTCTACATAACCAGCATTTAAAAATCTACACATCTCTTGTCTGTGGCTATCTGGAAATTATAAGTGTTCTGTGTTGAATTTAGTGCAAATAATGATAGACAGTATATTAGTTTTGACATTACCATATGCAATGCCCTGGATTTTCTGTATCCAAGTGGGAAGTGAAATGATTAATAAAGTCATTTTAGTTGACTAATAAAAAGGTTGTAATATTTTGTACATGTGCTACAAATGTAAGTTACACATCAAAATTTACACTTGGGTATGTTTGGTTCTGAAGCACTAGGTAATGTTTTACCTTAGGAATCAGTGGCATTTAATGTAGAACTGTCTTGAAATTTTTACAAAACTGAGTCATGCAAATATTAGCTTAGAAGAAATATTGATTTCTAATTACATCTGTATAAAAGTTGACAATCTGGAAGCAAGAAAAATACAAAGTTGGTTCCTCAGTTAGATTTTTTTTGTGTGCAGCAGAGCATGGGTTCTGCTGATGATTCATGGTTCCTGGATTTGGACTGAGCCTTTTGGGGGCTGGTGTGGATGTGGCTTGAGGGAAGCTCAGGCAAATACTTTTGTGTACTTCTTAACGGAAAGCTTAGCAAACACCTGCAACTGTAGATTTTATTTACAACTTTAAATGTTATAGCCATGTCTGACAGAATAGTGCATCACAGTCAGTGGAGTGACCTATAAGGACTGAAACCGTACATTGAAAGTTCTGAGTAACTATTATAAGTACTCTATGTACATCTGAAATTACCTGAGAAAAGCCAAACTGGCTGTATTTTCATTTCTGCTTCTTCAGGCATATATATATATATATATATATATATATATATATATATATATAGATATATATAGATATATATAGATATATATATATATATATACTAGGTTAAGAAGGGAGGTGATGATTAGTGATCAGCAGTATGGTTTCATGCCAGGAAAGAGCACTACAGATGCGATGTTTGCGCTGAGAGTGTTGATGGAGAAGTACAGAGAAGGTCAGAAGGAGTTGCATTGCGTCTTTCTGGATTTAGAGAAAGCATATGACAGGGTGCCTAGAGAGGAGTTGTGGTATTGTATGAGGAAGTCGGGAGTGTCAGAGAAGTATGTAAGAGTGGTACAGGATATGTACAAGGGTAGTATGACAGCGGTGATGTCTGCAGTGGGAGTGATGTATGCGTTTAAGGTGGAGGTGGGATTACATCAAGGATCAGCTCTGAGCCCTTTCTTATTTGCAATGGTGATGGACAGGTTGTCAGATGAGATCAGACAGGAATCCCCGTGGACTATGATGTTTGTAGATGACATTGTGATCTGTAGTGAGAGTAGAGAATAGGTGGAGGAGACCCAGGAGAGGTGGATATATGGTTTAGAGAGAAGAGGAATGAAGGTCAGCAGGACTACGACAGAATATATGTGTGTGAATGAGAGGGAGGATAGAGGAATGGTGAGGATGCAGGGAGTAGAGGTGCGAAGGTGGATGAGTTTAAGTACTTGGGATCAACAGTTCAGAGTAATGGTGAGTTTGGAACAGAGGTGAAGAAGAGAGTACAGGCAGGATGGAGTGGGTGGAGAAGAGTGTCAGGAATGATTTGTGACAGACGAGTACCAGTAAGAGTGAAAGGGAAGGTCTACAAGAGGGTAGTGAGACCAGCTATGTTATATGGGTTGGAGACAGTGGCATTGACAAAATGGCAGGAGTCAGAGCTTGACGTGGCAGAGTTGAAGATGTTAAGATTTGCACTGGGTGTGACGAGGATGGACAGGATTAGGAATAAGTATATTAGAGGGTCAGCCCAGGTTGGAAGGTTTGGAGACAAAGCCAGAGAGGCAAGATTACGTTGGTTTGGACATGTGCTGAGGAGGGATGCAGAGTATATTGGGAAAAAGATGCTAAGGATGAAACTGCCAGGTAACAGGAAAAGAGGAAGGCCTAAGATAAGGTTTATGGATGTGATGACAGAGGACATGCAGGTGGTTGGTGTGACAGAGCAAGATGCAGAGGACAGGACAAAATGGAAACAGTTGATCTGCGGTAGCGACCCCTAACGGGAGCAGCCGAAAGAAGAAGAAGATAAATACATGTATATATATAATAGATAAATACACACATGCACACATGTATATATATATATATATATATATATATATATATATATATATATATATAGAGAGAGAGAGAGAGAGAGAGAGAGAGAGAGAGAGAGAGAGATCTAGTTCTTTTATCTAATCAATAGATATTTCTTTTATCTACTCAAAAATCATCAAAAAAATTGAAAACTGATTTAATCAAAAACACATTTTATCTAATTACATTTTATAAAAGTATTAAATACAGCAAATGCTCATTCAAAACTTTATTTTTGCAAGGAAGGGTATCCAGCCACAAGTCCCTTCTCTCAATGTGGGGACGTCTCCTCATACAAGCAGAAAGGAAAAAAAGGAAATGCCACATGCTGTTAATCATTGCCGGTTCATATATAAAACTTCTGAATATGTCAATACAACACAATAGTTGTAACAAGTGTAGTATAACTCATGCTCTAGAATGACTTGCCTTTAAACACAACCATCTTAAACCACAGTAGCACTGAATATCTATAGCTTTCTAGAGTTTTCACTGAAATGTGAAAAGGGGTGAACAATTTTAAGACTATGTAACTTAAACACTGGTATAGCTCCCGACTGTATTTGCACTGCATTTAAGTCTTGAATGAGCAGTTGTATTTTATAGTGTTTTTGATGAAAATGTGTTTTCAATATTTGTTTTAGATAATTTGCAGTTCTGTAAACATACAATTAGAATTAATGGTAATGCTGTGTGTGTGTGTTTGTGTGTGTGTGTGTGTGTGTGTGTGTGTGTGTGTGTGTGTGTATTTTGAGTGCTTATAGATAGATAGATAGATAGATAGATAGATAGATAGATAGATAGATAGATAGATAGATAGATAGAAACTCCAAGAAATTCGCAGCTAAAGAGTGTAATACATTTAAAAATTGAATAGGATGTGCATTCAGAAGTTTTATAGCTAAAACTCTGGTATTTATTTAAGTGGTTGTTTGTATATCTCTTGGGCCTCTCATGGGAGGGGAGACTTGTGCTACTGCTTGTTAGGCTGGAGGATCCTTAAAAAAAGAAGAAAGTTAACTGTTGTATTTAAACTGAAAATAACATCTGACTTTGCAGTGTTACTCCTTTTCCCAGTGTTTGGGACCCCACACATATTCAGAGATCTGCGATAGAGAAAAAAAAGAAAGAAAATCAAACTAATTCATTTGCTAGGCTGTTCTGAAAATAGCCCAGAAGTACACTTATCCCACTAATGCAAACTGTTGCTGAGGACCTGAGGAGCATCACTAAATAAACATCATACTGGACTACTGCATGAATCAGGAAAGAGCCCTTCCCATTTGATCAGACTACGTCTTATGATCACTGCTGCAGCCTGAGACTGAAATAGAAAGACACATTGGATATAAAAATGTTTTGTCGCAGGTGTAGGAGCATTTTTAATATATTTCTATCTTTCTGTT
The DNA here is from genome assembly GCF_019279795.1 of Protopterus annectens. Classification (NCBI taxonomy): domain Eukaryota; kingdom Metazoa; phylum Chordata; order Ceratodontiformes; family Protopteridae; genus Protopterus; species Protopterus annectens. The sequence continues at coordinate 832,473,083 of NC_056735.1, forward strand.
TTTTTAATACAGCCACTTTGCCTGCTTTTGTCAGCATGTGTGTGTGTGCGTGCGTGTGTGTGTGTGCGTGCATGCATGTGTGTGTGTGTGTGTGTGTGTGTGTGTGCACGTGTGCACACACACACACACACACACACACACACACACACACACACACACACACACTCACACACACACACACACATGCATTTGCGGCCATATAAACATATATGTATGTGGGGGTGTAGATGCTTTCAACTCTCCCTAATTTTGCATAATGTCTCTATTTCCTCATACTTTGATCTGTTCCATTTAAAGTTGGTGCTTTTTTTTCTGGCAATTACATAAGCATTACAGTCACTAAAAGTAATACCAAGATTTGACATTCAGACTTAATAGACTTCAAAAAATTGTAAAGCCTGTTATTTCAACAACTGTTTAACTAAATCAAAGAAACCAAACAAGCAGATGACTCACTTTTAGTGACCAGATGCATTTTTTGTATCTCATAATGCTCTGGCCAAACATCATAATATTAATGGGCCCTCACATTCTTTTGTTTTTATAGTACTACAGTCTGTTGGGATAAGTATACATGGTGGGGATGTTAATAACTACACTGAAGAATGTGAATTAAAATGGATTATCAGGTTCAGGGCTGATGTTAACCCTGGGCTTAATGATAAGATCCCCCTCAAGCCTGTTCTAAAGAACAGGAGGTTATCCATTAGGTAAAGGAATTAACATTCTTTAGTTTTGTATTGGTCTTCGTTTTTTGTTTTTATGTTATTTATCCATTTATTGATGCCTTTTATATCTTATAAATAAATGTTTTTTATATGAATGTATATGAATATAAATGTTTTCAAGTTTTTGTATGCCAAGGATGTTTTATATGTGTATAGCTTTTATCGTTCATTAACAAGAAATGAGGCTGTGATGTCACTTGATTTTTAACCTATGGTTAATGTTGGCATGTTATTTAAATGGAGTGATAAATCTTTTGTATTTTAAAGTCTGATGAAGCCTGTTGGTGAAAGCGCTAACGTTTAATTAAACCTGGTTGCCTATATGAGTCCGTGTTCGTGATTTTTACCACGTTACTTCGATTTTCAGTTTATATAGTTAATATCACAGTTTGGACTTCGTTGGATGTATCTTGTCCACTGAACTTTTTCGTTTCATAGGAGTTGTGAGCACTAATAGTGGCCGTACTCAGTGTACCTGAACTTTATAGCTCTCCAGGAGCCGTGGATAACTACTGTAGTATCTATTTGCTTCTTGTGCATATTTTTGTATGTTGACAATAAGAAAAGTAATAATGACAAGTTTAAAACATCTGTTTATAGAAAACTCACTTTCTGTAAAGCATTCTTACTGTTTCAAAAGTAGTCATCCAATTCACTAAAAGAAAGGTATAGTTAAAAGTCCATTTATTACAATATCTAGATTGACATTGGATGATAAAAAAATACTTAGATCAATTTAATATATTAAAGAATATGATTTTGGAAAATGGGCGCCCAGAATATATGGTTAATAACTTTTACTTTCAGGTACTTAATGACGGGTCTTATAAATATGCCTCAACTCTTTGTAGGGGGTAAACAGTCCTGACTTTAGCAACATGTCATGCAAGGAGGGCACTAATGTTATCCCCCTTACAATATGATTTTACATTATTCATTGGAAGCCTTGGATACTAAAACATGTTATAGAAGAACTGGTCTATTTTACATAATGAAGAGGATTTGAAATCCTGCTTTGAGAGACCTCCAGCATTCACTTTTAAGAACTGAGCTGATATTAAGTGAATAGTGGAAACATTGAAATCAAATTGTTGTAACAGTTCTCATAAAACAACTGTAATCAGTGCCTATATGTGGACTTAGATCCTGAGGATGAAATGTTTATTAAAGTTCAGAGATGGTTAACTAAGGGTATATACAATTATTTTAAAGATTAAGTGGTATTTTTAGCAATATGCTGTCCTTATCTGGCTTTTTTGGGAGGAAAACTAATAATGCTCTTAATAAAATGATTTATCAGCATCTATACAGTGTTGGCTAGAACGGTAACAAAAGTGACATTTCCGGACATGCCACAATGTGCAGCAACATCATGATGTTTATGTTTTTTTTTATTTTGGAGAATGTTCACTCTAAAAGGTGTGGGGGCAATTGGCTGATTTGGCTGCTGCACAGAGAAAAGATGTGGCAGTTATGATTATATGCTTCCAATCTACCCAGACCGAATGAGGCTATTTCTATTGCAAGCGAATTTAAACTCAGGGCTGGTCAATTATGATTTTATTAACTACTTTTTACAAAGTACATTTTACATGAGTTTTTTTTATTTCACAATAGCTGGTTTAAAATGTTTTTTAGAATGCCTATACCTTAAATTTATTTTGGAAGCTTTGCAACATTATTGCCGATTGGTGATTTAAGAGGGGGTGTGTTTCATAAAGGTTTTTATTTTATTTGTTAAATATTTTACTAAATTTTTCAAATAGATGTACTTTTCCATAACTTTAAAATATTTACATACAATTTACACAGGTTAATAACAAATAATTTCAACAAACATATAACAACAAAGCAAATTACATGGGTGTCTATTTTAATAGGTATGATGTATATCCTTACAATCAAGATACTACAGCCTTTTTTTCTATTATTTCAATCACTTTTTGCCATGAGTTGTAATATGCTGCTATCCTTTCTGTTCTCCTTTTGATGGTGGTTAATTCCATTAGTGATGCATTCAATATAATGGTTTTGTATTCTTTCAATGTAGGAGAAGACTTACTTTTCAAATGCATTGTTATAATTTTACATGTGATGGCTATCAACACCCATAAGAGAGAATTTTTTGTTTTAAAAACACATTGAAGTTGATGAGCATTAAACAAAATCAGAGATTTAGACAACTGAAATTGACCATTAAAAACAATTTGTAAGAAATAATTTGCATTAGCCCAATATTATTTAAGCAGCTGACAATCACAAAACATATGGTGCCAATCTGCTTTCAATTTTGTTTTACACCTCCAACATGCAATATCTTATTTAAACATTAGTTACATTTTATGTGGTGTTATGTAAGACTTAGGAATGAATTTCCATGGGGATAATTTACAATGTAATGAAAGAGTTGTTTGCTTTGTAGAGACATGTATTAACGTTCTATCAGTCTAATTAGAGATTTCATTATTGATTGTTTTATAATAGTCCCAAAAGTTTTCTTTATAATATATAATTTATTTTTTTTAATTATTTTATAAATGTTTGATAAGTGACCTCTTCCTAGAACTGTTTGTAAAGGAGATGATATGCTCTATAAACTTAGGAACATTTTGTCTAAATGTTAACTGCACTGTTTATAATCTGTTTATGATACATTCCCCGGGATTCATGAAGCTTGCGCCATGCGCTGGAGTAGCGTCAGTGATCTAGCACCAAATATGTCTGTTGAGAGATTCAGGTAAGAGCTGTTTCCACATGCACTACCAGCGTATGCCAGATCTGTGCAGCTCACGGCGCTTGTATGCTAATTACCCCATGTACAGCAGTGTAGCATGCAAATGAAGGTATATAGAGATTCATGAAGTGGTGCAGGCGTAGCATAAACATGCAGAAATGTAAACCAAAAAAAAAAAAATGGTTTACTTTTTTTCAAACAGAACATCGGAGCCATGAAAGTGGACCAAACATACGTATTACAATGTTAACATATGCCAATGGCTAAATATACAGCCAGTGGCATTAAAAAAACATGCACAACACATAAAAAATAACTTTTAATGTCATGGCCACACTAGCGCAAAGTACAACCTCAGTGCATGGGTGCGCAAACGGGAACACAAGGAAAATATATTTAGATATCATAAAACTGCAATGTAACACAAATCATGATTTCGCCATAATAATCAATGATATGCATGTTACACCACAAACAAGGCGCAAGGGTTGCTAAGGGTCTGTGACAGTGTTCCACGCGGTAACTAGGAATTAGTAGTCAATGCTATGCAAATGAGTCATGTAATACTGAATCACAAATGTCCCACTGGCGTAAGGATGTACCACACGGAGCAGCGGTACAACACCGAGGAATGGCCTGGAGGTAAACATGACATCATGAGAGGTGTGCGCCGCCATAGCTGTAAGCACATTGGAGAACTGGTAATCCAGGTTCCCTGTTGCTAAGGAAAGCCGCAGGATAGGGGTGTATACCTAGCCATAGCTATGCTTAGCTGGGACCACACAAGGTGACCAAAAGTGCATGTGAACGTGGATGAAAACACGCTCAAAACCGGAAACCGGGCACGCACAGCACGCAACTTAGGTGAAACAGGAAGGTTACGGGAAGACAATAAGGAAATGCTGCAGCATGATAATTGGAGTACAAATGAGTAATTGACACCTAGAAACTCACAGTGGGCCATAGACAACAGTTAACAAGGCTGCTAGCAGCTACCTGCAGAACAGGAAAGGGGAGGTGCCGTACAGCAAAGAAAAGAGAAGTGGCACAGCAGAATAAAGCACACTTGCTGTAGATCAGCTACATAACACATTTCCCAACACAATCCTGGGTTGTGGAAGCACAAAACAAGAAAGGCAGCAGCTGGATGCATGCCTGACAATGGGAGGTGAACCTGGTTGAAAATAGAAGTAAAGGGCAATAGATGAATCACGGCAGACAAGCATAAGTCAACACCAAAGGTCCCACAATAGCAGTACCTTCTGTAAAACCAATAATTAAGATACCCTGCAGCTGGAATATCACAAACACACCCAATTACACCAGCATCATCCATTGCACAATAGTATAAGTTGTGAAAACCTCACACACACACTTGTGTAGTCCCAGACACTCTGCACCATTGGTGTATATAGACGGGAACTTTTAATATGTATATGTTAGGGGCTGCTATAGTTTTGATTCAACAGCATGTTCTGGAGACTGATGATGGTGTGGAGGATGACGCTGACTACCATCTCAGGCACCAGAGGAGGAGATGAGTGTTCAGACCCAGGGTAACCTACCAGAGGCTACATGATCTGGAGATAGTAGAGCATTACAGAGTGGACAGGGACATCATACAGCAACTTGTTGAGCTGTGCCGGCCACGCCTCAGAGCCAGAAGTAACAGAGGGGAACCCATCCCAGTGGACACAAAGGTATGTGTAAGCTTGAGAATACTAGCCACAGGTACCTTTCAAAGGCCAACTGGGGATATCATGGGGATCTCACAGGCATCAGCATCCAGGGTACTCCACCAGTTCCTGGATGCCATGTTACCACATGCCAATGAGTACATACACTTCCCCTGAACGCAGGAGGAGTTGGCCAGCAATATGCGTATCTTCCACCGTGTGGCGGGCTACCCAGAGGTACTGGGTGCAATAGACTGCATGCACATACACATCAAGTCACCACCCAGTGAGCAGGGTAGGCACTACATAAACCACAAGGGATTCCCCTCCATCAACTGCCAGGTCATGTGCAATGCCCAGGGCTTTATCATGGATATGTGTGCCGGCAGTCCTGGAAGCTATTACGACTCCCACATCTGGCATGCCTCACAGCTGTATCAGGTATTTGCCAGGGGGGACATCCCATATGGCCACCTGGTGGGGGATGCTGGCTATGCACTGGAACCGTGGATGATAACACCCTTCAGAAATGCACACACAGCCACGCAAGAACACCATAATGAGGCACACGCAGAAACCAGAATCATCATAGAGTACGTGTTTGGGATGCTGAAGTCAAGGTTCCGTTGCTTGGATATATCTGGTGGAGCCTTGCAGTACTTTCCAAGAACATGTGCCCACATCTTCATAGTATGTGCCACGCTACACAATATGATCCTGCAGAAACAGCTGCAGCAGGGACAGAATGGTGAAGGCCCTCACAGCCCACCACCATTGCCAAGGGACCCACAGGCACAGGGGGGCTCAGACCATGAACACCCTGTGCTAGCCCCAGTAGGCAGAAAGGAGGTGTTCCAGTATGCCCATGCCTTGGCAAAGAGGGAATGTATAGCACACACACTGACAGTGTAGGCACTCATGGACTGACACCCTTCTCCACCTGCACACACAGCAAACATGGATGGCACACACACACGACCACCTGTAAATTGTCATGTATAGGTGGTCTACTGTGTGCATCCTACATAGGCAGCCCTCAACTATTGTACACAAAACCACCATTTGCACAAGGTAAGTCAATACCTGAACAGTATATTAAGCTATCAGCATGTGTCCATACTGTATGTACATGTTCATAGATACATAGGTGGGTACATGGCCAACCACCGAGGCCGCTCATAAGCATGGGCAACAAGTGTCTGCTGTCGCCACCCCATTGATCAACTAACTTTCCATCTGTGGAGCAGTGCCACGTCCGGGATCCCAGGGGTGTAGCTGCTGTTCACCACCCACTCTGCAAGGATTCCCCGGAGTGTTAGTGAGGGGTTTTGTATAATGTAATTAGGGATGTGTTTCCAAATAATGGGGAGTATCCCTGACAGGAATCTTTACAGATGTGTACATGTTACATAGTATACCTTAAACACAGCTTGCATATATAGGTAGTTCTCCACAGAATAATAAACATGTGGAACACACACCTGCTGAAATGTGCGTTCATCACCCTTGCACTACCAGTGCCTGCTCTGAGAGGTAAGATATCACTGCCAGGATTAGAACATGCAACCATGTACACATTCATCACAATAACATGCCACTAAGCTACCTGAGATGTACCAATGGCAGTTGTGTATACTGACAGGTTAAAACACAAAAGGTAGGAATGTGTTGAAATAGGACAAACCGGCATGTACACAATGAAAGGTGTATGTTTTACATAGATATATATATATATATATATATATATATATATATATATATATATATATATACACACACACAATCATATATATATATAGAGAGAGATATGTCAATATATGGGGATATACATATATATGTAGATATATAGATAGGTTAACAACATCTACATAACCATGGAGGTACATATAAAGGGATACCTACGACATACTGACTGCTTTACATACTGATGTACGTAATTTCAAGGCTTAAGGTCCGAAGGAACACAGAACTGAAACACCAGATGCACGAGGTGTAATCTCATGATGTTAATGGACAGTTAATTAGTGCTTCTGGAGTTGCGGTTTGGGTAGTTTACTGTATGTACGTGTGTTTCTTAGGGCTGTAGTGTGTGCAAGTGTGTGTTCTGTGTGTGGTGTGTGTTGTTGGGGAACTGTAACGTGTGACTGTGGGTTAGCTTTGTGCGTCTGTTTGCGTGACCTAGGATGTAGAATATTAAAGTAATGGGTGGTGTGTGGGGCGCAGACACCTACATGGGGTGTGTAGGGGGGCTTGGCCACCTTCTCATACGTAGTTTAGGATGGTTTGTTTGGATGTGTTGGGTAGCAGTGTGTCTGTGTGTGCATGTGTGTGTTCCATGTTCATGTTACCTTCACGAGTTACTGTCGATGTCGGTAATGTGGGGTATGGGAGTCTGGTCTCGGTACTGTGTGCGTCAGAACACTGTGGTTTCGGGATTCAATAGGTCTCCCGTATACAGCGGTTGAAGTGTTCATATATGTGTATAACATAGACCATAGCAATCACACATTCCGCCACTACCAACCTTTATGAACAAAGGATGTGGAGAGTATATGCCTATACACTATTACAAATATGTGCTATGGACATGAGCCAATGATAGTGTTATCACCTGTCCCACTTTGCGAGGGACACTCTCTCTTTGGCCAGTTGTGTCCTGACCAAATATATTAAATGTGGCAAATGTCCTGGGATTGTAGGACAGAATTATGTCCCATATGTACTGTAATAGTTGCAAACAATAGTTATTTATGTATCTAAAGTACCTACATGGTACAGGAAACAGGATAAGCTACTAAACTGCTACAAGAATAAGCTTATAATTAGGTAAGAAAGGAAAGTTCTATCCCTTGTACTGACCGTGGGTTTGTGTCGGCCTGTAAACTCAGATGTGTGTCCCACAAAGGACCCACTATGGACATATGAAAAGGTGGCAACCCTAGCCAAAGAGGGTCAGTCACCAACACAACTACAATGACTGCAAATACCCATGACAGAAAGACACAGCTATCATGTAGAAACACATTATTACATTCAGCTGTATTACCGAAGGGATTCAAGGACTAACATCACCTGCATGCTATACAGGAATCACATAACAGTGCCTTAATGAATCAGCCTGCATATGCCATTGTAGTAGTCCACAAAAGGATAGGTTTTCTTATATGGAAGGAACCCTCACACACATAGCGATTATGTATAAAAGCAGTTCCTAAACACCTGCATTTGCTATGCACACCCACCAACATCACCCCACACCCAAACATATTACAATACAAACTGTAATAACATCACAAATCATTCACACACTGTACGACATCTGCAGAAGCCTTAACATACCTTGTCAGAGACACACTAACATGGCCCTAAGTGAAATAGCGGCTGTTATACAATGGAACAGCTGCTGATGTAATAGGGTTTGTTTGCACTAATCCCATTTCAGAGGGTTGTGCATACACCGGGATGTGTTAGCAATTAGGGAGTAACAGCACAGTATGCTACACTTGTACACCAAATCAAGGATGTCTGATGAGCACACTGTACACCACATAACAGTTCATGCATAGCCATATGGCCTTGAGCTGGCCAAACATCCTTGCCAGACTTAAACATCTGCAGAAGTATCTGGTATAAACAAACCCTGCATAAGTAGCACTGTTCCAAAATATAACAGCTGCACTCACATGTAGAACTAACTCGTCTAGCCATTACACACAGTCCACAGGAGTCATGAAGCTAATATATCTCTGTGTGTCTCCATATAACTGTTGAAATATATTGCAATAACACATCTAGGCCATCTCCCTCAAAAGTAAGGCAAACAGACAACCCCTAAAAGGAGTACTCACTTATACACCACTGTTGCCATGGTCTCGGATAATGGAGTAGATGCACAGCTGATGTGCATCCAGTTAACTACTTTGGAACAGCAATTGGTGGACAGGATACCACATGTTACTGATATGTAACTAGAAAAGGATGTGTCATCACACATTCAAACCATCCATATATACCAGCGGAACATTACAAATAACATTGAATCACAAACCAAAAAGATTTGAATCAACTGTTAACGATACGTCGGGTTACTAATAAGGTATGTAGAACAGTCAGTATGTCTGTGTATGTAGTACTATTCTGTAGTATTTAAAGTGCACGCAATCCATATAGTGAAAACAGTTATCTTGTAGTGATGTATTGTTGAGCATAGTCACGCTTGTAGTATTTGCGTGTACTGCTGTAGGTCACAAGGCAAACACCGGATACACCAGAAGGGATGCTATATAAGGGCTTTGAACAGAAATACTCCTCACCAGCCGACATCAGTGGCAGGGTTGGTCCAACAAGTATGTGCTATAACAGGTGATAGTATATGTTGATATATTGTAACTGTAGCTATATGTATTGGTGTTATACAGAGAATAACATGTAGAAGGTTGGGCCACTGTGCAAGTATGTTTAGCATTGTGGGATATTGTGCCAATAACTGTGTAATGTACAGTATTGTAGGCAGATATGTATTACAAGCTACATAGCATTACTGTAATGGTAGGCAAACATTAGTTATGTCAATCAGCATTTACAATACACAATAACAGGATACATATGTCTTTTAGTTAGCCGACACTTTATCAGCATGATAGCAAAGTAAAATGGCAGAGCAATTTAACTATCCATGCACATAAGACATGTAATATGTGCAAAGGTAGGTACTAGGCTGTCTTACCAAGGGTATCTGTAAGCCTAGCTAGCATGTGTTGTCTTTTGCCACCCCCATAGGTTGGTTCCCTGTGCCTCTGAATGGCAGAGCCAATAGTTCCCTGTGCCTCTGTCCAACAGTGCCACTGCAGTGATCCCCGGGTACATGTCTGTCTCCCATCCACATGGCAATGTTTCCATTGAAGAGTGCTCATGACGGGCCCTGCCTGATTTACATTGGAATCACATTCCAAAGCATAGGGAGTGTCTGAGTCAGGAATCTATCTGTTCAGCACGTCCTACTCATCCTTGTGGTTAGGGTATATCCCTAGAGCATGTGGCTCTCAGGGGCTTCTTTTTAGGTGGAGCATATCCAGCAATACAGGGTTGGACATGGGCCTTGTATGTCAAGCAGAAATCACCTGTGAGTATGCGGTATGCAACTGAGTACAGCTGGAGTTTCGTAGGTTGGGATGCATAGGTCATCTGTTTGTGATCAGTAATTCTCTTGGTGTGGTACTGGTGTGGTCTTCCAAGCTGTTGCAGTTGTCTTGTAAGGTATATCCTAAATGGGATGTTGTATTCTTTAATGTGTCTGATAGTCACAATGGCCCCTCTGATCTGGATGCGAACCCATTAGAGATTATGGGGGCCATGTAGAAGGATATTCTAACCACCTTGTCATTATGGGTATCGAAGGAGAGATTGCTATCTACTGGTGTTTCCGGGTCCCGTAATACCTTCTTTGTATGTAGGGGACTAGCACCTATGTGGTAGTCCGTGGGTAATTATCTATATCAAAAGGGGATTAGTATGCACTTTTAGGCATTCAGCTTGACACCATGATATTAACACCAGGTGTCCGTCTCAGTGTGACCCTTCCAGAGTGTGTCTGTAACAGCTGGGGAAACAATTATGTCCCCTAGTTTGCAGTTGTCTGCAAACCTTTTCAGCCAAAGCCCTCCTGTGCTTGTCTGTACGTCAGAGAAGTATATACTGAACATGAGGGGTCCTAGGACTGAGCCCTGGGGGACGGCAGTTGTAACTGGTATACATTCGGACCTAGGGTATGCAACTCCTACTGTGTGTGTTCTGTCCATGAGCCACTTTGCAAACCATCACATGACGTAGGTGTTAATGTTCAGGCGGATGGGTATGTTGATAATACCAGAAGAGGAATGGTGTTGAAAGCCTATGAAAGATCTAGGTAGGCTGTCTGGACCTCCTTACCCTCATCTAATGCCTTGGTAACTGTCTCTAAGAAGCCCACCAGGTTTAGGAGGCATGGTCTGGCCTTAACAATGCCAAATAGGGAGGGGTCAAAGGTTGGGAGGTACCCAATGTCTCTGACAGTGATCCATGATGTGGACCATAGCCTTGCAGACCAGGCTAGTCAGGCCTGTAGGGAAATAGGTCCCATGGTCCATTGTGGTGCCACCTATGTGGAGTGGGATAACTGTTGCTGTGCGCCATTCAGGGGGCACTATGCCCGACGTGAGGTTATAACTGAACATGGTGCATAGATGATGATCCAAAGTTCATGTAAAATGCAGCCTGGGATGTTGTCCAGTCCCATGGATTCTGTGATATTGCCTTCAGAGTGTGCAGCTTTGAGAGGGATCTGCCAGGATGTTGTCAATATCCATTGTTTCTGTAATGTTTATGCCTTTGTGCTGTAACTCAGAGCAGATCTGGTTGTTGACATTGAGGCTCTGTGGTTGTTGGTGGTATTAGTTGCATTACAGTTTTCATAGCTAGCTTTGGGAGGATCATATAAGGGATCTCACCTTCTTACTGAGGCTGGCCAGGGATCTCCTCCATGCATGGTATTGTACTCTCATTTTCAACAGTGTCTTCCTCCTGTAATACAATATGTTTATGGCAGGGGACCACCAGATTGGTTTAGTTAATTATGAGTATAGCATCCTGGTTCTGTTTGGGATAGCACAAGCCATGCACTCCTGTAAGTGCTTATAGAGTGCATGTGTGTAGGATTCAGCAGTTGTAACAGTACTGTCCATCTGCATGGGTGTCATGACGTCCACCACGTGTGCCTTAAGAAGCATGTAGTTGGCCTTGTAGACATATTATACTGTGGTTCGCTTAATGTAGGGTATGTGCGGGATGTAGATATCAACGGTGGTCAGCACATGGCCTGATCGGACAAACGAGGAGTTGGCTTCACGTGTGGAGCACCAGTCACTCATGTTGGTAATGACTAGGTATAGGATATTGTTGCCCCAGGTGGGTGTGTGGATATGTTGAGTCAGGGCATTGGTGTTTATGAATTCCAGAAACTGTTGAGCTATTGTGTTGGTACACAAGTAGTTTTCCCAGTTAATGGTAGGGTAGATACAGTAAGGCTTATTTGATGAGTGTGGTGTTGTGCAAATGTGTACCTTCTCCACATGACAGTCAGGCTCAGGCTTGGTTGGAGAGACTTTTCCTCCAGTTTAGCTAAATGAGTGCATCTCTCACAGGTTGTAGTGTTGGGTGGTAGGTGGAGAGGCTTGTCTGTGTACATGAGGCAATGTGTACATTGCCTCATGATGTCCAGATTCATCAGATAGACAGGTGAGAACATGGCAGCTGACTCTTGGACATGCCTGAATATAAAACTACATTCACCTAGATAAGTGAGGAAAGTGAGTACAACAGCTACATTACTCTACGCAAGTGAGAAATGTATGTACAAAACCTGTACACCCTTACCTGTAGGTGATGTGGAAGATTGAGTGCTATAGTAATTATTAGCTTATGTACTGTTTACAAGTCCTGAACAAGTGCTTAGCATGAATAAGCAATCCAGATAGGGTCTTGGATAATGCAAAAACAGAGCCCCCCCCCCAACAGGTACACAAGCATATATCCATGTACACCACAGGGCCCCTGTACCCACAACTATGCAGGTACAAGCTGCACTCAGGCTGCATGGGACCTGCCCACATCACAGATTGTATCATACACATATGGCAAAACAAGATGCTCTCCACATACACATCATGTAAAACATAGCTCCATGTCAAGTTGTGTACACACTGAATGGTGCACCCCAACAGGTATCACAACCCAACAAAGGGGGAGACACCACTGATAATGGGAAGTACTGCACTACTACCCTGCTGTGTCTGGTCTGGAAGGCCATGAACCTTGATCACTTCAGTGATGTCAGCAGTACAGATGTAGATGACAGTATGGTTGATGTCACACTGCATGTCATAACCTTGCCAGGTCATAGAACATCATCACCCATACTGTGTACCACCTACACTCAGTATACTAGATGTACATTCCTATGTCACAGGAGTGTTTAACAACAAGACTGCTGGTAGAAACAACTCTACAGAAGGTGTCTGAATAATATGTGATCATCACACCAGTGGCAGCTACAGTATGTCAGGGTTAATGAATTCTACTCCCCCTCATTGTAGTCCATACCTCACAGACAAACAAAAGGCATCTGCCTATTGAAGTATGTGAATGACTATGACCTAGTAGCAATAGCTGACATGCATTGTCACCCCTATGTTAATAACCCTGTACCCATGAACTACCACCTAGGCAGTGGTCATCATAATGGACACTTGTGTGTGAGGGATGCAGCTGGGCAGTTGTCTTTCCTGTGATAGCTACGTCACCACACCCATCAGAGAGTCATATGTGGCAACTCTAATAATAATAGGATGCCATTCATGAATATAGAGATCATTGTCTAGCCATACAGACCACTCAAGTGACCCATATCAGATCACATATTTCCTTTAAGGGGTATTGGCCATGTGCAGATGGCCTACACCAGCCTTCCCATTCCCCATCTCCACTATGTAGGATGATGCATACCCTGAATAAATCCATGTCCAACCCAGTGATGTCGGACATGCTACATGTACTCATCCTGATCTCGAACACATACTTCATGGACATCCACCTTCCACATGCTAGACAGATCCTTGTCCCATACACTTGACATAGTCCTGCCATACTATGCATTCCTGTCCATCAAAGCTGCACATCGCTCCCCTCTCAGACATGGTGTGATGACCACATGGTAACGCATGATATATGTATCATTAACCCTGTGGATCAGTAATGTGGCACTGCTCCACCTGGCCCCACAGACCCACCTGTCGGCTACTGCCAGGTAACCTTTCATCCTAGATGCATACATGGCCCATGGCATATAGCCCACTAGTTGACTTTGACTGTACATGCCATAGTTGATATCCATCCCTGCAAATACCATCTGGCTAGCCAGTGTCCCATGTGTATCACATGTGCAACACAGGTGATACATGGCAGGATGTTGAATCGCTGTACAGTGCCGTGTAGATGTATATGGCAGAACACATACATGTAAAACCTTATGTAAGCATGTCTGCAGGGTAGCAGGTCATGTCTGTTAAGGCAGTGTAAGCCCTTATATGTGACATATACACTGCATCAAGGTCAACTGCATTAATGTGGACACATCCAGCCATGTGCTGATAGGTAGGAACACCAGTACAGGCAAACAGACATGCCCACATCAAGACAGCAACCACATGGAGTATGAACAATGTAATCAAGGGACACACACACACACATATATGGTGATAATATCCACTCAACATTGAGTGTCTCATGTGTGTGACACAAACACATCAGTGTCATGTAGGTTTGCAAATACAACTATTTAAACTGAAGTAATGCGATATACATGTATGTTCAGCTGTAGCTCTGTATGTCTCTGAGGTACTGTGACCTGTCTCCATCATTATGCCTTCCAGGTATGCCACGTGCAAGGCTTCCCCTTTTACACGCTTGAAGGATGAGGCCCTTATCCCATACCTACTCGATAATCATGACATCCTGTTCACCCATGTGCCACAGGATGCACAGCAGCGGGATGCCCTGTGGATGGAAACTTGCAGGAGGGTTAATGATGTGGGTGGCCACAACCGCACATACCAGTAGTTGTGCAGACATTGTACAGATCTCATTAGATGGGTGAAATAGCATGTGAATGCAATCACCAGGGAACAAGGTTCAACAGGTGGTGGACCACCAACCCAGCCCCCACTCACATGTACCGATGAGCTACTGGCCAACCTGGGGGACACCTGCAGAACCAAATCCACAAGCCTTAGCCAATATTGTGGAGGTGGGTGTCTCTCAACCACTGAACCTGGAGTTGCCTGGTAAGTCAGTACTGCACCTATAACAACTATATTCCATATAGCTGCATGTGTCACTGTACAATATGTAATGTAACATCATATGCAAGGCATGTATACACACATGCCGCATACTATGGTATGCTACTCTGTGTATGCACACATGTGCATACACCATAGTATAGTCTAATGTACTGGTGTATGTGTTATGCACATTGTGCCCTGCAGCCTTTATACAGGGGTAGATTATGCTCATACTGCTGTGTTACTCCTATTTAGGTACCTCTGGCATTCTGCGGTGACAGCAGCCCATTGCAGGTGAGAGTGTTATTATTTATCAGGAATTGTAATGCACAAATCTATCTGCCATGTGGCCATTCACAACATGTATACATAATGTATGGTCCTGTCACAATATACAGGTCGGACTTGCAATGCATCACAATTACTATCGATGTGCAACACTTGCAAACTATGTGAATCATCTCACTGACATGAATCCTCACAAACATTATTGCCAGATGTGTTGACAGCTGTGCATACAATGGTGTAGGTGCTGTTCACTTTAGGAATGTACAACAGATCTGATCTACACATGTGGTGATGACAAACAGTACTACACAGTGGGCTGGACTATGGCTAGCACACAGGTTTCACCAGTGTGGATCATAGCCCTGCTATGAATGTCACACAATGTGATGGGCTATCTTGGCATGTCCTTGACATCTATTGGCCTGGCTACTACACTGCCTACCTAACCTGAAAACATATCCCACATACCACCCTTTAGCTGGATAACCCTGTTGTCAGTGGAGCATATATATCATATGGGACAACACAGACACATGAAATAGATGCCAATCACTATAATTTGGACAACACATGTACACACATGGCCATAGAGGATGGCCAGAGACATGGAGCAACACACACACTAGAAGTGTTGTGCTTGTGTGTACACCCTGTCATACAATGGCTACACATGGTTCGGTCATGGCCTTTATATAATGGTCATAATGTAGATGTGGAACGCTAGACATCCTACAGGCCTGTGCACATCTTGTGTTGGTGTAACATCAATCCACCACATAGGATGTGTTGAATATCTTGAGGGTGTTGCAACATGACAGCAGTTACCTGTACAGTATCCACATCAGGCCACAGATACAGTACAGTCCCATTGCTGGTGACGGACATAAATGCCATACTAGCTCCTCGTGTGTGTGTGTGTGTGTGTGTGTGTGTGTGTGTGTGTGTGTGTGTGTGTGTGTGTGTGTGTGTGTGTGTGTGTGTGGTGCACAGATGTCATGTGGGACATGGTGTACCAACGTGTTCGCCATGTCTGCCCATAGTTGCCAGGCTGCAGCAATATGGTTGCAGATGTGCAGGGCTGTCATCCGTATACCCATCAGTAACCTGTGTCACAACTTCCACATCATGGTTTAGTGTGTATACACCACAGTGACATGGGTCACATTCCACAGTACATATGTATTGTATCTGAACACAGTCATGGCTATGAACTCTGTCTGTAACTCACACTGTATAGCACTAGAGACTCCTCATGATTCCCTGCAATGGCCATGCACATCAGCTAAATTTGCAGTATATCTGTAGGGTGGACAGACAACACTGAATTGGTGCACCATTGCCCTACTGTATATTCGACAGGCCGCCATTGTGTTAAACATGTATGCATGTCATTGCACACGTCAGCAGATCACATGTCATACTACATGTGATTATCAAGGTCATATGCCACACATCAGGCAGGTGTACTGTTAACCTGAGCTGGTCGACATGGTGTAACACAGGGATGTATGCTAACCGCTACTATGATTGTGTAATTTGCATGCCATGTGCTATCACACATGCATGCTGTGTGCAACCTAGGGATGTATGATAACTACCACTATTATTGTCTGCGCTGCATGCCATCTGCCGTATCACATGCATGTTGCATGCCTTCTGTCATATCACATGTGTGTGTGTGTGTGTCTATTGTACAGATTGTAATGTACATTTCTTGTCTGCCCTCACAGGTGATGTAGGTGCATTGCCCTCCTGTGGTACATCAGATGTTAGTGTCCCCACAGACTCTAGCAGTGATGATGAATGTATGATTGGGTCACAGGCAGAGTTGTCAGGGGCTGAAACTATGCCATTGGTTGCCATTCCATCTATATCCACCTCATCCCTGCACACAGATCCCATACCTACACATGCCCCATCACCAGTGGCCATAGAGGAAGGACAGTTGGCATGTGGTAGCTTGGAACAGGAAAGTGTGGGGGCAATGGAAGGTGTGCCTGCACACCATGGTGTCAGCCAAGCTACTGGTGGTGCCACACACAGGCACATGGCTAGTGCTGCTTGTAGGAGGACATCTGGCCAACATGCTCCTGCACGACAGAGCACAGCAGCTGGTGTCAGCAGACACATGTTTCAGGCTGTAATGGAGTCACAGGCATGTGCTGAATGGTGCAACAGAGAAGATCAGAGGCTACAGAGGGCTGCTGTATGTTCCTCAAACAACAGCATCCAGGCAATGGTAAATGCTCAACAGCAGATTGCTGATGCCTTGGATAGACGGTTGGGTGACATGGTTGGAGTCCTTGACCATGGCATGACAAGCCATGAGCATGAGCTGTCTGTGTTGGAACATCTGGCAGGAGTCAGGCATCGGGCACATGGACGTAGGCCTGCTACATCACCTGTGTCAGGTCTACGTGTACGAGCTACCTCACATGCTCGCTCCCATAGTGGCGGTAGCAGCAGCAGTGCATCTGGTGCTGTGCTGTCCACACCACGACACAACAGGCCATGTACACGTGGCCTGGGATAGTCCCAACAGGGACACGGTTCCAGTGGACTAGTGATATCAGACAGTACCCAATTTGCACCTCTGTCTGGTAGTGCCCATGCAACCCCTGGCAACCACAGGTCACATGTCCATGGCTGGACACTGTGAACTGTAAAACCTCACCTGTGCAGTCTGCAGATGTCAATAATACCCCTGTGTAGGCCAGACACATGGGAGAACTGTGTACAGACATACACGCACTCACTGGACACATATGTAGGGCACCGCAATACACACATGCATAACATCCACACATGCCCAATTAGATCAAAGGCCCAAACCCACACACATGATGTCATCCAATGGTGCAGCCTAGGCCTCTGGCAAAAATGAACACCCTGTGCATATGGTGATGCCTGTGCCGCATCCCTGATATCCACACCATCGGTGCAGGGGCATGCTCATATGGTCTGATGCACAGGGTGAACAGACTAGGATTATATGTGTAGTTTACAAATGTTGTGGACTGTTGACAGTCAGCAGATATACCATGTAGTACAGGTGTACAATACTGTTAACAGTATGTGTCTTGTGTAACAACAGTAAATGCATGTTGGTCATGTTGTTCTGCTGTCCATCTTCAGGTCTAATTGCACATGCCGGTGGATCCCAGTGCTTGCAGTTAAGTGTCCCATATGTCAATGTGGACTACTCACAGGTATGTATGAATATACCAGCATGCACTGTGTAGCTACCACATACCAGTGAGAATGTCCCACATTACAAACATGTCTACCATTTCAAGAGCATGATAGCTGTGTATTAAGCTACTGTGGTCACAGACGTGACATCCATAAAGGGTGACATCACAGGTACAGTTACATGGAGTGGTGAGGTAAGAGAGTGGTCTAGCTGATTACAAGGGTAAATGCCAGTGGGAAGTGTGATGCCTCAATGGGAATCAGTAATACACGTTCCCATGACAGGACACCAACACACAACTGCACCCATGCACTCAGGTATTGACACACATGTATTCAGTGGCACTGTAACACACACACACACATACACACACTCACGGCTTAACTGACACAGTAACACACACTCACACACAGTTACTACTGGTGTGCTGAGGACCTCTGCCTATGTGCAAATAATCATTACAGTACTGTGAACCTACATGATGTGCCACAGAGAATACACATGTACAGGCAGTCAGTACGGCCTAAGAACGGGGACATCAACACGGATAGTTGAATGCATTGCTTGGATGGTGGGAGGGGTCCTATCAGTTCAGTATGGTAACATACATCCTCACCCCAGGGACCAGTCAGCCCTACAAACACACTGTGGCATTCAGTAATTAATACACCTATGTCATGCACATACAGATACCTCACATGTGTGAGATACACGCCACTGCCTATGTCCTGCTTTATACATTGCAGTCTGTACAGATGTGTATACTAGTGTACAGGAGAGAGAGTAACAATTGAGATGTATTCCCCACAATACGTGACAAATATGGACACACACGCAACCACACATGCCAGTACTGTGAATCTCAGACCTGCCTAGCTCATGTTATGTATGTCAGATGTACAGCAGTATTGCATGTGTTACAAACTGCACTGACATTTTCTGTGCCAACAGTGCTTATATATGCACTAGGGACATCATATCTATTAACAGGTGTCAAGTGATTTACCTTTGCTATCACCCTGACCGCTGTCTAAGTTGTGTGTTATGTCCTTCAATTAATTAAACCATTGCTTACCAGTTACACAGGGTATTGTAGGACTGCTTGTGACACACCTGTGAGCTGTCCACAGCAAACATCCATCTGCAAAGTTGCCCCACCACTTTCTTATTTCAACACATCTATCCATACCTGTGGTACATCTTTCTGTACATTCAGCATATCACCATATACAGTTGGCAATGTTGAGGCTGTATTGCAGCTGCATGATGTACTAGGATACACACCAGCTGCATACATCAGCAACTGCACACGCAAGTTATCTGAATGTACAACACTACGTTTACAGGTGTGTAGGTCCTACAATCCTGACATTTGGTCATGTTTGTAGGCATTGCAATTGGTGGATATGTGTAATAACATACATGACACATGGATTGCTGTATGATATGATGGGTGACCAGTACAGAGGGGATGCTACCTCTGTCAGCATTGATATCACACCTTATGTACTGTTAACATTCAACAGCCATGGACCTACATTCCATGTGCATGTGTGTGTAATGGCTGTAGCCACCTGTTTGCACAAAGGACTACAACAGCTATGCTATTTACAGGTATGTTGTGTGTGTGGCATGTACATACCCAGGGCAGGTACATGTATGTCATATCCATACATGAGGGTGTGTACTGTTGTACAGCAACAGACATCTGCTAATGGTGGACAGTACTGAGGGCCCTTGGTATGTATACATCTGACCTGGCCACAGACAGTGGTATCATTGCATTGCATAGCACATGATGCAACTGTGTCAGTACATGTGTACTGTTTACAGTTGATGTAGAGCTTAGTACAATACACAGGTCAAGGGTCACATGGTGGCGTACTCGTCTGTCATACAAAATGTATGGTTGCATAGTGGTGGTCCGAGGGCATGGTGGTGTCTGCAGTTTACATCCTAGAATGCAGCATGTGACACAGTGTCCTGCACATGGCTCATCTGTGATGCCTTTCATGGGGGGACTGGTCAGTACATGTAAGTGACCTTTATGTATGTTGGTACACCACCTGGAGCGGTCTGTACCTGTGTTATGGCCCACATGTCTGGTTCTGAGGTATATGGTGGTAGTGCTAGTTTCTGAGGTATATGGTGGTAGTGCTATTGCGCACTACAGAGACATCAGCCAGGTGCTCTTCACTGCACAAATGTCAGTAATCCCCATTGTTGGATCTACAGTGGCCAGCTGTGAATATAGACGCTACACATCTAGCACTGGTTAGCATAAGAAATAAATGCAGTCATCCTGTAGGTGTATGGGAGTTAACCTGTGTTTAGGAGATTTGACTTGGAATGGCACTGTGTGTGCGGATGCGACTTGGGTAATATCCACACTCCCTAGTATCATGGATGCATGTGACATGTGTCAAAGGCCTGCCTACTGTCAGCCATGTCATCCCAGAATGACAGCTGATTTGTTAAAAACTGGTGTCAAATATATGTAGAGCAGTGTTCCCACTAACAATGACAACTACCAACATCAGAGCCCATTACAATGTGTTATTTACGTCTACCTGTAATAGCATGGCCACTGTGGCCCTCCGTGTTTAGCATCAGAGTGCATCCCAGTCAGCCCTGTGCTACTAGGAGTATGAGCATGCCCAGTATATCCTTGTGTAAATGGACACATAGTAGTGCATTCCAACAAGCCCTGTGCTACTAAGTGTGTGAGTATGCCCCCTGTGCTACTACGTGTATGAGCATGCCCAGTATATCCTTGTGTAGATGGACACAGTGCATTCCAAACAGCCCTGTGATCCTATGTGTGTGAGCATGCCCAGGGACACCTTGTGTTGGTTATATGCCTCTGTGTATGGGCATGGCCATTGTAACCCTGTATAGTGGTAGTAGTCATCCATTCCACAGATGGGCATACTCCAGGTCAGGATGGATTCATACTTTAAACACACAGGTTCACATGCATGTACATCTTAACTGCCAGCATTCGTATTGATGTCTGCATTCCCAGACGGTCATAATGACAGCCTTGACATGTGTAGTCTGTGTGGTGCGATTCGAATTTATGTAGTATTGTTATAGTAATCTGTAAATAGGCAGGTGTTCCATACCTGACACTGGCTTATGTGTGTATGCCTGTCCCTATTTGCCGGTGGACTCTAAATTGCTTTTAGACTGGCCACACTCCATACATTTCTTATATCCACTGCTAGCAAGGCCAATGATGTCACCCAT
Source organism: Protopterus annectens (assembly GCF_019279795.1). Classification (NCBI taxonomy): domain Eukaryota; kingdom Metazoa; phylum Chordata; order Ceratodontiformes; family Protopteridae; genus Protopterus; species Protopterus annectens. Next base: position 832,494,826 of record NC_056735.1, read on the forward strand.
CTGCAAATACACTTCTGGGAGGGCTGTGTCCCAGTAATCTCGGTAGCGCATTCTGTAACTGCGTAATGCTGTAATGTAATAAAGTAGTTAGGTTGGTGTTCTACTTGCCATGTGTGTGTGTGTGTGTGTGTGTGTGTGTGTGTGTGTGTGTGTGTGTGTGTGTCCATTTGCCTGAGGACTGAGTAATACCTTTATACTGCTCACACTCCATACATTTCTTATACCCACCGTTAGCAAGGCCGATGATGTCACCCATCTACAAATACACCTCTGGGAGTGCTGTGTCCCAGTAATCTTGGTAGTGCATTCTGTAACTGCATAATGCTGTAGTGTGATAAGGAACTTAGGTCAGTGTTCTAATCTCAGCCATGCCAAGTGTGTGTGTCTCCATCTGCTTGGGGACAGAATAATGCTTTTAGACTGCTCACACTCCATACAATCCCTATAGCCATCTTTGACAAGGCTGATGATGTCACCCACCTAGAAGTACACCTCTGGGAGTGCTGTGTCCCAGTAATCTCAGTAACATGTTCTGTAACTGTGTAATACTGTAGTGTGATAAGGTAGTTAGGTCAGTGTTCAAATACCAGCCATGCCAACTGTGTGTGTATGTGTTGTGTGTGTGTCTCTGTCTGCCTGGGGACAGAATAATAATTTTAGACTGCTCACACTCCATACAATCCCTGTCGCTGACTTTGCCATTGCTGATGATGTCACCCACCTAGAAGTACACCTCTGGGAGTGAGGGGTCCCAGTAATCTCGATAGCGTGTTCTGTAAGTGTGTAATGCTCTAGTGTGATAGAATAGACAGGTAGGTGTTCTATTCCAAGGCATGACAATTGTGTGTTTTTGGCAATCATATCCTATGTGTTGATGTCTGTGAGTGGCTAGCTACTGGATGTGTTGAGGACCGTGTTTGTTGTTTTCCTATATAGTGGCCATAAATGTCACAATTGGACAAGAGACTGGGTTGGTAAGACATACACATACATTCGGCACTAGGTCTGGTGAGTAATGTCAGCAGCCCTAATCTTACCCTTAATGAAATCTGAACCCGTGTGATGCACAGAAACACACTTGCCTTGATATTAACACCAGTACATAATGCAGGAGGTGCATGTGGTTCCTTTTCATTCTTGTCTAATACTTTGGTGCCACATGGTCCGTTGTTGAGATATATATTCTATATCTACGTATGTGTGTGTATATGTATTGGTGTGTGTGTGTGTGTGTATATATATATATATATATAGAGAAATATATATATATATATATATATATATATATATATATATATATATATATATATATATAATGTCTGGACATTAGCACACATAAATCTACATGATGGAATACATGTCTTATACTGTTGAATGCCTGTGCTGGATGATCTGTACGTGATAACCTCAGCTGTATTTATATCTGCCATGGCTTAGTGGTAAAGCACATCGTCTGTGGTGTGCAGGGTCCTGGGTTCAAGACCTGCAGAGGCTAGTTGTTTTGTTGCTGGGAAGAACAAGGGACATTGAATACAGTGAAAGTAATGCACTTTTAACCAGTTGTGTGCGGGTCTGCATGACAGTAAGCAGTGGTTATTTCTGGGGAGGCTTAGTGTGGGTCATGTAACTATGCATTAGAAGACAATACTATGTAAACGAGGTGGAAAATAGTGAATCCCATTTATCCCCAGGGTGTGATGCAGATCCCAAGAGTGTATGTGTATAGATAGCTGGGTGCAGGACTCGAATATAGGTGAAAGCATGGGTGGGGGGTTGTCAGGCATACTGTACGTAGATTAGAGCCCTGTGTCTCGGGATTGCTCCTAGCTTAGCATGCCTAAGCTAGGGGTGTGTCTATACCTGCCTAGTGCAATTGGGAGGGACAACAGCAGTAGGAGAGTAGTCAAGGTGAACAAGCTGGGCAAACAGGTGATATTTATCAGAATCAGCAGATTACAGGTCCAGCAGACCAGCCCAGCCCAGAACACTACGATAAAGTGAGCAAGCTCCATCCCCTCAGGTTTTTACACACTCTATACCACCGGTGTATACATGCGGGGAAATTTTACCAAACAATCCTACGAAATGAGAAGGGCTGTAGCAGGCAACATAGACCAACATGTGCAGGGGGCTGAGGGTGGTGAGGATGGGAATGCTGCCAAACAACCCTCAGTGAGGAGACAGAAAAGACTGTACAGACCTAGGTTAACCTACCAGGGGCTACATGAGCTGGAGATAGTGGAGGCTATGTGGTGGACAGAGACTTCCTACAGCAGATTGTTGAACTGTGCTGGCCACACCTGACACATCGAACAGGCTGAGGGGAACCCATCCCAGTGGTTACCAAGGTATGTGTAGGCCTAGGTATACTAGCCACAGGTACCTCCCAAATCACAACTGGGGATATCAGGGGGAATCTCACAGGCATCTGCATCTAGGATATTCCACCAGTTCCTGAATGCCATGTCATCACATGCCAGTGAGCATGTGCATTTCCTCAATATGTGTGAGGTGTTGACCAGCAATATGCGTCTCTTCCACCAAAGGGCAGACTTCCCTGGGGTACTGGGTGCTATAGCCTGCACGCACATACTCATCAAAGCACCACCCGGTGAGCAGGGTAGGGCCTACATTAACTGCAGGGGCATCCCCTCCATCAACTGCCAGGTTGTATGCGATGCCCAGGGCATTATACTGAATGTGTGTGCTGGCTGCCCTGAAAGCTATGACAATTCTGATATATGGCATCTGACACAGCTGTACCACAGCTTTGCCAATATGGATATCCCCTACGGTCACCTAGTGGGGAATGCTGGGTACCAACTGGAACCATGGCTGATAACACCCATCAGAAATGCACACACACCTGAACAACGACGCCATAATGAGGCACACACACAGGCATAACATATAATAGAGCGTGTGTTTGGGATGCTCAGGTCACAGTTCTGGTGTCTGGACACATCCAGTGGAGCCTTGCATTATTCACCAGCTACATGCACCCAAATTGTTGTGGTATGTGCTATGCTACACAATATGATCCTGCGGAAACAGCTGCAGCAAGAACAGCATGGGGCAGGGCCACACAGCCCCCTACCAATGCCAAGGCCTGTACAGGCACAGAGTGACTCAGAGGAGGAACAACCTGAGCCAGACCCAGTAGGCGGAAGGAGGCGTGCCCAGTATGACCTAGCCTTGGCAAAGAGGCAATGAATAGCATATGCAATGACACAGTAGGGACCCAGGGAATGTCACCATCTCTGACTCGCACAGACAGTAAAAGGGATGTCAAACATGACAATACCTGTGCTCAACCATATATAGGAAGTGCACTATGTGCATCCAACATAGGCAGCCCTCCAGCACCATCCTCAGGTCTGGCACACCCTCAAGGTAAGTCAATCAACCTACCAATTGGCAGTTGTATTAGAATGTGTTGGTACCTGTAGCTATGGTATGGATGTGAGCATGCAAGGGAATTTGGTGTCCGAATGTTAAGGCAGCAGACAGTAGACGTCCATAGTGACACCATGACATCTGTAGCACATAAGGGGGTCACCATAGTAGCCAGTAGTACACAGGGTGTCATAACCCACTGCGGGTAATGGGCTGAGCATCATGTGTGTCCATACAGCCCACACAAGTCTCAACCAGCTGGACAGGTGTAGACCAACACAGATAAATGGTATACTGTGGCCTCTGAATATGCCCTATGGATGACCCCCCCCCCACAGACCCACACAGACAGACTACAGCAGGCCAGGCAGTTGGATGTAGGTTGTGAAGGCTAGGACGCCTGAAACTAATATGTTGGTAATTAAAGCTAAGATCTGGAATACACTCATATGCCTCTAGCCAGCACAATAGGTAGGTCTACACACTGAAATAGAGTACCTCCCATACCATTACAGTAGTAGCAAAAGTGTACAAGTGTCAGGTGTGTCCCCCTTCCAACGTACACATATAGCAACAGTCAGTTGCACCCCCCCCCGGTGCTGTGTAGGAATGTGGATACAGTCGGATGTCCCCCCATGCTGTGCAGAAATGTAGCAACAGTCAATGCCACATGACTGATGGATACCCTGCAGACACAGCTTGCCACCTGTCAGTGTACAACACAGAGTTCAGCACCACATTACAGACTGCCTGGACATGTAACACATGCAATACAGTTGGCCATACTGGGCATGCTCAAACACATGAAGGTATGATGGCAATGTCAGTCGACAACATGTGGAATGGTCATACTGGGCATGCTCACACACGTAAACACAAGAGGGCCAGGTCTGCAAACACCAGTGGTCCGGACATATCTGCTGGTACTTTGCTATACTGTTGGATGACTGTGCTGTATGGTATGTGTGTGGTACTGTCTATTGTCTGTATATTTGCCATGGTGTATTGGTAATTCACATTAGCTGTGTGCACAGAGTGTTGCTACCAACACTTGCAAAGGATGGTTATTTGTTTGCGGCCAGAACAAGCCCATTGAATATGGAGGGAGTAAGGCACATTGAAGCAATTGGGAGCAGTTGTGCATGGGTTTGTGCAGTGTTAAGCACTGCTGACCTCTAGTTACAGCTTCTTACACTTGGTTAGTCTCCACATTTCTTTATCAGTGCAAAACTCGCATACTGGTAGCCAAACATGCTTACACCTGCTCGCTCCCGCACTTGCGCATACACCGACATTGGTGCTTGCATGTGTAACTCATGCTGAGTGGGCGCGATCCCTTGTGATGCCTATTACATTGGACTACATGACTACAGTATCGGGTATTGCTGACCATTAGGAGATTGCATGGCATTCGACTGTACAGAATTGGCGGCCTGTCCAGTGAGTTAATCATATTATATGTGTGTTCCTCATGCAATCTGCTACCATCTGGCTGATACATGGCAACCGATACTCTGCAATGAAGACAAGTAAATGTGTTTTGGGACCCACATCCGTCTGCTGGGTCATGCTACTGCATATCGATTGTAGGTTTGCCACCTTTAAAATTGGCCAAGGTGGGACTTTAGGATTAACACCTGTCCCACTTTGCATGGGACAGTCCCTCCTTAGGCTGATGTGTCATGCGAAAATAATCAAAACATAGCAAATGTCCTGATTACAGGACAATATTATATTCTAAGTTTCTCTAATAGTTGCATGTAACAGTTATTGTATATATGACACTTCTATATGTTATGTGAAGTAGCATAAGCAAGTGGACTGCTACTAAATGAAGCTTTTATTTGTGCAAATACGTATAGTTCTGTACTATGCACGGCTATAGGTATGTTCTGACCTGGTACGTCTGACATTTCTATGGAGCAGATTCCACTTTGGCCATTTTGAAAGGTGGCAGCCCTATAGGACCTATATGTAGAGATGTCAGATTTGGCAGGGCAACACATACCCACAGCCAGTAGAAAATAGACTACTTCAGCAGATTGCCTAAATAAAAGGTTATTCTTGTAGCATTATAGTTGCTAATACTGTTTCCTATAACATCTAGGTGTTTCATATACAACATAATCATTTTATGCAACCACTACAGACAATATATGGATTCTTTGCCCTAAATCACAGGCCATGTGCCATAATAACATTTATTTTGAAGGACACAACTGCCCAAAGAGGAGTGTGCCTCACAAAGGTGAACAGGTGGTAACCCTAACCTATTATGCTATCATCTACCTAAGGTAGTCGGCGGAATAAGCGCTTTCTGTCACTAGTAGACCTCACATATGAATGGAGGAAAATGAACACTGAATCAGGGACACTGCATAACACCCTCAGGGACACATTTTGATTATTGGTACTATTAACCTGACACATTGACAGTCTCAGAGCGTATGTATTCATTCACATTTGACGAGGTACATGCTGTTTATGACTCATACATGTTGTCAATAGTCATTATGTGTATTTCGCCACCTGTCCACCTAATATCACTAGTTCTGGAAGGGTTTAGTTGGGACTGTGTTAGATTCTGATTCGTAAAAATGGACGTCCATGATAATCGGGTACAGTTCACTGATATAGTCTCTATGTGTTCCCCCAATGGTTTACAGACTATCCAGTAGATGTGCTCTTAAGGTTTGGGAGGTACAGGCATCTGCTATACCTACATAGGAATATTAATTACTTCCACGGGACGGGCCTAATACATCTCTGCCAACCAACACCTGCACACTTAGGCCCATGATTGCATACCCATGATTCCCCTACCTGACACCCCTCTACAGCACTCATCCTTACTGTGAGTGCAGCTGGGGTATGAACACACCCCTACACACTGCCCACTCTCCCCGTGTCGGGACACATGTACGTTTTGTCAACCCATGTGTTATCAGACTTGCACAACCTACTGTTCCGTGTACAGCTGCATCCTGGTCACGTCAATCATCACAGGTTTGCCTACAACACACATTTTTGGTGTCCCACAAGGGACCCTGTGATCCATGTTTAAACTGTAGACCTTGCAGATCTCTCCCACCGGCAGTTTCCTGCCGGTGGTCTGGAAAGCAGTGGTGTATTTACCTTTATTGTGTGTCTGTATGTCTCACTAGCCTAGCTGGGGGGGAGTGGGAGGTAGACATTTGTTTATTGGACCTCCCACTAACATATGCCCAGTCTGAACATATGTTACCCGTAATTGCTGTTACGTAAACAGTAACATATATATATATATATATATATATATATATATATATATATATATATATATATATATATATATGTGTATATATATAGATATATATATATATATATATATATATATATATATATATATATATATACACATATCCCTCCTTTGCGAGGCGCACTCCCCTTTGGGCAGTTGTGTCCTGCAAAATAAATGTTATTATGGCACATGGCCTGTGATTTAGGGCAAAGAATCCATATATTGTCTGTAGTGGTTGCATAAAATGATTATGTTGTATATGAAAAACCTAGATGTTATAGGAAACAGTATTAGCAACTATAATGCTACAAGTATTGGGTTTTATATATGCTTCACCAGCATACTATTGTCTTAGCCATTATGACACCGACATTTCACTCCGGTTATCTTGTAATTGGTATTTAGCACGTTATGCAGCGGACAAATGTCGCAATATGTTCATGTATGGATTGCTGATGGTAATTGGGATGTAATACAGTGTCATTTGACCTGTTCCTTGTCTGCACAGCCTATTATTCAGCTACTGTCTTTGTTTGTCTGTGCACATTTATATTATTTATGTCAATAAATGGAGTACATGTGCTACAGACAATGTACTTCAACATATTGTTGTCTGCATGTGCGCATGCATATATACCTATTAGGTACTACCTGACCTACACAGGTCGGTCCATTGGAACCGGCCTAACCAACCCTGGCACTCCTGGATCAATAATCGCATAGCCATAGTTCCTCCACCCCACCAGTGTTGAGTTTCCACGCATAACAGCCATTATCCACCTGATATTGCAGCCATGACACACCTTTACACATTGCCCTCTCCAGAGCGTTTGGGGCCCTACCCACATTTTGTAACACCTTGTGTATTCACAGGGTCTCCCGCCATTTATATTTGCACATACGTGCCTTTCCTGGTGTTATGGATTACGGCCATTTGCAGTCTACAAGTGTAGGTGGTCCCAACATGGACTACATTCCGTCTGTGTGTAATGTAGAAGTAGCAGTCCAACGATGTTATGCCCACTGGTAGAATCCTGCCTGTGGTGTGAATAGTGGTGCTCTGATCACTCTTGGGCAGCTTTATCTGACATACGATGCAAGCACTATAGAATACCTTAGTTGCTCTCAATTCCCTTCACAACCCTTGTGTATGCTTCATTCTTACAGTGTTCATTCTTCATATATATATATATATATATATATATATATATATATATATATATATGTATATATATATATATATATATATATATATATATATATATATATTTATTTCATGTCTGTGGATATATATCTGTACACACACACACACACACACACACACACACACACACACACACATATATATATATATATATATATATATATATATGTATGTGTGTGTGTGTGTGCGCATGTGTGTGTGTGTGTATATGTGTATATATATATATATATATATATATATATATATATATATATATATATATATTATATATGTATATAAATTACATCTGTACATATAAACATACATTTCCTATGCTGGAAGCTGCTTACACAAGCGCAGGCTCACTTGCCTATGCTTACTGTGAGTTACATATGTTTACTGTCACTTATTTGTGCTTACGTGTGCATTATTCATTATGGCAGTACCACTTTGAATGAAGGAATCTGGTTAATGGCCGCATGCAAAACACACGTTCGCCTTTACATGTTTAAATGTTGGCTTTAAAGCACGGTGACATGCATTCCACTAGGAAAATGACATGTGCTATAGTCCAACTTGAACTGGGAATGCCTTTATGTTAGGCGGATGCTCGAACCACTACACTATTAATGTTCTGCTTCATTTATATGTATACCCATGGTTCATAGTTACCGAAACACATGCCTCAACACTTCACTTACACAGAAGGCATCCATTCTCCTGCTGGGAAAACTGCAGTACTACACATGCACCATTCCCTATTCCCTACTGCTCTGGATCCATGCTGCATGTTTACTCACTCCGAGGATATTCAGAACTCCAAAGCTTATAGTCCTGGCACATATGTGTGTTTGATTGTCAGGGTGTTCATGTGGTCATCTGGGTTTAGGCTTGTCCGACTGGAGACCGGAAGAGCCCTGTACCCATTTGAAAGTCAGAATTAGCTCTTGGCCAAAGTTAGTCCCAATGTACCATTCTACCTGTGTTTACAGCCGCAGGGGTTTGCCCACCTCTGACCATCTTGATATGTCAGCACTACATAATACGGGGTGGGGGGTTCCACTGGTGTTTCCCTTCACATTCGTTATGACTGCTTTATTGTGACCATGTTTATATATATATATATATATATATATGTATATATATATCTATATATAAAAAATATATATATATATATATATATATATATATATATATATATATATATATATATATGTATATATTCTACATATATCTGTCTGTACATACACATACATATACACCTACATACCTATTTACATTTCCAATACTGTTGAATGTCCGCTGCACATTCCCGCTGGCTTTACCTCCCTATATCCGGCGGACATTATTCTGGCCATCACATAAAATTAGAGGCCCTTGCATGGCTTGTGCCCAGAAACAGACACACCTTAGTCACCAGTTTGACCACTACACCATCCGTGGTACATTCTGCATGGATGGTAGCTAGGATATATGACTTCACTACAGGTATTCAACAGTACTGGCAACAAATGTGACGGTTGATGTACATATGTGTACGGACCTCTCAACCACTCACGGACTAATTTAAAAAGTAACAGGGACAAGGCAAGTACAAATCAGAGACAATCACAGACACTTTTAAAATATTAGTAGTATTAACTTGAAATGTTGACAGAATCAGAGCATATGTATTAATACTTATTTTCTGAAGTAAAAGACATCTATTACTCTTTATTTTCATTATTCATTCAGTTTAATTCACCACCTTTCCTCCAAAGTCACTGGTTTTAGGGGGGATTAAGAGGCTGGCCATTTATTGTGTGACTGCTCTGACCATTGGTAGGTTTTCCACCTTTTCATATGGCCAGGATGGGACATATTTGGGAAACACCAGATATTTCAGGGCAACACATACCCACGATCAGTACAACAGATAGTACTTTTGGTTTATGCCTAAATCTAAGCTTATTGTTGTAGAAGTTTAGCTGCTTCTTCTGTTTCGTTTACTTGCTTATTCTGTTTCTTGTAACATGTAGGTATTTTACATATGGAAATAACTATTGTATGTGACTATTATTTAAGATGTGGGACATAATTATGTCTTACGATTACAGGATATTTTACATTTATAATGGTATTGGTATGGACACAACTACCCACAGGGGGCTGTCCCTCACAATGTGGGGCAGGTGGTAACCCTAACCATTGGGCTAGATGTAGCTATTGGCGGTGCACTAACACGATGCGTTTTGCTTCCATTTGGTATAACTATCAACACTACAATAGAATTTGGGCACAGGGTTTTAAATGTCATTTGATCGAGGGATGGGGACTCAATATTCAGCTACGTACATTTGTGATTGCCTCTTATGTTTGTGTTCGCAAAACTGTCTTGCATGCTTTGCATATGTTTCAATATCCACGGATACTGACAGGTGTGATTACTATTAAAGGCAGGCTGTACTATTCAGAATTTTAGGTTGCATGTAAACAGCTGACATGTCCACGCCTCGGTGAGCCTCTTGGACATGCCCCATGCACTCACGCACATTTCCTATGCACGTGGATGTGGCAGCAGTGTGCCTTCATTAATATGCATATGGTGCTACTGTGCCATCTCTACACCGCACGGTCGGTGCAAGCCTAACACCGTTCTTGCTCCGAGCTTCATGAATCCCGGGATTGCCTTATACCCTGATTTGCTAACCATAAATTATTATCTAAGTTAAATGTATTATTACTTTTTCCATTGTTAGAACTTTCCCATATTCTAACATTTGATGCCAATAAATCGGTTCATTTCTACTTCGAGTATTGATTGTGTCTATATCAAAAGTGTTAATATTGTTTCGCTTACATGCAATAAGGTATAAGAAAAATATCCAAGCTTTTATGTCAGGGTTTTTATTCAAAGGTTTTTATATGTACTTAATATGTATGGTATACATTTGGAACTTATATTTTTGTGGTTGTTTTCTGATACATATATATATATATATATATATATATATATATATATATATATATATATATATATATATATATATATATACTCTCATCATCTAAAGAATATTGTTTGTTACTATTTCTGCATATTGTGATGACAATATAGAACCTGATTTTAACCATATTCTTTCATGTACTTGTTTACATTTGGCTGAATAAGAAGTATTTATCCATAATGATACCATTTTTATAATAGATGGAAATGCGTAAATCTCTATATATATATGGAGACTAATTCTCCTTGCTTCCCAATCATTTAAATGATAAATTGCAGCAATTATGAATTTATTAGGGTTCCATAAAATAATTTAACATTAATCTATTAAATTGTTTTATTTAACATTTAAAAGGAGGAAGAGAAAATGCTTGTATAAAGTATCATAATTTTGGAAACATAATCATTTTAATTATGTAAAGTTTGTCTTCCATTAATAAAAAGAATTTGTTACATTTTTGTATGAGACTTTTAGTATTATTCAAGATATTATTTTAGTTCATTGTGATTGTTTTGTGTAAGCCACTTGTTATTGTAACCCCTAGATAATTATTTTTATCTTCAGCTACTAGATGTTTGGAGAGTTGTTTGTCTAAATCTTTCTTACACATGTTTATAAGTAATATCTTTGTCTTACATTCATTAAACCTAAGGCCCAAGAGCCTCTGAAAGTGTTCAATTAAATGCTATAGAGCTCTTAGTGAACCGTCATTGTCATTTAAGGTTAATAAAATATCATATGCAAACTGCTGAACCTTAATTTCTAGACTATTATCAAGTTGTATACCTTTGATATATTCATTCATTCTAATGTTGTTTGCAAACTGTTCAATCACCATAGCAAACAGTAATGGGATAAGGGGCATCCCTGTTTTGTTCCCTTAAAAAAATCAGTAGACTTAGATAAGCATGAACCAATCTTTATATAAGCTAAGGATTTTTTCATAGAGAGATTTAATTAATTGTGTAAATTTTTGTGAAAATCCATATTCTTCAAAAGCAAACCATAAGTAATTCCAATGAACTGAATCAAAGGCACTATTTATGTCTAGAATGATTTACAGTCATATTATTCTTTGTGAGGTTGATATAATCAATTAAAGATAATATTATTTTAATATTGTACTTGTTTCTGTCCTTTATAATGTCAGTTTGATCTTTGTCAATTAACTGTTGGAGTAACTGTTTAAGTCCAATTGCATGTATTGCCATGAATATCTTCTAGTTAACATTTAATAACTTTATTGTCCTACAAGATGAACATTAACTCGCATTTGTATCCAGTTTCAGAATATGAGATATAACTGTGTATTTACAGGACAGAGGATTCTCCTTGCCATCTTTTACTAAAATGAACACTTTTAACAATAATGTAAGTACTTCATTAGTTAGTAATTTAAACATTTCTGGTATAATATTGTCTAGATTCATTTTAAGAAAATACAATTTAAAGGTTTCTAGTATTCCTTCTAAGTCTGATACTTTCTTCTTAGTACCTGGAATATATATTTACTTTATTCGATTTGCTTTTATATATTTTGGTTCTGTTTGCAATTCTTTTCTGATATCTGGGATTCATCGAGTAGGAATATAATTTGATTTTCTCTAGATTTATGATTATCTTGTGGTGTAGTGTTTTAAATATTTTTTGTCCCATCCAGTTCATTTTTATGTTCTTCTTCCCTTTCTGAATATCAGGTTTTAACTTATCAATTTTTGTTTGTCGGTCCAAAAAGTTGTGTTCCTTGCTTTTTCTTGTTATTAAACCATGTTAAAATGCTGCCATATAAGAATAACTTCATACATATATCTCAGATACACCTTCAGTGAGATTTGCGTCTAAAAAGGTTTGTATCACTTTGATGTAAAATTCCTTAAATGCTTTTAGATTCATTATGTATAAAAGTATGCTAGTTATATTTATTCTTTTTTTTTTTTTTTTGCATTCAAGTCCAGGTCAGATGTAATTGTATTATGGTCTGACAATGGACATGTGAATACACTGACTTTAGTTTTGCTGTTATTTCTCTTGATATGCTTTGATAGGCTTTACCAGAAAGGCTCATCCAGACTCTGCTACACTTTGCTGTGAAGGAAAGGTTAGTTTGCTTTTATTTTTTGTATTACTATATTGCCTTTCATTATTTTGAATACTGTAGTTTGTTTTCTTTACCTTGTGTTTTGCTTGCATTCTGTTTTAACAGCATATTAAAACTTCAAAAGAGACCACAGCTCTCTCTGTTCTGAGTCAGGCAGAAATAAGAACTGATTAATTAAGGACTCATTCATAAGACAGAGGTCACTGGTTAATCACTTGTTAACAGAGGGGGTGGAGCTAGGAACTAAAATTTCTATTTAAGGAGTAAATTAAAACATTTCAGAGCTTTACCAGAAAGGCTCATCCAGACTCTGCTACACTTTGCTGTGAAGGAAAGGTTAGTTTGCTTTTATTTTTTTGTATTACTGTATTGCCTTTCATTATTTTGAATACTGTAGTTTGTTTTCTTTACCTTGTGTTTTGCTTGCATTCTGTTTCAACAGCATATTAAAACTTCAAAAGAGACCACTCTGTTCTGAGACCACTCTTGTTTGGCATCTACTTCTCTGTTCTGTTCTAGTTGCCCGCCTCTTATGTTAATCTGACCATATATCTCATTTCTTTCTACTTTCACTGGCTTATGTGAGTAATCACAAAATCATCATTTTTGAAATCCCACCCCTTCAATTATTTAAATTTATTGGCCATCCTACAGTATTTCATAGTACCAAAATACAAAAGTGACCACCACTTTCAATCCATCTTGCTGTTTTAAAAATAGTAATTCTCCACTAAACCTTAACTTTTTAAACAGGTAAAACTCAAGTTACCTACTTTCACATCTAACTTCTCTGCACTGCAGTGCATTCTTTTCAATCTAAGCATCCCTGTGACCTGCTGGAAAGCGAACTCTCCTTGTTAGGAGAAATCAAAGTACCTTGCTAAGGAAACAGCTCCTATACTTTACAAAGAAAAAAAAAGCCCCAAACCAGGCATGTCCAAGGGTCAGCTTCTTCTCCTGTCCACCTGGTGAATCTGGGCATACTGGGGCAATGCAGCAATTGCCTCATGTACACAGACAACCCTCTCCTCCTCAAGCAACACATAGCCCACCAACACATATAGCAACACTAAATCCACATATGCAGAGGCCCTTAACTGTAACCTGCCCAAGCAACAAAAACAAACACCACTCCACAATCAATGTCACATAGTTCACAACACCAGTGTGCCACCCAGCAACAGCCCCTAAGGCAAGACAATGTACCCAACACTTTAGTCATAGGTGACTCCGATCGATAGCACACCTGATGTCCCTCTCACCAGGTTGAATAAGGAGAAAATTACAGTCAAGGATCCGCCACATAATGCATGCACTCAAGTCACTCCACAACAAGTACAACATTGTCCATGTTGGAGTGAATGATGGACTACATGAAAGAGACATGGAAGAGCTCTTGGATCATGTGGCCCAGGCAGGTATGACGTAGCATCCTGCCTTCGCCCAGAATGATACCACAAACATATAAAAATAAAATGATCACAACATTGGCTGCTTTTATGATGTCAATCAAAGGGGATCCAGTATCTGTCTGCTGCCTGGGATGTATGATTGACAAACCACAATGCTTTGCCAGAGATGGTCTGCACCCTGTCCCTGGGATTCAGGTTACTGGCTAAAGGCTTTGCACCCCTATAAGTGCTTTTTTAGGCACTTCAAAGTACAAAACCACCACCGTAACAGGTACAAGCATGCAAAATCTGAAGGTAATGCTACTCAATGCTAGAAATCTAAACCTAAAATGGAGAAGTAACTGAGACCTGGTTCAAGGCTCCAATACCAGACTACAACTCTTACCAGGATATTCACACCACCAGGCTAGTTGGCCAAAACAATGTGTCTGAAATTCTCCAACACTAGGTAAGACTGCAATCCAAATTGTAGCTTGCTACAGATCCCACCATACCCCAAGATTCTCTGGAAAATATTAATTTTAACTACCCTGCCATTAACTGGGAAAACTACTCATGTCCCAACACCTTATCCTAGACCTGGTCATTACCAACACATCCACATCCCTCCCGAAAGTTCAACTGCTGGAAGAAATAGCCTCAGTAAGAAACTGAGATGCCTCATTTGCAGATGACTGCAAACTGGTTTGGGAAAAACATGTATCCATGAATTACCATATAGGTGGCAGTACACTAAACACAGAAAGTGTGATAAGAGACTTAGGGACACAGGTGGACAGTGGTCTCTCATCAAGAAGGGCTTTTCATCCAGAAAAAAGGAGACATCTGCAACAACTGGAAGCAGATGCCCTATGCTGACCGTCTTAAAAACCCAGAGCTGTTGGACATGAAATCCCAATCCCTCAGAGCTACACCAAGGATCTAAACCTTGTCATCACAATAAACAAAACATGCTGGAGGGATAGGTTCCTGACCCAGAGACTCCCCAGACTCTGGAATAGATTGCCCATACATGTCAAGCAGAGTGCCTAGAGGAAGCTTGACAATTGGATGGGAGAAAGGCCCTAGGGCTGATAGCCTAGTACCAACCTATGAACCTATGAACCTATGCACACTGTGTCTTGATTGTGTCCTGTGTCGGTCCTGTGTCAGTGGGAATAGTGTGTAAAGATAATGTATTTGAGTCAGCATACTCATTAATATCTACAACATTAACAGTGTCAGTGAAATCAGATGTTACCGTTTTTTACGTGTGTTTTTTGCATCAGTTTCACATTCATTCATTATACAATTAAAGTCTCCTGGGACAATTATATTTCATTTAGAGTGATAAATAATGTATCCCAAGTGTTGCTTATTAGTACATACATCTTCCCCATTGATTGATATCATACACTAAACAAAACATCCCTGATCTATTGTGATATGCATTTATAATTGTTTGCATTAAAATTGAGTTTTTCCATAAAACTGATATTCCTTTTTCTGTTTATAATGGGAATGTGCTACAACTGTATAGGTATTTGTCTTAATTTTATTTATGTCTTCTTGCACTAGATATGTCTCCTGTAGAAACATAATTTGTGCATTAAAATGTTGAAGTATTTTAGATGGCTTCCCTTTTCCAGTTATTATTTAAACCATTTACATTGATAGAAATACATTTCATAGAAAAAATGATACTACCAAAATTGCTAGCCATATGTGAGTGATTTTTCCAGAGAATAAACATATTTAACTAAATAAAATGACTTATTTCCATCTTATGTACAAAGTAATTATGATTCTTAGATACCCATTAACAACTGAGATAAAAATAGTCTAACCATACTTTGGGAAAAAAGCCCTCCCTTGAATAGCTTAGGCATTCAAGTATACCCTCTAAAACCTCTACCGAGAGTAATTTCTTAGTCTACCTAATAAAGTTTATATTAGCAGAAGCAACTTATTGTGTGTCTTTACCTTTTTATATACTATCCTTTTCTTAAACAACATACAGGTTTGAACCCAGGTGATTATTTTAGACACCATCAAAAAGTATAATGGTCATATTATTTAATATTAAAAGCAGTAGTTTTAAACATACATTTATCTTTACATTCTTATAAATTCAATTGTTCTTCCAAAAAATGCATGACAAAGTACCTTTCTTTAATTAAATCCAATAAAGCTGTAGTGTCAGTGTTTTATTGAAATATGGTTTTATCTGATTTACATCATGTTCTTTACTACATTTCATTCATTTATATCAATATCAGATTGATTAAGAATTAATTTAAATATATGGTTACATATTTAATAAGCTTACTTAATTATCTGCTAATACTTGACTCATTACTTTTAAATCTGCTTCATCAATTCATTTTTAAGTAAATAAAATTACTATCCCTTTAAAAAGCTAAGAAACTCAAATGGCTCATGTTTTACCTCTAACCCAGCTGTTTATATAATTTCTTGGCTATTTAGTTTTGTTTTGAACTATTCACACACTTGAGGAGGGATTTTTGGTTTCTAAATGGTTTACACATGAAAAATTTGAATTTGACAGCAAGTAAAAAAGTATCTGGGCTTGTGACCTTGGCAGGAAGCTAAGAAACAAGTAAGTAAAAGATTTAAACACTTTTGAAAGTTTCTTTAAATGTTCAGCAACTTTTGTCTTATGTACATAACCACCACTCATCCAAAATGATTGAAAATCACTTCCCAAGACTGCTGTCATAAAAATCCCCCCTCCCTTTTTTCTTTTTTTTTTTATTTCATATTTAAAAGAAATGCCCTTTTCATATTTTGGATACATTTTAGTAACCAGAAACAAATCATTCTATGAAACATTTACATAGAAACACTAATAATGTACACTCTCAGCATTTTCTTATATCCTATAACATATTAAGATTTATATACTAATTCATTACATCTAAAGCCAAACTCCAACAATTATAATAAACATTTAACTACCTTTTTATAGGTATTAATATGTCTCTATATTAAAGCTATGCAAAAGAATATGCAGTGTGATGTGTTATACAAACAACTTCTTATTTTCTTTAATCAAATTATTTTCTTATTTTAAAAACACAGTATTTACATGAAGTATGTGTGATTGTATATATATATATATATATATGTGTGTATATATATATATATATATATATATATATATATATATATATATATATGAATATTGATATTGTTTTGCTCTAATATGTTTTGTTTTACTACTATCTGTATTTCTTTAAGACTTTTCTATAAGTATTGTATTACTGCAAGCATTGTTAGAGTATCAATTTAGTGACAATATCAGAGTAAAACAAGAATAAGATGTCATTACCTTTTTTTCCTTTTGGGATTGTATTCATTTGATAGAAAAGCTCCAATCTCTGTTGTTTATGTACAGTTGCTTTGTAAATTATCATGTAGTTCCTTTTGGATGAAAGGAGAGTTATATATACACATATATATATATATATATATATATATATATATATATATATATATATATATATGGTTCCCATTATAACACTGAAACATCTTAAGCCTGAAAATCAACATCACTGAAACCAAATCATGAAAGTTCACAATCCTGAAAACTCAACACATCATCACAACAACCAAAAACAAAGACCAAATTCCCTGAAACTCAAAAACACACACAACACAAATAATGCTAATATGTCACTATAAAGACACTAATATCTACCAACTATCCACAACCCTAACCCTAACCCTAAGGTCCGTCACTATCGCACACTCACCTGACCCGCCCTAATCCTAACTCACTTAAAACCCCTAACCCAAATATTTGTCACTATTGCATACATGCCTAACCCATGCCTCTAACCCTAACTCACTTAACCGCCCCTAACCCTAACATAAAACCAACTGCACACTTACCTGACCCCAATGCATGACCTAACACCACAGGGCTAACAATAGCAAAGCCACAATGACATCAGTATGTCTATTTTGTGTTTTCAGGATTTTGAGTTTCAGGATTTTGGTCTTTCAGGATTTTGGGCTTTCAGGATTTTGAGTTTTCAGGATTCTGAATTTTCAGGCTTTGGTTTCGGATTTTGATTTTCAGGCTTATGATGTTCTCAGCTTCTGAATGGGAACGTATATATATATATATATATATATATATATATATATATATATATATATATATATATATATATATATATATATATATATATATATATATATATACATATATATATATATATATATATATATATATATATATATATATATATATATCCCATTTGATGCAAGAAAAATGCACTTCATCAAATTTTGAATGACAGAGCTGATTTCTGTGAAAGTAGCTTTTAAAAAAAGCTCACTTTTGCGAAACTCAGCATTTCAAACACACATGAAATAGACACACTCATACAAAAGAATAAAAAACTCAAACATGCTGGGGGGCAAGCCCCCCTGCACAACCCATGTGGGGGGGTCCCCACCTCCCTACTTTTATAGTCTCACTCTGAGATCACACTACATATTCCCTTATCCCTTCTGTACCACGATGTAAGAAACAGCCCACATTGTTTTTCATTTAGTTGAAATTTCACAACATTCCCATAAAAATGCACTTTCTTGAAATTCAGCTCATGTTTTTACATTTTGTTGAAATGCAATTTCATTGGTTCGAGGTAGACCCATATATATATATATATATATATATATATATATATATATATATATATATATATATATATATAAAGATACATAAGAAAATACATAAAATGGTGTTATGAAAGTTATTTGTCTTTTAGCCTCTTCTTCTTGTGGTCTAGTGTTTTCCAGTCATTTTTGTCTGCTTGACCCTTTAGAGAAAGCACACTCCAGTCCATTTCTTCTCTTTGGTCTAAGACTTTGTTAGATGTTAAGTAAGATATAGTTGCATCCGGTGAATCAAATGTTTTGGCACCTTCAGAAAGGAAGATTTTAAGTCTTGCAGGGAATGGCAAATTAACTTTATATTTTTTCTTTTTCAGTTATTTTATTAAGGGTAGATATTTATTTATTTGCTGTTGGTTAACCAGGATAGTCCATTGGGCCAAGAGGACCCATTTTCAATGGAGTCCTGGGGAGAAAAGCTCCATTACAGATTACATATTATAGAGATTTATATGCAGATTACATATTATAGAGATATTCTTTTCTTTTAGAAATTACTGTTGATGAGAAGTGTCCTTAAATTTAACAGGTGAATTGGACCATGCAGTTTTCAATACTAACTCTTTAACCTTGAAAGAGAAAAATCTAAATATTAGTCAGCTTAATTTTCCATTTACTTTGTTAGGAGATGAAGGAACTGCCAAAGACCTATGGGTCCTTTTGATTCCATAAGCAAGAAACTCAAGTAAATTCAAAATACTTGGAAGCCCGGATGTCAGAAAATTTAGCATAATGTCCCCTTCAAGTCAAAATTTTAGTGAGAGAGGCCAGGAGTATTCTGTTTAAGGACAGTATTTGGAGTAGTGTTGTAATGGTGTATCACAAAGACTTAACTTGGTAATGAGTATGTTCAAGAACAGGATTGGTTAAGATGTTGTTGCTAGTGGTTTTAAACTATTGAGTTTGTGGGAGAGTTTTATTTGTGTGGGTTTAGTAATGTACTAAGGAAGAACAAGTCTTCAACATTATATGACCTCTGTATTTGGTGTAAGTAATCGAATTTGTTAATAGAATGGAGGTCTTTGATGGACAACAGGGCAGTAAAAGTGATGTAGTGCATGACATTTTTCTAGATGATGAATGAGTTTGTGGTGGTCACTTCTGTGAATATGTCATGAAGCTGTGTAGTTCAAGCCAGTTTGAATTGCTTTATGCTATGACAATAGTGGGTCCTGAGGGAAAATGTGTCAAATTTAGCTATTTTAATAGTAGAAGGTAGCAAGTTTTTCTTTTGAATATTATTGGAAATGTTAGGATAGGAGTAGTGTATAAGAGTTAAGTACAAGAAGGTGGTGGCCAGGGTTTTTTTCTTGCAGCATTCGTAAGGGAATATTAGTCACGGACATACTTTACCACCCATCAAATAGCTAAAATTTCCTTAAATATTTTAATATAGCTTGTCTGATCTCCCTTTGTTTTTATGCTTACATCAGAGGGTTTAGAATGTGGCTGGCACTGTAATATACAGGACTGAAAAAAGACTGGCATGTGCTTTGATGCTTTAGAATCAAAAATGCTCTAATTATTGATAGAAACCACACAAATAAAAGATGCTATCATGAGCACCACAAGTATTGAATGCCTTGGACGGCTTCTCTTGAACTTAGTTTTAATACAACTCCAATATTGACCTTAGTAAGATAATCCAATCAATATTATATCAGGTGTGATACATAAGGGCTATGAAAATGTATTCATAAATGCCACTCAAGGCAGTATAGGCATATATACTAGCAATCGAAAGATATTCACAATGTACACCAGATTGTAGACACTCATAATACGGTAAATATCTTAACATTTACTAGAAGAGGTAATACACTGCTGTAAAAATTCCTAATCAAAAATAGGATCACTTAAATAATATAAACTGCTTTTTAATTACAGATCTGTATCTCAGAGAATTAGTTACTGCAATAGAAGGATCATAAAGCCATTAATGCCAATATGGATGATCCCATAGCACTGAAAGCCAACGAGACACCAGAAGGCAAATTATTAAACTTAATGACACTGGAGCCATACCACATCACTGTTAAAAGGCTGGGTAGAAGACTAACTCCTAAAACAATATCAATAGTTGACAGAATGAAAACAAAATAATACATGGGCTCATGGAGACTTTGTTTTGTAGATATAATTAACACAACTGTTAGTTACCAAAAATGATGCTAGGTATATAATAAAGAAAAGCAATAGAAAACCAGTGTTGGATCCCCTCGAAGTCCAAAAATCCAAATCCAGAACAATTTCCAAATTATCACCAGTGCTGCAGTTGGTGTTAGGCATATAATATTAAAGAGCTCACTTGAAGTTACCACAGCTGCTCGTGACCTAAAATGAATAAACACAGTCTGTCATTGTATGTTAATTAGCATTATTTTTAATGTGCTTGCAGGCATGACCCATCAAATGTTATATCCCTCCAAGATACTACAAAATGATAAGTGGATATGATTTAAACTGTATTAGAAGAGTTCCTTTATTCACAACACATAGACATCTCAAATAATAGCACCAAAATGGTGTAGAAACTGGATAAAAAGCATATGCAATTTACTTAGAAAGGAAACTAGCTTGATCCATTGCTGTTTCTTTGAAAACATTCAGCATTTATCATCAAGAGAAATGGGTGCACACAAAAATGTATATAATTCCCCAAAGAATGAATGCAAGCCCTTATATAGCAGAAAGAGACTCATGGTAACAAAACAAAACAAGTTGTGGTTCATAACCTTCACACCTAGAATTATTGAATTTCATTATCTTCCTCCTGACACCTTCAGGTTTCGTACTGGGCATCTTTCACCTGAGCTAAATTCTGAAATGCAGTTTTCCATCCCTATCTATAAATATATATGTAGTTTAAAAGTATAAAACATTAATTAGTACAAAACACACACACACCTCTTCACAATGAAAGGAATATTAATATGTTTATTAGACATAATGGCAATTTTATATTGCAAAATTAATGTGATAAATTTCTACATTTAATTATTATAATTATGCAAAACACAAATAAATATTCCATAACTATAGTCGCTCCAGTTTTGGTGATATTTGCCTAATTATGAATAATACGCATGTTTGCATATTTGCATATTTATTAGCAAGATAAATGTACATATTCAAACCACTTCTAGTTACATATCAGCAATTAGGCAAATTTTTTTACATATGTATATGTTTACTTGATACCAGATAGTACTATATAAACACTCTCTGGTTCAAATCATTAATATAATTATTATACCATGTATATTTACAACATTTCCAGAATAAATTATATTTTCCTTTGTAATGAGTACCACATTTTACCTGTGGAGACAACCCTGACATCAATGGGGTGGTGAATGTGCATGTGAAATGTTGTTCCAAAGTGTGCCTAGTTGGGCAGAGATTCGAAATATTGGTGAATTTATATATTCATATATGTATATTTTATTACTACAAGTATAAATATCTGCAAACTGGTAGAAGCAGACATCAGGTGCGGCGGACAACTGTTATAAACATTATGTAACATTTTCGTTATACTGCTAATTGCAAATGGTATTCTACTTGGGACACAAATTATTAACATAAATTTTGTATTATGTATTCAAACATATATATGTTGATCTAGATGTTATTAACAGTAGGATTGTCATGTGAGCGTTCTAATAGAGTGCTTTAAATTTTTGGTGATAATTTTTGTAGATAGATGGAATGACACTCATACGATGTCATATGGACAGGAAATGACATGATTGATTTTGAATTGTGGCCCTATAAATGTGGGTAGTCTGTTATTGAAGAATTGTATTGATGAAGACCTAGTCGAAAGCAGCACTTCATGATTTATAAATAAAGATTCACTTTACTGGACGCTTGTTTCTTTATTTTGAGTTGTTTGTAAGCTAATATTGTTCTTGCTGAAGGAACTTTGTTTTGGGACTATTTAGCCGACTGTTTAGTACTTATATTGGTACATTTTGAGTGCCCCTACTCTGCCTAAACTGTGCTACAACCTTGTTATTTATTTTATTGCATTTTGTGCACAGAGCGGGCAGCGAAAGCATGCCAGGTTTTTTATTCTTATTACTTGTTATCGTCAAAGAGCCATGGCTGAGAGGAGTGGAGAACAGTCATTGAACTGCCTTACAAACCGGAAGCACGGTCAAATGACAGAACGGATACGGCTGTAAAACCTGGCGAGGTTTAAAAATGCCATCTGTTGCGAGGTGAATCCCTTTACTTGATTGGAGTTATAATGGGCGAACCTGATGAGAACGGAGGGGGCATGCAGAGACTATGAGGGGCCGGATTCAAGTAATCCAAGAAATGGAAAGTGACTTTTAAAAACTGAAGCATTTACAGCTGCAGAGGCAGCATTAAGTGTGTTTGCTACGAAAGATTGTTCCAAGGGGCTTGAGGAATTTGAAGATGCTCACCCCACAGGTACTTTGTACAAAGACTTATTGTATGTGTGGCAACAGTTAAATCTGGGAGAGACCAGCACTAAACATATGGACTTGTTGAATGGTTATTTTTACCCTAACAGAGGTTTCTCTAGAGAAAAAATTGAAAACAGAAATTGCTTCCGTATGATATGTATCCCAAACATGCTGTAGATACACGTGTAGACAAGATGTTAGATACTGTCTTTTTGTTTGAAAAAAGTTATCAGCAAAAAGAAGGATAAAACTCAAGAGGATACTGAGGATTGTTAAAGGGAACGTTCCCACCTGGCCTATGTGGAGACAATGGTTAAAGGGTGGCACAATAATCCAGGGAATAGTGGTGGCCAATACTAATAGTCAGTACATGTTAATAATCAGCCACATAGTAAACAAATATTTAAAAGAAGTAATGAATTAGTATAATGAATAGAATAAAATCCTGATGTCACAAATCAGACAAAAGTAATTATGAATAAGGATAAAAAGGTTCTACCATAATTAGAATAGAAACAAAAGTTAAACGCCAGTTATGAAAATACGGTCAATGATGATGTTACGAAATATGTCCACTCCTATTAG
Organism: Protopterus annectens; assembly: GCF_019279795.1. NCBI lineage: Eukaryota > Metazoa > Chordata > Ceratodontiformes > Protopteridae > Protopterus > Protopterus annectens. The sequence continues at coordinate 832,518,889 of NC_056735.1, forward strand.
TAATATTCATGATATTTCAATTTTGAAGAAGCAACACACGGTGGATATCTAAACATGTAGAAACTGTTGGTGATAATAAAGGGGAAGGATATAATTTCTAAGAGCCCTGTGTTATCAGTACTGGTGTTAGGAGGTAATGTGAATGAAGTAGGTATTAAAAGTCTACCCTTTCCCTATTGCCAACTGAATAGAGAGGGGGGAGGAGGTGGCAAGAGGACGCTTGATAAGCAGGGAGAGACAGAGAAAGACCAGCAGAGCTAACACAAGCTGGACCTCCCTAAAGAAGATTTGGCAAGGGAACAAAATCCCTAGTTTGGAATATCTCTACCAAGATAATATCTGATGATGAATGAAATAGAAAAGGGTCTGACATTTATTCCTCCACTAAGAGTACATACCGATAGTGTAATTGACCTTAAACTTTTGTAATGCGACTTACAGATTAAAAATTGATTAATACAGTGGATATACCCATCCATTTGCAAGAAACCCAGCACGATGTCCCTAATAATCACTAGTCGAAGTTTTCTAAGCTTGTTGAACAAGAACTGTATGATACCGAGAATACTAATAATAAAAGTAAGAGATGGTTTGGTAATCCTAATCCCACCCCCGAAAACAAAAGTAAACAGCTAAAAACACACACATACGTAACTCAATCATACATCTAACGCAACATAAAAAAAAAGTAAGCACATATGCACTTACCTTAACCTGCACCCTAACCCTAAGGTCAGTAACTGTTGCACAATCATGCTCGGGAGCTATACCGGACAAAGGACCACACTACACTCCAGAAAAGACAAAGCAATGAAGCGGTCAAGCGGCTTCTTTCCCAGGGAAAGAATTTTTGAACAGCCACTTTGCTGTTTTGCCAGTTTGCCTTACATGTGTTGATGAAAACGCATTCGACAAAATGCATTTTCGTCATTCTAATATGAGCCCCACAAAAAGGTATAGGCTGTCTACCTACATTCTTTTCAGTAATGTAGAAACATAAATTTTAGTATCAGCTAACAGAGTTTTCATTTCATATTAAAGTCAATCAAATTAATAACATAAACTATAATATTAACAAGAACTTTGACATTAATCCATCAGTGGTTGTGGAACAGGGTTACTTTTGCATCCACAAATAACAGCTTTACTTCTTTCAACATGTATATATAATAACCACTTAAATTGCATTCATATTGTAATGCAGATGTAATTAAAATGCATTGGTGCACAGCAACAATACAGTTTTATATGGTCAAACTTGGTACTCCAAATAGTGAAAAACTGTAATAAAAGAATAACACAGAAACTTATATTGATCTCAAACTGCAACCTTGTTGAGCTACTCAATGGGAACATTTATTTATTTCATTGTCTTTGTTTACAGGGAAACTCCAACTAGGTAATATTCATTTTCAGTGGAGGTCCGACAAGAAAAGCTCCACTTGCTTACATTGCATTATACTAACTTCTAGTCAAACACAGAGTAATTACATTTATATTTACATTTGTACACAAAGAGTATTTACATTTATACATTCAAAGATTTTACAGAGGTGGAAGTTACTAAAGAGAAAGTCCACATGCAACTTAGTGGATTGTACATACAGCAGTTATGTACAACAATTATTTTGCCATTTTAGTGAGAGGTTGAGAGTATTCTGTTTAAGGACAGTATTTGGAGAGTGTTGTATGGTAAACACAAAGACTTAACTTGTAATGAGTATGTTCAAGAACAGTATTGGTTAAGATGTTGTTTAAGCAGTGGTTTAAAACTATTGAGTTTGTGGGAGAGTTTTATTTGTGTGGGTTTAGCAATGTACTGGGCGAAGAACAAGTCTTCTGCAACATTATATGACTTATTTGCAAGTAATCAGAATTTGTTACTAGAATGGAGGTCTTTTGATGGACAACAGGGCAGTAAAAAGTGATGTAGTGCATGACATTTTTCTAGATGATGAATGAGTTTGCGTGTGGTGGTCACTTGTGAATATGTCATGTAGTTGTGTAGTTCAAGCCAGTTTGATTGCTTTATGCTATGACAATAGTGGGTCCTATGAGGGAAAATTGGTGTCAAATTTAGCTATTTTATTGTAGAAGGTAGCAAGTTTTTTTCTTTGAATATTATTGAAATGTGTTAGGATAGGAGTAGTGTATAAGAGTTGGCAATAAGAAGGTGGTGGCCAGGGTTTTTCTTGCAGTATCTGTAAGGAATACATTAGTCACGGACATGTTTTACTCACCCATCAAATAGTTAAAATTTCCTTAAATATTTTAATATAGCTTGTCTGATCTCCTTTGTTTTTATGTCATATATCAGAGGGTTTAATGTGGCTGGCACTGTAATATACAAGACTGAAAAAAAGACGGGCATGTGCTTTGATGCTTTAGAATCAAAAAATGCTCTAATTATTGATAGAAATCCACACAAATAAAAAGATGCCATCGCAAAAATATGAGCACTACAAGTATTGAATGCCTTTTGACGTGCTTCTCTTGAACTTAGTTTTAATACAACTCTGGCGACCTTAAAGTAAGATAATCCAATCAATATTATATCAGGTGTGATTACAAGGGCTATGAAAATGTATTCATAAATGTCACTCAAGGCAGTATAGGCACATGAAGTACTAGTAACTGAAAGATATTCACAATGTACACTATAGATTGTAGACACTCTATAATACGGTAACATCCTAACATTTACTAGAAGAGGTAATACACTACAAAAATTCCTAACTGTAAAAAATAGGATCACTCTAAATATAAACTGCTTTTTAATTACAGATCTGTATCTCAGAGAATTAGTTACTGCAATATAGCGATCATAAGCCATTAATGCCAATATGGATGATTCCATAGCACTGAAAAAGCCAATGAGAGACAATTGTAGAAGGCAATCATTAAAACTTAATGACACTGAGCCATACCACATCACTGTTAAAAGGCTGGGTAGAAGACTAACTCCTAAAACAATATCAATAGTTGACAGAATGAAAACAAAATAATACATGGGCTCATGGAGACTTTGTTTTGTAGATATAATTAACACAACTGTTAGGTTACCAAAAAATGATGCTAGGTATATAATAAAGAAAGGAATAGAAAACCAGTGTTGGATCCCTTGAAGTCCAAAAAATCCAACCAGAACAATTTCCAAATTGTCACCAGTGCTGCAGTTGGTGTTAGGCATAGCAATATTGTAAGAGCTCATTTGAAGTTACCAGCATTCTGTGACCTAAAATGAATAAATACAGTCTGTCATTGTATGTTAATTAGCATTATTTTTAATGTGCTTGCAGTGGCATGACCCATCAAATGTTATATCCTCCAAGATACTACAAAATGATATGGATATGATTTAAACTGCATTAGAAGAGTTCCTTTATTCACACACATAGACATCTCAAATAATAGCACCAAAAGGGTGTAGAAACTGATAAAAAAGCATATGCAATTTCATTGCTTAGAAAGGAAACTAGCTTGATCCATTGCTGTTTCTTTGAAAACATTCAGCATTTATCATCAAGAGAAATGGGTGCACACAAAAAATGTATATAATTCCAAGAATGAATGCAAGCCTCTATAGCAGAAAGAGACTCATGGTAACAAAACAAAAACAAGTTGTGGTTCATAACTCTTTCACACCTAGAATTATTGGAATTTCACATCTCCTGACACCTTCAGGTTTCTTACCTGGGCATCTTTCACCTGAGCTAAATTCCTGAAAATGCAGTTTTCCATCCCTATCTATAAAATATATATGTAGCCTAAAAAGTATAAAACATTAATTAGTACAAACACACACACCTCTTCACAATGGTGAACATTAATATGTCATACAGACATAATGGCAATTTTATATTGCAAAATTAATGTGATAAAATTTACATTTAATTATTATAATTATGCAAACACAAATAATATCTCCATAACTATAGTCGCTCCAGTTTTGAGATATTTGCCTAATTATGAATAATATGCATGTTTGCATATTTGCATATTTAATAGCAAGATAAATGTACATATCTGCAAACCACTTCTAGTTACATATCAGCAATTAGTGCAAATTTTTTTAGCATATGTATATGCCTTCATTTGATACCAGATAGTACTATATAAACACTCTCTGGTTCAAATCATTAATATAATTATTAATATACCATGTATATTTACAACATTTCCAGAATAAATTATATTTTCCTTTGTAATGAGTACCACATTTACCTGTGGAGACAACCCTGACATCAGTGATGAATGTGCATGTGAAATGCTGTTCCAAAGTGTGCCCAGTTGGGCAGAGCCTGAAATATTTATAGAATTTATATATATTCATATATGTATATTTTATTACTAAGCAAGTATAAATATCTGCAAACTGGTAGAAGCAGACATCAGGTATAAGTGACAACTGTTGCAACATTATGTACATTTTCATGTTATACTGCCAATTGCAAAATGCATTCTACTTGGGACAAATTATTAACATAAATTTTAATATGCGTACTAAACATATATATGTTGATCTAGATGTTATTAACAATAGGACTGTCATGTAAGCATTTTAACAGAGTGCTTTAATTTTTTGGTGATAATTTTTTGGTGATAGATGGAATGACACCTTATGCCGACAATATATTTTGACAGGAAATGACATGATTGATTTTGAATTGTGCTTCCTATAAATGTGGCAGTCTGTTATTGAAGAATTGTTATGGCCTGATGAAGACCTAGTCGAAAGCACTTGCCAGATTTATAAATAAAAGATTCACTTTACTTCGCTGGACGCTTGTTTCTTTATTTTGAGTTGTTTGCAAGCTATTGTTCTGCGAAGGAAGGAACTGCTGGGGACTATTTACGTACTGTTTAGTACGCATATTGGTACATTTTGAGTGCCCCTACTCTGCCTAAACTGTGCTACAACCTTTCTTGTTATTTATTTTATTGCATTTTGTGCACAGGAGTGGGCAGCGAGCGTTACGTTGTTTCTTTATTCTTATTACTTTTTGTTATCGCTCGCACGCTCATGGCTGAGAGGAGTGTGGAGAACACGCCCATTGAACTGCCTTACAAACCGGAAGCACGGTCAAATGACAGAACGGATACGGCTACAAACCTGGCGAGGTTTAAAAATGCCATCTGTTGCGAGGTGAATCCCTTACTTGATTGGAGTTATACGAAGGAACCTGATGAGAACGGAGGGGCATGCAGAGACTATGAGGGGATGGATTCGTTAATCCAAGAAATGGAAAGTGACTTTTTAAAACTGAAGCATTTACAGCTGCAGAGGCAGCATTTCGAAGTGTGTTTGCTACGAAAGATTGTTCCAAGGGGCTTGAGAATTCTGAAGATGCCCACCACAGGTACTTTGTACAAAGACTTATTGTATGCGTGGCAACAGTTAAATCTGGAGACCAGCACTAAATATATGGACTTGTTGAATGGTTATTTTTTACCAATAGAGGTTTCTCTTAGAGAAAAAATTGAAAAACAGAAATTAAGCCTGTATGATATGTATCCCAAACATGCTGTAGATACACGTGTAGACAAGATGTTAGATACTGTCTTTTTGTTTGAAAAAAAGTTACTACAGCAAAAGAAGGATAAAATCAAGAGGGATACTGAGGATTTTGCTAAAGGGAATGTCTTCACCTGGCCTAAGGTGGAGACAATGGTTAAAGGGTGGCACAATAATCCAGGGAATAGTGGTAATAATACTAATAGTCAGGTACATGTTAATAATCAGCCACATAGTAAACAAATATTTAAAAGAAGTAATGAATTAGTACAATTAAATAAAGAACAGTGTCCTGATGCTTCAAATCAGGATAAAAGTAATTATGGGGCTAAGGATAAAAATAGTTCTACTATAATTAGAAATAGAACAGTGTTAACCACAGCTATGGTACACAATAATGATGATGTTGATGAAATATGTCCATCTCCTATTAGTAATATTCATGATATTTCAATTTTTGAAGAAGCAAATACACGTGTGGATATCTGTGAACATGTAGAAACTGTTGGTGACAATAGCAAGGATATAATTTCTAAGAGCCCTGGTGTTATCAGTACTGGTGTTAGAGGTAATGTGAATGAAGTAGGTAATAAGTCTACCCCTTTCCCTATTGCCAATCAATAGAGAGGGGGAGGAGGGGCAAGAGGACGCTTGATAAGCAGGGAGAGACAGAGGAAAAGACCAGCAGAGCTAACACAAGCTGGACCTCCCTTAAAGAAGATTTGGCAAGGGAACAAAAATCCCTAGTTTGGAATATCTCTACCAAGATATTATCTGATGATGAACAGAAAGTTTTAGAAAAGGGTCTGACATTTATTCCCTCCACTAAGAGTAATATTACCGATAGTGTAATTGACCTTAAACTTTTTGTACGTGACTTACAGATTAAAATTGATTTTCATAATACAGTGGATATACCCCATCCATTTAGGAAACCCAGTACGTTTGTCCCTAATAATCACCCGTTAGTTGAAGCCTTTTCTAAGCTTGTTGAACAAGAACTGTATGATAATGAGAATGCTAATAAAGGTAAGAGATGGTTTGGTAATTTGGAACCAGCTCAACGGAAAGCCCTTAGGGATCTTAGAAATGATAGTACTATTATGATAAGACCTGCAGATAAGGGAGGGCCCGTTGTTGTCATGGACATGGACTTTTATAAACATCAAATGTCCATGATGCTTAGTGACTCTAATTTTTACCAGAGAATCAGCACTAATGGGGTAGACCAGATAATAGATGGTGTGTCTAGAAGGTTGAGTGACATGCTGGATGATGGTAAAATTAATCAAGAGTTATTTAGATATCTCTCGGTTGTGTATCCAACTGTACCTGTTATACAAGGGATCCCCAAAATACATAAGAATGGGTTAACTCCACCTATGAGACCGATTGTTGCGGGGAAAGGTTGGATAACAGAGCCCATATCTCTGTACCTGGAATCCCTACTTAGACCTATAGTAAATAAACATGAACATATACTAAAAGACACCAAACAGTTTTTAATTAAATTATATGAGAAAACCTCTAATGAACTGGAAGGACAGGATAGAATATTGGTTACTTTCGATGTACAATCCCTCTTCACAGTTATACCGAATTCAGATGGGTTGCTTAGGTTCAAGAGAAGGCTGGAAAAAGATGGTGTTCTATCTAATAGCAGAATTGAGGTAATATGTGAACTTATGGAAATGGTTTTAACGAACAACATATTTACCTTTGATGGATCCATCTATATACAGAAGGATGGGGCAGCTATGGGCACTTCTTGTGCCAATAGCTACGCCAACCTGGTTATGGCAGATTGGGAAGATGTTTCGCTATTTCAGATGGTTGATTTTAAAAAACATGTATTATGTTATACCAGATTTGTAGATGATCTCTTCCTAATTTGGAATAGAAATGAAGAAGAGTTGAATGAACTGTGTTTGAAAATGAACAGTGAGATTGACTACTTGAAGTTTACCATGGTTCACTCTAAAGAAGTAATACCGTATTTAGATGTGTATATCGAAAAACTACCGAATGGTAGTCTAAACACAGGGGTATATAGAAAGAATTGTTACAGGAATAGTATACTCCATCGTAGCAGTATGCACCCTAGTCACATCTTTAGCAACATTATTAAGAGTCAAGTTATGCGGGCCTCCAGGTTAAACTCTAGTGATGTAGGGTTTATGAAGGAGGTAGAGTTGTTGAAGGATAAGTTTTTGAGTAGGTCTTATACAGAGGAAGAGTTGGAGAATAACCTATGTGAAATGAGTGCATTAAGAAAAGGGAGAGCATACCCTTTTTTTGCAGAACAGAATGATAGCGTAGGCAATTCTGAAGCACTTAGTATTACTGTGAATGAGATTATGAGGATTCCAATACATTATACACAGGATGTGGGTAATATTAAATATATATATAGGAAATATTGGAACATTCTCTTAATGGATCCGGATATATCCAGGATGTTGGGTGGTACCCCCATGTTCACATATAGAAATAAACTCAATCTCCATAGGATGTTATGTGGTTCCAACAAAATTGATGGTAATAACATGGATGATAAAATAGGCACTACTAGTAGATGCTATAAATGCAAACAGTGTAAATATATCAAAGAATGTAATATGTTTGTACATCCGATTACTAAGCAAGAATTTGTGTTTAATGCATCAGCCACATGTGATACTGAGCATGTGGTATACTTAGCAACATGTCAGTCATGCCCAGCGTTTTACGTTGGGAAGACGGATCGAAAATTAAAAGAGAGAGTTAGAGAACATGTGTATAAGATCAGGACTTCATGTTTGTCTAATGCACTTGCAAGACATGTGCATAATACGTGCATAGAACATAATTTCATGTTTCAAGTGATCCATGTTAATAGGCCTGGGATCAGGGGAGGTGACATATTTAATCAAACTGAACAAATAGAGGTAAAATGGATCATCAGACTTAGAGCTGATTGTAACCCTGGTATTAATGACAGGGTATCCATAAAACCAATACTTAAGGCTAGGAAATTAAAGTAGATGTATGAATTGAAATAAGTTATTATGCTAAGAATATTTTTTATATATATATATATATTATATATATTTTATATTTATATATATATATTTATATATATATATATATATATATATATATATATATATATATATATATATATATATATATATATATGTTATTGTTAGTGTTTAGTCCCATTTTTATTGTATTTACCTGCCCATTAATCATTATTATTTATTACCACCATCATCATTATTAATATTGTATGGATATTTAAAATAGGTTAAAAATAATTTTTTATTTTTTATTTTTATTCCTATTTTTATTAGGATGAATTTTAAGACATGTATCATAGTATGTATTAATTAGATTTATTAAATATATAGAACATAAATTTTAGATATATGTATTTTTATTATAAGAATATACATTTTATTAACTAATTTTAATATAATTAGATGTATTTACATAGATTTTTATATGTTGATCTAGATGTTATTAATAATAGGACTGTCATGTAAGCATTTTAACAGAGTGCTTTAATTTTTTGGTGATAATTTTTTGGTGATAGATGGAATGACACCTTATGCCGACAATATATTTTGACAGGAAATGACATGATTGATTTTGAATTGTGCTTCCTATAAATGTGGTAGTCTGTTATTGAAGAATTGTTATGGCCTGATGAAGACCTAGTCGAAAGCGCTTGCCAGATTTATAAATAAAAGATTCGTTTTACTTCGCTGGACGCTTGTTTCTTTATTTTGAGTTGTTTGCAAGCTATTGTTCTGCGAAGGAAGGAACTGCTGGAGACTATTTACGTACTGTTTAGTACGCATATTGGTACATTTTGAGTGCCCCTACTCTGCCTAAATTGTGCTACAACCTTTCTTGTTATTTATTTTATTGCATTTTGTGCACAGGAGTGGGCAGCGAGCATTACGTTGTTTCTTTATTTATATTTATATTTATATAAATTTTAATATGGCACATATTCATAATTTGGTATAAAAATGACACTTTGCAATTACTGGCCACTACATTTAGGTCACCGCCCATTCCTGACCTGCATGTTTAGTAAACATGTTTTCTGTTATTTCACAATGCTATTAAATGGACAGTTTCTAACATATTTGCATAAACAATGATTATTCATATTTGTATATCTTATTGCTAAGTAAGTAAAAACATCTGCAAAGTGTTAGTAGTTAGGCATTAGTTATCCCTCAGAAGTACCACTGAATCAGATACAAAGACACACACACACGCAATTTATATATATATATATATATATATATATATATATATATATATATATATATATATATATATATATTATTTTACATTTGTTGACCCGTTTAGTTTAGCTGGGTCAGAGCCCTTTTTCAGTTGAGACCTGGGGAGAAAAGCTCCACAAAAACAATAGACAGTAGATTATCTAACTAAAGTAACATAGTACATAGTTCTATAGACAATACTTTCCCAATAGAAAACAATTAAGCATATTAGTTTTAACATGAGTGACATTAGGTTTACATAGTAACATAGTACATCTAGTACAGTCAGAGGATACAAAGGATACAGTTGGAATATTTACATTTAATACTTTGTGTTTTGTAGTGATATGGAAAAGGTACAAGAAATATTGTTTGAGTCAATAGTAAAAAATCTGTAGGTGCATGGTAGAGAGGCTATCTGAAGAAGGAGTATTATACAAGAATATAGTTGTTGAGAAACGACGTTTGGTGACACAGGAGTGCTGAAGGGGGGAGGACAAGTAGGAAGGGAGGAGCCAGGTCAATCAGGGGGGATAGTTACACTGACATAGGTTTGCATTGCTTAGGTGTTTTTTTTAGTGCATTTCTGAAATGTTGTTTAGGCTTAGTTTTTCAAATGTGTAATGGAGGTGTATTCCAGTTGCTTGCTGGGGAATAGCTATAGAGGTTCTTGCCAATGTTAATCTTTGGCTTGCATATAGAAAGGAGATGTTTTGAGCTCTGAAGAGGGTGTAGAAGGAGATGATATAGTGACTACTGGAACAGAACAAGGGCTGGTGTAGAATAGAGTGGATTATCTGAAGTTGAAAGAGGAGAAGATGGTTAGGAAGCTCTAACCAGTTTAGTTTCTTGAGTCCTAAGCAGTGCTGAGATTAGCATGGGTGTTCAGCAGCAAATATGGCCACCTTGTTGTAAGTGGATTCCAGTTTAGAGAGAAGGGAGGTATGTAGGTTGGTGAGGATTTGAGAGCCATATAGTAGGGTTGGTAATAGATAGGCATGGGATAGTGTGTCTTGGCTTTATTGGATAAAAAGTTTTTATTCCTGTAGAAGAGTCCAAGTTTTTGGTGTTTTTTTTTAATATTACTGAGTACATGTAGGTCAAATTTCAAACTGGTCATTGATAATGACTCCAAGTAATTTGGTATGAATTTCAACTGTGATAGGTGTGTTTTTGAGGGAAGTGATAGAGAAAGAAGGTTTAAGATGTTTTTTGGAATGAAGAGCAAGAGTTTAGTCTTCTTAGGGTTCAGGATTATGGAGTTCTTGTAGAGCCAGTTTTTTTTTTTGTTCAAATAATTTTATTCAGAAAACTTTTTTTAAACAATACATAATAAATATAACAGATAAAATAAAAGTGAACTGAATGAACTATTTACAGAATATACAATGGCCTCAGGTCAAAGTAAAAAGGAATACAATCATAGATACACAGACAAATAAACAAGGTTATTGTACAAGCATTAACAATTATAACTTGCATTCTTGCTTCCTCTTTTCTTAGGAATATAAAATTGTGTCCATTTTGAATGTCACTATTAGGGAGAGAACTTTCTTCCAAGGATGGTTATTCTATTTCTTTGGAAAGATCCTCATTTCCTTGACTTTAATTTCCAACAGTGTTACTTCTTTCAATGGAGTGAGAAAATCATCAATTGTTGGGATGATAGAGGAGTTCCATTTGTTGGGATGATAGAGGAGTTCCATTTCCTAGTGATGTATTTTTTTTGAGATAGCCATTATAGTCCAAAGACAATAAAGTTCCTTCTTTTTCATAGTAGTGGTTTCAATTTTATTCAGAAGAATTAATGACTTTGACAAAATGAAAGAGTCAGTAAAAATGGCTTTCAGAAATTCGCCAATATCCTCCCAAAATGTTTTAATATTAATACAGTAATATATAATATGTGACCAATCAGCAGTACATTTTAGATTACATCTCCAGCATATTGCCTCATTAGTATTTTTAAATCTAGCTATTTTAAGGGTGTAAAAGGCTCTATGCAAGAATTTCCATGCAAAGGTTCTCCAACTTTGCATATTTGAAGTTAACTTAATAGAATATAGTATGTTTATTTTTGATTTCTTGGATAACAACAATGAACAATCTTTATTGATAAAATTCCAAAAATTCTGGTTAGAATTTGTTTTGTAACTAATAATAATTTTATATAACTTTGAAGTTAAATTTGTTCAATTAAAGTCTCTGTATAATACTTCATGTAGATAAAATATAAATTTAGGTATGGAGTTAAATGAAGAATTTTCTATTGTTCTACACATATCTTGCACATATGGTATCAGACTACTAAGAACTAACCAGTCACTACTTGATAGATTGAATGTATTAATTATCTGATTGACATTCATGACTGCTAGATTTTCTATACATAGATACCAACATGAGGAATTATTTCCTTTCCGTGAGTTAAGAGCATTTATGGAAATATTATTAATAAAGTTTTTTGTAATATTAAAAAGAGTTAATAACTGAAACCATAATTTAATTTAAATGCTATTGTTTATGAAGTTCCGGAAAGTGTTATACATGTAATTTATATAATTTATGTTATTAGGCCTGGTGAAATTGTATTGTAAGTTGATACAGATGATATTCCAGAGTACATTGTTCTGTCCAAGCAGTTGTATATTTTTGTTAATTTATTTTCTTCCTGAAAAATAGCAGTATGTAATGTTTTCCAAGTGGAAGAACTTTTTGGATCTATCCAATTTATAACTGTTTTAAGAATAGATGCTTTAATGTAAGATTCTAAATTAGGAAAGTTTATACCCCCCCATTTCCCATGGTTCAATATGGTTTAGGAAAGCAATCCTATTTTTTGGGGATATCAAAGGAATCTTAAAAAGATTATATTTAATTATTTTAAAACTTTTTACAGGGCATAATAGGTATTGCTAAAGCAATGTAGTTTACCTTTGGGAGAAGTACCATCTTTATTAACTGCAATCTGTCTTCAAATGTTAGGAACAATTTATTCCATTTCACTATTAATGATTTAAGTGTACCCAGAATATTATTATGATTTGTAGATAGAGTTAATTCTACCATTTCACATAAAACAATTCCTAAGTAATCTAGAGAAGAAACCTGTTTTCCAACAATTGGATTTATGTTAGAAATTTAATTATTTTTATTATTTAATAACATGTGTTTCGATTTGGAAGCATTAATGTTTAAACCTGAGATGTGATAAAATTTTTCAGCTAATACGTTTAGTTCACATACTGACTCTTCTGAATTTAATAAAGTGAGTAGAATATCATCAGCAAAGAGAATAATTTTGGAATGAATTTGATTATTAATTTCAATACCTTTAATTTTAGGGTTAAGACAAATAGTGGAAGAAAAAAGTTCAATTGCTAATGCAAACAACAGTGGTGACATAGGGCATCCTTGTTTGGTACCCTTAGTAATTTTAATCACATCTGATGTGAAAAGGACTAATTTTACATAAACTAGATTATCCTTATAAATGTTTTTTATTAAATTAATGAATCTTGAGGGGAAATTATAAATTTGTAGTATTTTGAAAAGATAATCCCAATTTAGTGAGTCAAATGCCTTTTCAATGTCTAATGTTACTATTAAAGCTTCAGATTTGTCTCTATTTAATATATTTATAATGGTTAAAGTTCTTTGTATATTGTCTTGAGTGTGTCTATTATGAATAAACCCCATTTGATCCTCATTAATGACTTGAGTTAGAGATTTTTTAATCCTGTTAACCAGAATAGACATACAAATTTTATAATCATTATTTAGAAGTGAAATAGGCCTGTATGAACTACACAAGTTGGGATTTTTATTTTCTTTTAAAATAGGTGTAATCAATGTGTATCTCCATGAAGGTGGAATAATGCCTTGTAGATAAATTTCATTTAATGCCCTCTGAAGTACTGTTATGACTGATGATGGAAGTAGTTTATAAATTTCTATAATGATTTTGTCTATGCCTGGAGCTTTGTTATTTTTGCCTTCCTTAATTTTCTCTTTAATTTCTTTAAATGTTATTTGTTTCTGAATATTTATGTTTAAACTCTCTGGTATTTTATTTAAATTTGCATAATCTAGTCCTATATCTATTTTGTTATGAGGAGAATCATTAATATTATAATGTTTTGTAAAATGGAATTTGAAGGCATCTAATATATAACCTATATCTGATACATTTTTCTAGTTTTCCTCTTCATGAATTATATCTGTAATATTGTTTGTAATGGATTCCCTTTTTCATCTCATTGCTAGGCTATGCATATATTTTGGTGAAACAGCGTATGCACTGAATTTAAATTTTTCCAATGCCAGACTGGTTTTATGCATTATAATGTCATTGTATTTTTTATTCAATTCTCCAATTAATTTTGTTCTCCACGTCCTTGAGGTTAATTTCTATAATGTGTTTTTGAATATTAACTAATTCAGACTCCCATTCTTTTACTTTATTGTTACACCAGGAAATTATTTTACTGTAAAGATATGCTTTTAGTGAATCCCATAAAATAACTACATTTACATCGCCAGTATTATTCACATCTAAATAATATTTTATTTCCAAATCTAAGTCTTAAACTCATTTAATTTAGTAAAATATGCAGGCATTCTTTTAGTAAGTGTTAGTTTGTTAAAGTTCATTTGAATTCTAAGAGTAAGTGAATTGTGATGATATGGGGCTGAGAATTATGGAAGAATGTGATATTTTCATTTTTAAATCTTGGGATACATATAATTTATCAATTCTTGTTTGTGTATTGAATATATAAGCACTATGAGAAAATTGTAATGAACTTTCATTTTAAAGCCTAAAGGAATCCTATAACTGCATGCTATCTAAACATTTCTTAAGAGTTCTTCCTGTAGATGTTAAACAAAATGGCCGTCTACTTGAAGTCTCCTGACTATCTAAGATACAATTAAAATCTCCTCCTACAATTAGACTACCTTTTGAAGTCTTATTAATAAGTTCTATGTGCTTCTTAATTGTTCCTACTCCTATACCTGGAAACCAATAAAGATTCACCAATGTCCAAATTCCATTACTATATCTTATTATTACTATTGATAAAAGGCCATCTTTGTCTTCATAATTATCTATTATGTGAGGATTAGTAACACTTTTCCTCCACAATGTTAATACTCCTCTGTTTTTTTTACTGTATGAAGAGCTAGAGAGCTTTAAGAAATCATTTGGATTCCAAATGAAATTATCATTAGCTTTAAAGTGAGTTTCTTGTAGAAATATTAATTGTGCTTTGTTTACTTTTAGATATTTAGGTAGGCTAGATATTTTCCTTGGAATATTTAAACCATTCACATTTAGTGAGAGAAGTTCTATACTCATCCAGTTAATTTATTTATTGAAGAGTTCTGATAGGAAACAATAGCAAGCTATTTTGTTACTTATTTGCTGAATATCTTCCATACATACATTAATAATGTAGTAAACCTTCTTATTTCCTTTTGAGTTGTATAATATGTATACTGGAAGAGGCCAAAAGGTAAGACTAACAAGAGTACAATAATTTTATACACATGTGTAGACAAATATTTAAAATGATCTTTTAATAAACATGGAATGAATATCATTCCTAATCTGAAAGAACTAAAATGTTCAGTCAGATTAACCCTCATTACTAACAATAAATCAAATAACAATGAGAAGTTAGAGGCTCCATTATATGTTATTCTGGAAATAATAAATAATGAACTCCATCATATACTTCTAGTTTGATCCATGCACATAAGTATGCATTTATTATAAATTAACTTAATACAAAATTTAGGCAATAACTGGAACAAATTTACTTTATGCATAGTAAATCAAATATGTATTAAAATCAAAGTCAAATATTCACAAAATGTAGGTAAAAATTTCAATGTTCATGAGTTTCTGTAAAGTGGCTCATTCATTTAGTAAGTATCTTATATAATATACTATGACCAACATTATAAGACTTAACTGCAATAGTATCAACAATCAATCTAGTGAGCCATTGTAAATCCACAAACCACTTTTTCTCTGATGCATTGGTTGAAGAGTTCAAATTGTATTGTTCTAGACATGTAGTATTTCAATACATATATAAGTACTGTTCCAAACAGTACTATACATAGAAATTTAATGTAATAGAGCTCAATATCGTATTTGTGCAATACTCCAAACTTCAGTAAAGAGCTCCTTTGCTACTCTTGATGTAGAGTATTAAATAGAGTAGATCATAAGTGATTGTTCACAGTTATACCTCAATATTAAACACATAATACCATTCTAGGCATTATAAATTTAATTGAACAGCTACCATAAATGCTAAATAAATTATACCAAATCTTAAAAACATAGGTAAGATAATCAATCTGTCAGTTTTTTGAAATAATAACTTCACAATCCCGAGCCTTTGTAGCAGTAAATACCTTTTGAATGCATTTAATGATTAGAATGATTACCTAGATGAAAAAGAATGCACAAATTGCTCTTTGTTTGTATTCTGTCACTACTATATCAAGTGAGAAGTAATGTTACGGATATGCAGTTTCCGATAATATATACCTTTGTAAAAATCAGGTATCAGATACGACTTCACACTTTCTTTTCCTCTTCTTATTGTGAAGTCAGTTCCCAATTTTAAACTATCTTCTCTCAAAACCACCACAAAATATGCAATATACAGGTGCTTTAGAGTCTTGTTATTATTTATTCATTCAATAAAGAATGCAAGTTCATGAATAATTTGAAAAAAACAAAGGTAGTAAAATGAGTCAACTGAAAAATGTATCAACTACCCTCTCTATGTTTTAATAGTTCCATATGTATATATATATATGGGGCAGGATTCATGAAGCCTCTGTGTAAGAGTTATAACTCATACACGGAGGCTGCAGTTAAACGGAGTGATGTCAGCATGCTCTGCATATTAATGAGAGCATGCTGAATCACACTTAAGGCCAACACGGTCCATGTAAGACAGTAGGGGGCGTGTCCGTAGGCCAAGCCCTGTAAGCGGACACGCCCCCAGAAGAGGAAAAGTACCCAAAGTAAATACCCACGACAGAGTCCACGGAAATGTGAATAAACAGAACACAACACATGCCCCCACAGACTATGAACAGAAAACATATAAATAAACACGTTTTATATATTTTTTTAAATTGTAAAAATGTTTAACCGTGAGTGCGCTTGTTTGCGCGGGTGTGCCCGTAGTGCAGCTACAGTTAGCAGTCAGTGGGAAAGCATATAAGAACTAAATATGCAAAATAAGCCAGGAAGCAATAGCGTAGCAGTAGAGATGTTGGCTGAAGAGCAGCCATTAATGGTTCGAGCCCCCACAACACCAATTTTTTTTTTCAAAATAAGCAGGAAACAAGTCCCTGACAAATATGTACACATAAAACCACAATTTATGTAAAATGTAATGAAATAGCCCATTTATATTGAAGACATGTGAGGTAACAAAAGAATAAAAAATGCCAGATGTGCTCATAGCTGAGCTACAGTTTAACAGAGTGAGTGCATCTGCCCGTAGATGAACAGTAGTTTAACTGGTGCAAAATGAGTGCCCGTAGCTGAGCAGTGGTCTAACATGCTAAATCTATGTGCCCCTAACTGAACTGAGCGTGATATGCGTACCAATAGCCAAATGAGGCTTAAACCAGCATACCCCGTTTGCGCGGAGCTGTGCACCGCGCAAACAAGCTAACCGACGGGCAACATTGAGCAAGCCGTATCAAAACTGCCTTTACACAGACTCACCCCTCAGCATGTCTAGACAGTCATGAAAAATAAAAAGCAGTGGCCAGGTTCGAACCCAGGATACTATACACCATAGTCAAGGTACAGGACCACTAAGCCATGACAGCAGCACCTAGAAATGCAATAATAGCTAATATATAGGAATGAATAAAAAATACAGCATGACAATGCAGGTTTACTGAAGTTGATACAATTCCAAAATGGCCAATCACAGATATGTGCGGGAAAAACGGACTATATAAGCCCCATAGGCGGGAATACACAACATAAACGATTGTAGAACTGACCTGCAGGCAGAATGACAGGAGTAGGAGAGGGTAGTTGCTTCCGAGCACAGAGGTGGGGTGTTGAGGAGTCCAGGTACATGGTCTGGCTCCTAGTCAATAATCATGAGGCCCAACTCATGCAGGGCCAGGTCCTCTGGGGAGCATACAGGGCCGAGGTGTGGGACCGGTTGGCTCATGATCTCACCAGTGCCACAGGGATTCCAAGGACTGGTGAGCAGGTCCGTCACCACCATGCAGACCTGAAGAGATGCAAGCAGGACCAACTGAACCTTTGGATCCAGGAGGCCCGGCAAACACACAACGCCCCACTACTGAGTAAGTAACATTTAATTATGTATGTAAGAAATTAAACTAGCTGATATTATGGAGATGTGTATTCCAATATTACTTCATTTATATTACAGCTGCAGGTGTCCGTTCTGCAAACCGCAGAGCCTATGGCGATAGGCTGGTGCGGTTGCGCCACCAGGCAGGTCAGTAATCCACTACCAGTAACCGTAAAGAAATATAAAAGTATGACAGTCAGCAAAAGAGTGCAGTGTAGTCAGTAAGGAATAAAATCTGCAAGTAACAGTGTGAAAGTGTCTGCAAGTCTTGCTTGGTTACAAAAGTGTGTCTCAGCCTGTAAGCTAAACCGAAAAATGAAACTGACATATATTCTGAAATAAAAATGCCCTACCTGTAAGAAAATAGTACACAACCTGCAGCAGGCTGAAAAGTATAGCTGCAGAAGATGATGAAATCACATGTGTGAAATATATCCCTGTGGAAATACTGAAACATGACAGAAGTGAGACTGCTGGAAAGGATTGCAATAACTACAGGTAAAACATGTCAATAAAGCCTAGAAGTAAGTACCATCCTGAATAGTAAAATGAAAGCAAGTGAGAGAGTGTGAGAAAGTGTCATGAATCCAGCAATACAGTAGTAATAACCCCTGAATAAAGTATACTGCAGTCAAGACAGAATGAAATGCATGTGAGATTCAAAACCAAACAGCAAAATCTGTTCAAAGTGTTGCTGCATGTGGAATGTGTATCCCAAAATCTGGATATGTTGCTCTCAGTCTGAAATATGCAGATAGGATGATTGTCTGATATTCCAAACATCCACACTTGTCTACAGCTATATAAAGCAAATGTAGCAGGATGATGTAGCTGAACAAAGCTAGATATGAATGTGTATGAAGAACACTAAAATGTATATTGATGTTGCAGTAACAGTCCTATCATCAAGTTGAAATAGTTATCATATAGGAAACTGTAGTTAGAACAGTAGTGTGTATATAACTGTAGCTATTAGAAATGTACAGCATATGTATTGTTATTCGAAGGTGTTAATATTACTTTCTTTACCCCACCCTATAACCACATATAACCCATTCCACGTGAAAATGGTATGTGCAATCACAATTAACACCCCTGGATGTTTGTCCTGTTGGGTCATATATATCTGCATGTCCGTTGATGCATCTGCCCTGTTCATACATCCACACCTGATGGCCTGTTGCCATCAATTAACCCTGCATGTTGTTGGACTGTGTATTTCTGTTCAAATTATGCATGTGTTATGCACACTGTTCAATGGTGTGAATATCTGGGTGTTTGGTTAATGGGAATACTAATGCATGCTGTTACAACTAATTGTGAATGGTATTATATGTCACTAACCCAAACTGTCATGACATAATGCAAAACATAGGACGACAGGGAAGGCGGGTTCCAGCGGACCCACCTCTCCCACCTCAGCTGGCGAGTGCACCTGGCACTAGTGCCGAGTCTGGACCCTCCTCCGGTGGCCCTGTGCCACCTGCGGGTGGAAGCGCTGCAGGGGATGGGGCTCACCCCCCCTCTGCAAGTGTGGTTGGAGGAGAACCACCACTCACCCTCCGTAGCGTCCGGACTGTGGTGCGTAGGGAGATTCGGAAATCTGTTCTTGAGCCCCTACACCAGCTCGAGGCACAGGTGGCACAACTAACGGGCATGCCTGTTGCCCCGCCTACACATCCCCCAGCACAGCCCCGTCCTGGGCAATGAAGGAACAGTGGCAACTGTCTATGGGTGGGGATATCAGTTCCACTGTTGCCATCTGTGGGCTCATGGGCTCTGGATATCCAAACCTCCATCCCCGTCAATTGTGTAACCCCCCCACACGTGTCATACACCACCCCTGTATGCGTCATGTTTGTCTTGTCTGTTTACCTACCCAACCTACCTCCCCAGCTGTACCGACTTCCTTCACCTGACATACCACTCTCACCTGAAAAAAAAAAAGGGCACTCTGTACCCACAAAAAAATTACGCCCCATACATAGCTGCCCATTCCGCACACATGTCTGCTGGACATGGAACCTATCAATTACAATTGGCTGTACAACAAGTATTATTGTTGTCCTGACACCTCTCTTAGGGGTGGAAGGTTTCAAATGTCACACCAAATTACATACATATGCACAGCTGTTGCTGATGAAGAAATGGGCAGCTATGGGCCTTACCTACATCCCTCCTGCACATCCCAAGCTTGTTTCCCTACTGTCGTACCCTCTTTGTGACCCCTTTTTCACCACTTTCCTGTCTCCCCATTTTCTTTTCTTTCAAAGAAAATAGCGCGGGTGTGCGCCAGAGTAAGCACCGTTAAGCGGTTGTAAGCAGGTGTGCTCTTGTGTGCACGGAGCTAAACGCCAGTGCGTGTGCGTGAGCTCCGCACAAAATAGCGCTAACCCGGTTACAACTGCTTAAAAGTGCCTTAGTCACTTTGATTGACAGGTCCTGTACTCAGTTCAAAAGCAAAATAAAATCTCACTGTCAGTCCCGAACCCAGGACCTTGGAAACACTAGTCTGTATGACCTACCACTAAGCCATGACTCTTATACAAAAACATTGTGCTAAAATAAATATAACATGTAATAGCAGGGATGAATGTAAAGGGAATATAGGATGTGTAGTACACAAAGCATGTCATTTAAAATTACTGTCAAAACTACTGGATTTCCATAATTGTAGTGTGTGAACAGAAACAGCCATGCTAGTTGGCAGCTTGTAGATAATAAGGTCAGTTAAAGTACACAGATATATGTATGCATATGTACATATATATATATATAAATATATATCTATATATAGTTATAGGAGTCAATGTGCATACACCCTTGCTACAGGGAACATGAGAGAGGAATGGAGAAATGTGAATATACAACACAGCCTGAATCATGAGAGAGATACTAACCTTTACACTCACAGAACACTGTCCACAGCATACCAGCATGGTCCTCGCCCTCACAATCTGAAAGGGCAATGCCTATCCCACATACCCTATTATAGCACTGACCTGAAATCACAGTGAGAACTGCAATCAGTACACAACTGGCTGTATGCAATTAGCAAATGCTGGCTTACAATTGGTGCAGAGGCCATCACATGGACCTATGCAGATACCTACAAAAGCATCCAGTGCTAACACTCCCCACATGCAATACATTCATTGCATTGTCTGTAAGCAGACAGAGGGAGAGCGAGAAGTGAGAGAGAGAGAGAGAGAGAGAGAGAGCAAAAAAAAAAATAATAAAAAATCAGACACTGTGACTCTGTCTCCCGAAGCTGTCAGCACTGACAGTAGCAGCAGCAAGCAGAAGCTATGGTAACGCAATCAGCTGCGGCAAACAGAGGTAATGCAAAGTAGCAGGTTAATAGTGTGCATACTGTGAACCCTCCAAATGTGTCATAGGTCTGTATCCCTAGGTATGTCCATGTGATATGTTGTGTGTACGTAGTTCCACCAAAAGGGGATGACCATACATTACATGTCAATCAGTCTTAGGCCATGATCCTGGCAGCAGTTGTCTGTGCGTTGGCCCAGCAATGGCTGTAGTGACTGCTTTGAAAGGTCAGCCAGGTTCAAAAGTCAGGATCAGCCCATCCCAAAGGCACACTGGCTGGGAACAAGTGTCTGCAGGTACCCGATGTCACTGCATATGCATCCCATACTGCATAATTCCATAGCTTAGCAGACCAGGCCTGTTATGCATATGATGTGGTAATTCCCAGGGTCAGTCGAGGTGCCTCCTTAGTGGTGTGGGACCACTATTGCTGTATGCCACTGTCCAGGTACATATCCTGTAGTACGGCCAAGATAAACTATCAGTGTTATATGCGGTTGTATGTCCTCTCGGAGTGCCAGTAGCACACATCCAGGGGTACCACGAGGTCACAGTGATGCTGTGTGTTCTCCTCTGCTGAGGGCGGCCTTCACCTGGACATGTGAGATGATAGGGAGGTTACATCCAGCTGGGATAAATATTTTAAAGGTGGGGGAGAAGGAGGGGGGATACGTGCACCGAACATGTCTGCAAGATTGTTGCCAATATCCGTGTGTTTGGTGAATGTTAAGTAGGTGTGGATTAACACAGAGCATATCTGAGGCATGTGGTCCATATGTGTAACATAACTGAAGAAGGCCTTGTGGTCATCCATAGTGTTTGTGTCCATTTCCCTCCCAGAGTAGGCCGTGGCCATTGTTATGATGGACCGTAGCGTAGTACCAGTGCTGACCACAGATGCCTTCCCTTAATGTGAATGTGCTCTGTCCTGCAGTAGCCTCCTGCTATTGTTATACAATCTGCCTCTGTCTGGGGTCCACCGGACAGGATGCCTAACCTTTGTGCATAAGGTCTGGGTTAGAAATGTGTGTGCAAGTTCCATGCAATCCGTGGCATGTCCGTGGTAAGCATTTGCAAAGGGGTCAGCAGTGTGGCTACTATATCAAATGATAAGCAGTGTTACAGGCATGAAGTTTCCGATAATATATAGCTTTGTAAAGATCAAGTATCAGATAAGACTTTATACTTTCTCTTCCTCTTCTAATTGTGAAGTCAATATCACACTATTCCTACATTTAAAAGCGGATCTCTCATGCTTGTTGTTTGTGAATGCCACGTTTGTTTGCCAGCTATTGTTGTTTTTTTTTTTTAAAAGAAATCATGAGCCCACATCACACTGTACAATTGCTATACATTAGTATTGTTTTTGAGTTAATTGTCCCTAGAGTATTTGTAGTATGAACTTGTGTGGTCAATGGGGTATGCGTAATTCAATTTGCATGCTCTGGGGCCACTTGCGCGTTAACATGTTCTGCAAACCTGAGTATCTCACTGCTGTATCCATTTAAGAAACTGTATTTGCTGCCATATTTACTGTGTTACATGCTCTCCAAAGTGCCTACCATGTAGAAAAACAACCATGACCATGACCATACATCGTTTGATGTCTGCACTTGTACCCCTGCTCCTCCGCTGATACACTGCCCAAAGTCCCCTCTATACTCACTATCGGTGAAAAACACCCAGCCTTGAGTTTGTTAGTCAGGGATAATTAAATTCAAGAATATTTTCTTTCTACCCAGATGCAGATCTTAAAGAATGTGATTTTTACAGTAATAATCTGGTGTAATGTCCCCTGCTAACACATTTTTCTTTTGTGGTTTCTTAAGATGTAATGTTGGCTTTCTGGAGAGGATTTGACCTGTACCAGTGGAAGCTGAAGTGTGTAAGTTTGCTTTGCTGAATTTACAAGGCTTGTATATCTTTTGGGAAGAGGTAAGGTAGTCAAGCACATGTTTCAAAACTTTTAAAGTTTATGTATCTTGAACATTGCGACTTATACCCCCCAACACAATGACTGGCAATAGCTATATCATAATAAGCTCTTCGTACCCATAATGACAATTTCCTCAAATTAAGAGAATCTGCCTTTGGCCTGATTGTATGCGATAACCTCTCCTTCTGTAGACAAACTGCATGAGCACAGAAACCATTACATATGATGATGTTACAAAGAATATGACCGCTGTTCTAATCCGTAATAAAACTATCCCCACAGTTTCATACAATTATTTAATATACTTTATGCTGCAGTCATCTATTAAGTGAAAAGAACTTATAGAGATAGATGTTTATTCTATATTTACAGCCTTTCTTGTTAGCAGTGTGTGTTGTCGTAGGCTGTGTAGGTATGGTTGGGTCATCTTTGAAATTGAATACCTGGTGTCATGTATATTGTTTGAAATTTGTAAAATCAAATCCCTTTTACAGAACATCTGTTGACTAGCCAGCCACACAAACACACACACAGTAGCTCACATGCACCATTCCCAAGTGTAATCAAAAAATCCACTCAACTGCACAACTAGGCTAGAATGGGAAAACCCACCCACTAGACCGTAAAAGGCAGGGGGACAATGAAGAGAGACCCGCACTGAGCTACCACCACACACCAGCACCGAGGCACAGTTGTCGAATACGGGAGAGCTGGCAGAAAACCAAATGTGTTCTAACGGATGACAGATTGTTTCTCCACAGCATTCTTGGAATGCTCCTTAATGTCAACAATAAAGAAAAGAACTGATCTGTACAGACATTACTGGGTGTTTTGGGAATAATTTTTGCTCATAACTAAAGGATTTTATGTTCTTTGCCTGTGGGGGGCAGGAATATCTTTTCAAAAACCTATGCAAGTCATCATTGTCCACAAGACACATATGTTTCATATAAGCATCAACAACAATGTTCCGTGCCAACTCTGACCCAAGCAAAGACAAAGCAGGCTACTTTTAATATTCCTCCACTTTATACAATCGTGTTCGATAAGGAGACAAAATGAAATTCCAATTAGTGTAACGCTTAGCAATTCAAGACATTTTAACTCCTCAAACAAAAAAAATAATAAAAAAAAAAGGGAGGAGAAACATCCAAATAAACATTTAAATGCATCAGAAATAAATTATATGTGATTAAACTAACTAGAAGGGCAAAGTGATATATATTTAATGTGTAGGGTTTATAGTTAGAAGTTAAATGTCAAAAGAGCTTTCTACATTCATCACAGTTCACAAAGGCACTGAGAGGCTCACGTAAAGGGAACTGAAGATTCCCTACAAGTCTTGTGCATTTAAAAAGCTTCACTTCTTCATTTTAAAAATAAACGTTCAACTGAAATAATGAACTTGTTGGCTATAATAAGCTCCAGTGAATATGCAAAGACTTTGTATAAATTAATCATAAAACCATATCAATGACTGGAATTAGTCATAAAATACAACTAAACCCCACCCATTAACTAGCGACTAATATTAAGAAAATTAAATTATCTAAAGCATAGCTGTTATTGTACTGAAAAGTACAATGTATATTTAGCATTTCCTACTCAGCAAATGATTTCTTTTCCCCTATGAAATACTGCCATGAGCAAAAGTAAACTAATAGAGTCAATTAAATTATTGATGTAATATGTCACTTATGAACTAAATTTTGACTCTAAAGTATGCAATAGGTGTTTTATAAGTTTATAACATAGAATTTACAACATGTTTAAAGAAAGAACAAACAATATTAAATTGTTACCTTTAGCATATATTTTTAGTTTTAGTTGATACTTTGAGAGAGGTAGTGGAAGGGATACTTTTTGAGTCAGTTATTTGCTTCTTTTTTTTTTACATCAATCCAATTATTTTTTTCCGGAGATCTTTTCAGTGATGTAGTTAAAGCCCAGTCCATTTCCTCCAGGACTGTAACTATATTATTGTGTTTGACAAAGGTTACTGCTTCTTCAATGTCATTAAAAGTTTTTATTTCATTTGAAGTAAAAATCCTTTTTTTCGCAGGGTATGCCAGTTGTGCCTTTATTTTATTCTATTTAAGTAATTTTACAAGTGGCCAGGATTTCTTTCTCATTTCCAAAACTCTAGAGGAAATATCATTGTCAAATATAATTATATTTTGCTTGTATTAAAGTGGGGATCTTCTCCAAGCACATTTAAGGACAAGTTCTTTAGCAAGATAAGAGAGAAATGTAACCACTACTGACCTGGGAGTGGATGATGGTGATAAAGGAATAGGTTTCCCAATGGCTCTATGAGCTCTTTCTATACCATAAGAGAATCCTTCTTTTATATCTAGAATTTTGGGTAACCATGAATTAAGAAATGAAATAATATCATCTCCTTCAGATTTTTCTGGTAAACCAAAAACTCTCACATTAGTCCTCCTTTCTCTATTTTCCATGTCATCCAACTTGGTGATAAGCCATTTATTTTGCTGCTGAAGGACATCTCCCTTGATTTCTTCCTCTTTGAGCCTTCCATCTATATCAGATAAATACTCTTCAATGCTTAATATTTTAGTTTGATGCTGTTGAAGTAACTCTTTAAAGGATTCACTTTATTCAAGACAGCTTTCTCTCAAGTTTTCTAAGTTGTTATTGAAGCTGTCCATTTTAATAGATAGTTCTTGTAAAGTAGAAGACATCAACTGAATTTCTTTCTTCAAAGTAAATTCTGCATGTGAGTTCTTTGAGCTACTCATCTTCAGAGAGCAGTTTTAAACTCCAGATATTTCTGACAGGAAATTTTTGAAGAATATATTCCAAACTCGATAAAGTTATAGTATAAATGTTAAAGAACTACAGTTAACTGTTTTTTCTGTGAAACAAAAACGATTATTTCCTGTTATTTGAAGTATTTTTGAGGAGCTCTAAAAAAGTGCTGCTTTCAGAGTGCCATCCAGGCTCTGACCCTTGTTGAGCCAGTTTTGATAGAATGAAAGGAGTCCTGAGTTGTTGTATGTAGATCTGTGAGGGTATTGGATATGGTGATGACTGTGGCTGTGGATAACGGGTTGGTGAATATGTTAAAGAGTAGAGGGCCCAACATTCAGCTTTGTGGATGCCCATCTTTATAGTTCAGGGAGATAGCAGAAAGCCATTTAACTGATTGGAGACAGTTGCTGAGGTAGCTAGAGAATCCAGGAGATAGTAGAGGTTGATAGGTTGAGTTCAGAGAGTTTGTTTAAGAGGAGGGGGTGAGTTACGGTGTCAAAAGCTTTTGAGAGGTCAAGAAAGAGGCAAAATACCAGTTTGTTCTGGCCTCTATATATATATATATACATAAAATACAAATATAAATACACACACACCCATACACACATAAATATACTAACACATACACACACACACACACACACACACACACACACACACACACACACACACACACACACACACACACACACACACACACACACGTGCACACACATGCACAAGCACACACACCTGCGCGTGCATATACATAAACACAAACATGTATACACACACACACACACACACACACACACACACACACACACACACATACACTCTTCAAATTTCATATCCTTCAGACAATACATACCAATACAAAATCTGCCATTTTGCTAAACTTCCATTCCCCAAAACTGATCATCAGCACAATGTCATCTGTATATCAGCTGTAATATTCTGTGTCTACCTGGGAAAAGTGGGTCATACATGTGGTATTCTGGTGAAAAGTAAGTATGAAAATAGTAGGAATGTTTTACAACAGCATCACTGGTGAATGATGAAAGTGATCTAATGGAGTTACCTGTTTATTCTTTTGATGACAATGATTATGTTGAAAATAAAATAGAAATGCTCAACACAGTTTAACATACCCCGGGATTCATGAACCTTGCGCCAGGCGCACGCATAGCGTAGGCGTTACAACGCCAAATATGGCTGCCGAGCGATTCAGGTACGATCCAATTCCATGTGCACTACCGGCGTGTGCCAGATCTGCGCAGCCCCCAGCATAGGTATGCTAAACACCCCATGTGCGGTGTGTCACCATGCAAATGAAGGCATATAGCGATTCACGAAGTGGTGCAGGTGTAGCATAAGCCCACGGCAATGTAAACCAAAAAAAAACGGTTTACATTTTCCCAAACATAACATCGGAGTAATGGAAGAATGTCAGACCCAGGTATCACACTGTTAACATATGCCAATGGCGAAATACACAGACAATGGCAAAAGAAAAGATGCACAACACATAAATAACAACTTAAATGGCATGTCCACAGTAACTCACATCAGAACCGCAGGACATGTGTGCGGAAGGTGCAACATAATGAAATAATATAACAATGTTATAAAACAGCATCGTAATAGACATCAGGTCCACAGCATAATACACCATGGTATGCATGGAACGCCATAACCATGGTGCAAGGGTTGCCAAGGACTCGCGGCAGTCTTCGGCGTGGTAACTATGAATTAGTAGTCAATGCCATGTAAATGAGGCAGATAATACTGAATTGCAAATCCCCCGCCGGAGTAAGGCTGTACCAAACGGCGCAGCGGTAATACACCGAGGAGTGGCTCAGAGGGAATACATGACATCTGCAGAGGGGTGTGCCACCATAGCAGTAAGCACATTGGAGCACAGCAAACCTGGGCTGTACATCGCAAATCAAAGCTGCAGGACCGGGGTGTGGGGTAATAGTTTAGCTGAGAGCACACAATGCGCGCAAAAGTGCATGTGTACGAGGATGTCAACGTTCCCGGAACCTAGTCATGTGATGCACGCCCCGCAAACAATATCGGAAACAGGAAGGTGATGTGAAGAATATAATGAAATGTGGAAGAAGTGTAATTGGAGTACTAATGAGCAATCAACACTAATCAACCCACGAAGGCCAATCGGCGGCAGCTGACAACTCTGCATGCAGAAACCTGCAAAACGGGATAGGGGAGGCATATGAATGCAAAGAAAGTAGGGGAGGTAGCAGACTGCAAAGATAGAAGACCTGACACAGCAGAGCAAAGCAGACAGGCAGCACAACGGCAGTAGCACACAAAATGCATGATATGCCATGTCCATGAAAGTAGAAATGACAGTGCTCTGCAGGATGCATGCCAGAAAATGGTAGGTGCAACGTACGAAAGGTAATCCATGGCAGGCAAGAGTAATGCAACACCAAAGGCAACACCGTATTAGTTCCATCAGTAAAACACGGAAGATAACCCTTAGATACGGCCGTACAAACACACCCTATGACATCATCGGTGTGCACAGCACAATAGTATAAAGTGTGAATGCACACAACACACAGCCGTGTATTCCCAAATGCCGCACCATAGGTGTAAACACACAGGGAACTTTTAAAATGTACATGTTGGGTGCTGCCGTAGCTGTGATCCAGCAGCATGTGTTAGAGACAGATGGTGTTGTGGAGGAGGGTGTCGACAACCACCGCAAGCCTCGGAGGAGGAGGAGAGTGTTCAGACCAAGGGTAACCTACCAGGGGCTACATGACCAGGAGATAGTGGAGCGTTACAGGGTGGACAGGGACATGTTACAGCAAATAGTGGAGCTGTGCTGGCCACGCCGGAGAACAAGAAACAACAGAGGGGAACCCATCCCAGTGGACACAAAGGTATGTGTAAGCTTGCGAATACTGGCCACAGGTACCTTTCAAAGGCCAACTGGCGATATAATGGGCATCTCACAGGCATCAGCATCCATGGTACTACACCAGTTCCTGGATGCCATGTTACCACATGCCAATGAGCATATATACTTCCCCAGATCTCAGGAGGAGTTGGCTAGCAATATGCGCCACTTCCACCATGTGGCACAATACCCGGAGGTACTGGGTGCGATAGACTGTACGCACATACAAATCAAGTCACCACCTGGCGAGCAGGGTAGACGCTACATAAACCGCAAGGGATTCCACTCCATCAATTGCCAAGTCGTGTGCAATGCCCAGGGCATTATCATGGATGTGTGTGCTGGCAGCCCTGGAAGTTACCATGACTCCCATATCTGGCATGCCTCACAGCTGTACCAGGTATTTGTCAGGGGGGACATCCCACAAGGCCATCTCGTGGAGGATGCTGGCTATGCACTGGAGCCGTGGATGATGACTCCCATCAGAAATGCACACACACACATGCAAGAACGCCATAATGAGGCACACGTACAAACCAGAATAATCATAGAGCATGTGTTCGGGATGCTGAAATTATGGTTCCGGTGCTTGGATACATCTGGTGGAGCCTTGCAGTACTCTCCAGGCACATGTGCCCACATATTCATAGTATGTGCCATGCTACATAATATGATCCTGCGGAAGCAGCTGCTTCAGGGACATAATGGTGAAGAGCCACAAAGCCCACCACAATTGCCAAGGCCAGTCCAGGCACAGAGGGTTCCGGACCAGGAACACACTGTGCCAGCCCCAGTAGGCAGATGGAGGCGTACCAAATATGCCTACGCCTTGGCAAAGAGGGAAAGTATAGCACATACTCTGACAGCGTAGGCCCCATGGACTGACACCTCCCCACCTGCACACACAGTGAAATGGACGGCACACAAACATGACCACCTGTAAAGTGTAATGTATGGGTGGCCTTATGTGTGACTCCAACATAGTCAGCCCCCAAACACTGTAAACCCAACAGCCAGTGGAACATGTGACACCAACACCTGAACAGTACGTGAGTCCTACAGCATATGGCGTTGCTGTGTGCCTGCCACGGTCGCCGCAAGATGTATACATATAAATATATATATATATATATATATATATATGTATATATATATATATATATATATATATATATATATATATATATATATATATATATAGATAAATATGTACACATATACATATATATAATACAGATAAGACAGGGAATTTTAGGGATATAAGGTGACTGAGAGGTATCCCGTGATATCTGTACATAGTATACACAGTGCAACGACAATCTGAACATCCGGGAGGTTCAAAATAAGAGGATACCACCAACCATGGAGTGTGTAACATACCGATATGCATAACCGTGAGGCTGAAATACCGCCAGAACACAGTACTGTAACAGGACATGCGCGTGTAATAGTATGATGATATGAAGGGAGAGGTAGACACCGCTGCCGGTGTTGCGGTCCACGTAGGTACTGTGTGCAACCGTCCCCGTGAGTGCCGTAGTATGTGTAAGTGTGCGCTGAGGGTGCCGTGTGTGTCACTGTGTGAGTGTAATGTGTGTGTGTCTGCAACATGTGTATATTGGTGCCAAGTTAGAGGCAGAACAGAATATTAGGTGTAGGCATACGGTAAACTAGCCTCAGGCATATGTTCACCACTAGTCCCACAGTAGGAGTGACAGCCCCACCCTGTGTAGCTGTGTCGTGACATAGAACGATACAAAGTGAATATGTCCCAGATGGTAGCACAGGAATATTCCCCATAAGAAATGGAAAGGATGTATGTAATAGTCATGCCTGCATGTACGACACTGATATGTTACATGCAATATGATACGTTGGCAAAGCCACACAGCAATAGGTATGTATCGCGGAAATATGTATGTGCTACCCCAGTACTGACCGTGGCCACGTGTTGGCCCGTAAACACCGGTGTGTGTTCTACAAGTGTCACACAATCAATTCCCATCTGAATATGTGGCAACCACTGGCAAACCGGCTATCCCAACAACAGGACCACAATGACTGCAAATATCTGGGACAGACTGACAAGGGATAGTTGTCACGTACACATAACCGCTGATATACCACAGATGTTACAGAGGTATACATGCATCAAGCTCACCTGCAGGTGATACCGACACCACATGACAACAGCCCAACCTACAATCCCATAACAAAAGACTATTAACTGTTAACCCTCCAAGTAGGGATGGAGCACACAGACAACTATACTGGTTATGTAGAGATGCAAGGCCCACAAACCGTATCCGTGATGTACAACCACCGATATCCCCCGCAGTAGATAATAAAGGAATACAAACCGTAATAGCAGCACAAACATACAGTCAGTCAATGACATCTGCATAACCACAACATATCGCGTGGGAGACACAATTAAAGGTGGATGCATAATTGCATGCGTTGTATAAATGCAAACAATAGCCATGTTACAGTTTGGAATGCAATACTCCGTGATCATTCATCGGCAGGACAGGTACACCCACATGTCGAACCAAATACTACACCTGTCACACACAATCCACGGGTGCCTTGAATGCAGAATATACTTGTCCCTATGCATAGCAGATGCAGTTACACATAACATAAGACAATACAGACCATCTCCACGAAGGTAGGGCAAATAGCCAACGCCCAGGCAGAGAATCCAATTATACCCCAGTATCGACGCGTAATTACCAAATGGAGTAGATGCACAGGACATATGCACGTAATTACTCACGTACACATAGCTGCTGATATACCACAGAAGTTACGGGGGTATACATGCAGCAAGTCCACGTGCAGACGATATCGGAACCAATTAACAACAGCCCAACCCACACTCCCATAACAAAAGACTATTAACTGTTACCTCTCCAAGTAGGGATGGAGCACACAGACAACTATACTGTCCATGTAAAGATGCAAGGCCTACAACCCGTATCCGTCACGTACAACCACCGATATCCCCCACCATAGATATTAAAGGAATACAAACCGTAATAGCAGCACAAACATACAGTCAGTCAATGACATCTGCATAACCACAACATATCGTGTTGGAGACACAATTAAAGGCGGATGCATACTTGCATGCGTTGCATAAAGGAATACAACAGCCATGTTACAGTTCTGAATGCAATACCCCATTATCAGTCGTCGGCAGGACAGGTACACCCACATGTCGAACCAAATACTACACCTGTCACACACAATCCACGGGTGACATGACTTCAAAATATACATTTTGCTACGCATAGCAGTTGCAGTTACACATAACGTAACACAATACAGACCATCTCCACGAAGGTAGGGCAAATAGCCAACGCCCAGGTGGAGACTCCAATTATACCCCTGTATCGACACGTAATTTCTGAATGGAGTAGATGCACAGGGGATATGCACGTAATTACTCACTGAGGAACAGCAATTGGTGGGATGAATCCACATGTTGCAGGTTTCGACGTATATAAGGATGACTCTCAGGATATTCAAACCATATGCTCATACCGAAACAGCATTGTACTACCGAAAACGAAAGGAAACGGAAAAATGATACACGATACACGGAACGACACACCAACAAGGTATGTAGAACACACGATATGTAAGGTTGTGTAACGCATGATCTGTATTAATAAGCTGTACTGTATTGGAATGGTGGTTGTAATTAATTACACTTGTCCGTAATGCAGAAAGTGGTGAAAGGTAGTTATGTAGTGATATCTTGCTGAGCATACCAATGCTTGTAGACACCGTGTGTACAGCAGTGGGACATCATGTACACAGCGGAGACACCACAAGGGATGCCACAGGAGGGCATTAAAGATAACAATGCCATACCACACGCTGTTGCTGGCAGTGGATGTCCAACAAGGAAGCGCCGTAGCAGGGGATAGTACATGTATGTATACTGTCACAGCACGCATGTGTATGAGCATATACCATTGATGTCATATGTAAGGTGTGGCCGACGTGCAAGTATGCCCTGCATTATGGGATAGTATGTGAAATATGTGTAATGTAAGGTTGCCTAGGTAGATATGACAGATATCATACACAGTATCACAGGCATATCATACATAACACAGGTATCGCCTATTGAATATACAATAACAGGATACATATGGCCTGTAGGTATGGGACAGAGTAGTAGCATGATAGCTAGTCTAAATGGAAGGGACACCAAGTAACCATGCCCAAAGGAGTTGTAGTAGTTGCACAGGTGCACAGTGGGCAACAATGCAGTCTGGCAGGTCCACGTGTAAGCACATGGGCAGTGTACACAGTAGTGCCACCTCTCCATGGTAGTGTCCTGTGAACAGCAGAGGCAGGTGTCAACTGCACCACTACACAGTACCGCTGCTGTGGTGGTACCAGGACTACATGTCACTCAAACAGCAAGGGAGGTATCACATGAACAGTGCTACCGTGTGTACCTGCGGGATGTACACAGGACCTATGTTCCACAGCATGGTGCATGTTGTGTTCGTGGAAGTAACACAGAAGCCCAGCCCATGCAGTGTTTTGTGTGTGCACATATCCAGGAGCATTCCGTTCACACTGCCCACCGCAGATGGCATGTATGAGGAGTATAGTTTCATATATATATAATATACATATATATATATATATATATATATATATATATATATATATATATATATATATATATGTAGATATATTATATATATATATACATACATATATATATATATATATATATATATATATTTGTATTTTTCTCTGCCTACTGTAGTCGTTATGTAACCTGTCCTTTGTGGACATTCTTTTATCTTAGTCATTTGTTACAAAGATGTTTACTTTGTTCTATTGGGCTTTTCTCCTCCGTGTGTGGAGCTTTTCTCCCCGGGCCTCTACTGAAAATGGACATCTATCCAGCT
Organism: Protopterus annectens; assembly: GCF_019279795.1. Taxonomy (NCBI): domain Eukaryota; kingdom Metazoa; phylum Chordata; order Ceratodontiformes; family Protopteridae; genus Protopterus; species Protopterus annectens. The sequence goes on from NC_056735.1 coordinate 832,552,957, forward strand.
AGACTAGCCCAGTCAACAAATGTAAAATAAAAATAAAATAAAAATAAAATAAATATGCATCACTAATGTGGAGGACATGGTCCGTGTCAGAGCAGAAGACACCCCTGAGTATGTGGTATGCAGATGTGTACAGATGTGTTGTCCGTATGTCAGCCGCATATGTAAACTGTCTGAGCCCAGTAAACATCGTGGCATGTCAATGTTGTGCCATGTAAAGTTGTAGCTGTTGTTGAAGGTACACCATAAATGTGTTATTGTACCCTTGACTGTGTGTAGATGTGTGTAGTTCACAGGTATAATGGCCACCTATGTACCATCATCACACACAGTACAGATAGGTGTGGCCTTGCAGAAGGATATCCATGCCACAGTGGAATACGGTAACCACAGGACTGTGTGTGGCATAGGTGTGTACTGTAACCATGTACAATGTGATATGTATGTACGGGACCACTATCCATGTGATAGTCAGTGGGTGAATGGTGTTATGCAAAGGTGATGTGCATGTACCATGTGTCATGCATCCTGATGCCATGATACGCATATGAAGTATCCGCCACACTGACACCCGTATGGTTGGTATTGGTATGAGCTGGTGGAGCAATAATGGCGCTTGGTATGTAGGTGTGGGAAATCTAGACATGGACAGTACTCTGTGACAGCATGTTCCGTATGTAAGCATATAGTGAACATGAGTGGCCCTATGACTGAGGACTGTGTAATGCAATATGTACCTGACATGTAGTAGGTACTATGGTATGCTGGCACCACTGTGTGTACAGTCCATGAGCTACATAGCATAACATCTGGAGACACAGGGTATGATGTGCAGGTGGATGTGTATGTTGTCAATACCAGAATGTGGACTGTTGCTGAAAGGCAATGTGAGGACAACGTATGATGTGTCGGCCTCCGTACCATCCTCAACTGCCCATGCAACTGTATGACAGGTGGCCAGAATGTGTATGTGACTTGCTGCGGCATACACAAGCCCAACACAGGTGCTAGGAAAGGACTGGAGGCCATCAATGTGTGTGGGAATCACGTTCCTGAGGATGTGCCCCATTGCCATGCAGAATGGTCCAGTCATGGGTGTATGATTATAGTCCCACTCATGCAATGCAGTGGCACCCGTGTGTACTGCGATAAATGCCGCTGTGCAGCAGTCAGGGTCCACAATGTCTGACAAAAGGCTAGCAGTGAATATAGTGGCCTGGTGCGGAGACATATACCGAACAGGTTGGTGGGACATTACAGCCAGGGACATTGGAAGGTGACATTGGGCCAGTGTCCCAGGACATATTGTGTGCATGTCAGTACTGTGTATGTGACCACAGGGACACTACGATGGCCATGTACAGATTACGACCCTGTAGTGAGTGAGAGGGTGTATTGTCGTTAAGTACGCCATCGCCTGGCACGTTGCCAACATTAGCTCAGTCTGCAATGCTTGGGTGACTATTGTATGTGACATCAGATGTGGATGTTGCCAAAGAATACTGACATACCACCACAATGCCTGAGGCCCCACACCGCAATGTGCGGCAGTCATGTTTAGGTAGCTAGCCTTCGAGTATGTGATGATGGACCTCGGGGACCCACCATGGCTGAAAAGTGATGCACCCCACACATGTGAATGTACATCACTATGCAACAGCCTGTACACATGGTTGTACATATGTGCATGGAACAGGACCACCACAGTGGCATCTGTGAACTGGTCAGTACCGCCATGTCTCTGTGTGGAATAGCATGATTCCTGCAATTGGGTACATGCTACTGCAGCGCACTGTGGTATGTGTCAGCATATGTATGTGCAGTGTCCATCTGCTTGGGTGTCATGATGTTAACAACTGCTGTCAGCAGACGGCCGTAGTAGTTGTTGTAGTACACATGTTCCGTGCATGCTGTGATGGGTGTGTTTCCAGGGTGTGGCTAGCAAGGCCGTGTAGCATATGTGTTGAATCCACCAAAGAGGGGATAACCCAGGTGTGTCACACCAGTCACATGGAGGTAGTCTTAATGCTAAGGGTAGTGTAGGTATGGTATGTGCTGGGTATTGTTTCACCGAGCTGAGCGGAGTGCATGACTCAAGCATGTGTAGGTACATGGGTGAATATCCCAGGGAAGTGTGGGTTACTGTCAGCACACAGCAGTGGTAGCTGTCTGAGGCCCAATGTACACTATAACAACACAGACGGTATGTAACCTGTGGTGTACACTGTCGACTCTGTCGCGTGTTACAATGTGTATAGCGGTCACCGTTATCTGCACATGGAGCACCTATGATGCATTGTGTTAAGCAACTACCCAGGATGTGTGCAAAACACTGTGTGATGTGTGAACCCCTCATCTGTGGGTGTTCCGGTCCAGGTATGTGCCTGGAAGGTACGGTCCGTGTACAACCGTAATCGCAGGTGTGCTGCGCAGAGCATGGTGGCAGGTCCCAGTCACCGCAGATATATGTGAGTGGTGCAATAGTGTGTGTGCCCGCTTGTGTGCATCACAGTGGAAGATGCAAGCATTGTTCCACATGACCCCATGCCGTGCCTGCCAGTTACAGCCCTGCCGGTGACAGTTATGTGAAACTGCCAGAGAGGCAGTATAGCATGTGATGATGTACATGTGTGCTCTACACCCCAGGCCGCTGGCTGCAGGTCATGAGTGCCACAGCATTGTGTTTGACCTGGACTGTCATAGCGGTCAGATACCACATGCCTGTACAATAACAGTAGGAGCATAGGCAACTGTTGCAATGACACAGTAGGTCAATGTACAGTGTCCCCATGTCCAGACCACTGCCGACTGTACACCATGGCTAGACACACACCCAGAGGGCTATAACACCGGTGAGCCATTGCATGTCCCAGTACACGTAGTCTGTGTATTGCCATCACAGGGCAGTCACAATAACAAGATGTATGAGAGATATATTGTACCAGGTGATGTGTCATGTGTGTGTATGTTGAGTTTCAGAGGTGTTCACCCGTCCGCAACATCTCAGTGCATGATGCCTTGTGTAACATGATGTGTGGAACTGCAGTGTGATTCACAACAGCGTCATCTGTGACTGGTGTGTTGTGAATGGTGTACCCATGAGTCTGCGGGATATACACTGATGTTGGCTGCCATGCTGGGGGCCACCAGTGGTGCCTAAAGTGGTCATACAGACATATTGCATACATTGTTCTTGCAGGAATGTCCATTGTTGTAGATGATGTGTTACTACGTGATGGTCGGTGTGTGTTGTGAATGTTACCCATCCAGACGTGACCGTCAGGTGCAATCATGGTTGTCGACAGCATCACCCCCATCCACAGCTGTCAGCACCCTGTCCCCAGAATGGGTAACAGTAGCCCTCGTACTGTGTGACTAATGTGCAGATCGTAGAACACCTACTACTGGCTGCCTAACAGTGTCATCTAGGAAGGGTATATGATGGCTGGAATACGCTGCTCCAATGTATAAATATGATATCCCAATGAATTACAATGATTCCCATCTAGTAAGCCATGGCTGGCATGTAAACCGTGGACAACAATGACTGTGTGACTGACCCTTCCAATGTGGTGCCATGATGAACATGCACCCGTTAGAACACCAAATGAGGTACGTTGCACATAATTATGTACAACTGACAGCTATGGGCACAGCATGGATGCAGAAGCACATCTCCCACAGGCAGTACCACTGTACGGTGGTAGGGGGGCATTGCACGAGTACATGTGACAGTTGCTGTATTGCCACATGTACGACATATCCGTCATATAGGGGTAGCACTAGTACGTGACGGTTGGACATGCCTGCACATACGACCATGTCCCACAGGATATGTGTTAAGTGTGTACAACACCTGTCGTACTGTCAGCAAGCTGTGAAGTGTATGACTGCCAGTGTACCTGTGTGACATGTTGTGCAATGGGTGCAAAGGTACGCAGTAGCACATTACCTGCTCACATGTCCTGCACAGGTGCATAGCTTGACAATACAATACAAATAGGGTGTTGGATAATAGCAAGAGGTGATGAGTACGGGTGGCAATGCATTATCACCTTTCCGGGTAAGGTGTGCATGTCCATGACACATTAGCACCTGAGATGTTAGCAGTACAGCTGTACAGGGCGGCATGTATATTTGATTACAAGTACCCTTGCGTGTTCCACCAGTGGCTTGTTGACAGACAGACATCAACACAATGTGCAGCATTGACATGTGCATAGCACATCACCGCTGGCTACAGTAGAACAGGGTTAATGTGTTGACATGTGCACAGAACATCAGCACCAGCTACAGTCGAACATGGTATGTGTTGAACCCCACCGTCATTGTAGCCCATGCCACAGAGAGACATGTTATGCATCTGTGTATGTACGGCTGGGAATGGACCTGGCCTAGCAGTATAGCTGTGTCAGTGTTGCGAACAACATATTGAATGGGCTGTGTGTGTGTGTGAGGTGTGTGTCATAAGGTTATGGTCTGATGGATGATACCAGCATTGCCACCGCTATGTGAACATCCCCGTCCCCATAAATGAATACCTCAGCTGTGCTCAACACCATGGTCACTGTGGAAGGGATGGTGCTGTGTGGTGCACCCGCCAACATGGTGGTGACAGCAGGCACTGGATGTAGACATATGAGGTACCCATGTCAGGTCGGGGTACCATCCATGTGCATGGGATATCACCGTGCAGGCATATACAGCACAGTGTTGAACAATATTACAGCACATAGCACCTGTCAGGGGTAATGTTTATGCATGGGTGTGCGATACCAGCATGCACCATACACACCCCCACCATGCAGCATACTGCCTACCTTGCAGAAGACATTGTCCACAACATGATGATGGACATGCGACGTGTCCATATACCCATATAAATGACATATGGAATAGACAGCCACCATCCCAATACTGGTATTCCACAGGCTGGACACATCCCTGTGCCATATATGTGATATACCCTGCCATACCATGCAGCCCTGTCCATCACTGCTGAACGTGCCATCACAGTCATACATGGTGCGATGGCCACATGGCACATGCACTATCAACTGACTGGATCAGTAATGTGGCACTGATGCACCTTGTGGTGTCACAATTGCTGTGTGACAGCGTGTAAAACGTGCGCGCACATGCTATGTGTGACCATCCCTGCAAATGTCATATGATTACACATTGTCCCATGTGTATCACATGTGCAATACAGGCGAGCCGTGGCAGGATGTCCAACACCCGTACAGTGCTGAGTAGATGTATATGGCAAAACACATGCATGTACAGGTGTCCATGTGTATGTGTGCAGTGCCACTGCTGACGTCCATAACGGCTGTGTCTGTGATGCTATGTGACATATACACAGCATCCAGGTGAACAGTAGTACTGTGGACACATCGGGCCAAGTGCAGATTGGTAGGAACACAGGTGCAGGCAGGTACACATGTCCACAGCAAGTTACCATCTACATGGAGTATGTACAGTGTGATGAGTTGACACAGAGATATGATATGATATCCACTGCATAACGGTGTGACAGGTGTAGCAGCAACACGTCAGCTGTGTCAGTGTCATGATGCGTCCCAGAGATTACTGTGCAGATGTCGTACATGTCATAGCAATGTATGTTCAGCGGTATGCCAGTACATCAGCGTGAATGTGACCTGTCGCCATCATTATGTCTTACAGATAATGCCACGTTCACGACGATGAAGTAATCATACCATTGCTCCATGACAACTATGACGTGCTGTTCAGCCATGCGCCACAGCAAGCGCAGCAGCGGGATGACCTGTGGCAGGATATACGCAGGAGGGTGAATGACGTGGGTGGCAACAACCGCACCTACCAGCAGGTACGCCGACACTGCACGGACCTCATACGGCATGCGAAACAGTGTGCCGCTGCAATCGCCAGAGAACAAGGTGGAACAGGTGGTGGGCCACCAACCCAGCCCCCACTCACACACACAGAGGAGCTACTGGCCAGTCTGGGGACACCCATGGAACAGCATGCAGAAACACTAGCCGCCATCGTGGAGGTGGGTGTCTCCCAACCAATGAGCCGGGAGCTGCCTGGTAAGTCAGTCCTGCATATGAGTATGATATCCACTGTAGTTGCAGGTGTCACTGCACATCATGTAAAGTAACAACACATGCCAGGTATATGGACACACAAGCCGCATACTACAGTATGCTACGTTGTGTATGCAGACGTGTGCATACCATATGCTATCACACAGGTACATGATGTCACATGCACGGTGCGAACTGTGGCTGTCATACAGTCATGGATAATGTTTATACTGTTGTGTCACCCCTATACAGGTACCTCTGGCATGTCGCACAGACATGGGTCCGTCGCAGGTGAGACTGTTGTCAGTATCAGGAATGTTACAGTGTAGAGTTATTTGCCATGTGGCCAGGTATAACATGCACACCTGGGTTTAGTTCCAGTCACGTTATACAGGTTGCACCACCAGACACACACATGCCACCTGTGTGCAGTAGAGACAACCGTTATTATACACCGGCATGAAACCACAGTACCTGTCAATGTGATATGTGCGGTCAGCAATGCATACCACAGTGAAGGTGTTCTACAATGGATGCATATGTAGTATGCATTGGAACAACATCCGTGGTACGCACACAGTACCACACAGTGAGCAGTGATCTGGAAAGCACACAGGTGTCACCAATGTGACATATGCCCCTACATTGTGTGCACACATTGTGACACGCCACCCGACATGCCCCAAGCTGGTGGTGTTCTGTCTGCAATATTGTCATACCATCACATGACCTACACCCAACATAACAAACATCCACACTGTTGTCTGCATAGCCCTGTGGAGTGTGACATCTCTGACATGTATGGGTGTATGTCACATGGGACACCACAGACATGTGTACAAGATGCCCATCACACACAATTGTCCAAGTCCCGTTCACACATGGCCATGGGTGATAGCCACAGGCATGTTGCCACACAGTACGCCTGATGTGGATAGACCCCGTTGCACATTGTCCACACGTAGTGCAATCACAGCTGTAGTGGACCACCTGTACATTTGATGTGTTACACCGGACAACCGGAATGCCTGTCTGCAGCCACCGGAGGCGTCACCGATGTCTACCATATACGTGCTGTGGAACAGCATGACTATGTTGCAGTCATGGCATTGCAATGCGTCCATGTTATGCATTGCACAGCAACATACATGCATCATGTTGCCATGCAGTGGCACAGTGCCAGTACTCCACACTGCATAGCTATGTACACGGCCCACACTAACCACACCTGCACATACATATGTGCTGAACATGCATTCTATCTGTAGGCTGTACACACAACACTGCACTGTGAAGCCCATTATGATGCGGTGCATGTGGTGGGACACCATTGTGTCACACATGTATACATGTCACTGCACATGTCAGCTGATTACATGTCAAGGTGACGTCAGCCATGTTTACTGTTAACCTGTTTGTGGCCACATGGTGTATCACGGTGATGCATGCAAACTACCATGATTGTGTGTACTGCATGCCTACTGATATGACACCTGCTTGATGTAGTGTGCACCCCAGGGTGTTATGCATACTAACACTATTAATGTCTGAGCTGCATTCCCTGTGCTGTAGTGCAGGAATGCTGCATGCCATCTGTAATATGACATGCATGGTGTGTCTGTGTGTGTGTGTCTGTCTGTGTGTCTATCTGTGTGTGTGTGTGTGTGTCTGCGGGTGTGTGTCTGTCTGTGTGTGTCTGTCTGTGTGTGTCTGTGGGTGTGTGTCTGTCTGTGTGTGTGTCTGTGGGTGTGTCTGTCTGTGTGTGTGTCTGTGGGTGTGTGTCTGTGTGTGTGTCTGTGGGTGTGTGTCTGTGTCTGTGTGTGTGTGTGTGTGTGTCTGTGTGTCTGTGTGTGTGTCTGTGTGTGTGTGTCTGTGTGTCTGTGTGTGTCAATGTGTAATGTACCTTACAGTATGTCTTTGCATTCACAGGTGGTGTAAGTGCGTTACCCTCCTGCGGTCCATCTGATGTTAGTGTCCCCACGGATACTAGCGGTGATGACCATATGCATGAGGTACAGGCAGAGTTGTCAGGGGCAGAATCTGCACCATTGGTTACCATCCCACCTATGTCCCCCTCATCCCCGCACACGGTTCTGATGCCAACACATACCACATCACCGTTGCCCATAGAGGAAGGACAGTCAGCGTCTGTTGGCATTGAACAGGAATGTGTGGTGGCTACAGAAGGTGTGACTACACACCATGTTACCAGTGTAATGACTGGTGATGTGCCACACAGGCATGTGGCTGGTGCTGCTCATAGGAGGACCTCTGGCAGACATGCACCTGCAGTACAGGGTGCAGCAGCTGGTATCACCAGACGCATGTTCCAGACTGTAATGGCGGCACAGGCACATGCAGAACGGCAGAACCATGAAGGGCAGAGGCTGCAGAGGGCTGCAATCCGTACCCTAAATGACAACATCCAGTCATTGGCGAATGCTCAACAGCAGATTGCTAATGTACTGGATAGGCGATTAGGTGAAATGGTTGGAATCCTCGACCGAGGCATGGCAATCCGCGAGCGTGAGCTGTCTGTGCTGGAACACCTGGTAGGGGTGAGGCGTAGGACACATGGGCGTAGGCCAGCAAAACCACCTAGAGGAGGTCGACGTGTGCATGCCACCTCTCATGCCCACTCCCATAGTGCCGGTAGCAGTAGTAGTGCAGCTGGTGCTGCACTGTCCACACCAGGACACAGCAGGCCACGTGGACGTGGCCCTGGCCAGTCCCATCGTGGACACGGTTCCAGTGGACATGTGTCATCGGACAGTAGCCACTCTATACGTCCACCTGGTAGTGCCCGTGCAACCCCAGGCAGGCACAGGTCACGTGGCCGTGGACGGACACAGTGAGCTGTACAACCTGCACTGTACAGTCTGGGGCTGTCAATTATACCCCGTGTAGGCATCACATATGGCTGAACTGTGTACACACATACCCACACACAGCAGACACAACTGTAGGGCTCCACCACATCCACATGCATTCTGCACAGACATGCCCAGTAAACTCACTGGCCCTTACACACACACATGATGTTATCCATTGGTGCAGCCTATGCCCCTGGCTAACATATCACCCTGTGCATATAATGAAGCCTCTGCCACATCCCTGTCATCCACACCATTGGTGCAGGGTTATGCAAATATATTCTGATGCACATGGTGGACAGGATAGTGAGAGGTGTATGTGATACCTGAGTATGCATAGTGTGGGATGTGTATGTTGCAGTGGTTGTGTATGACAACTGACAGATGCGTATGTGACGTGGGTTGTGTACTGACAACATGCAGCAGACATACCATGTTGTGCAGGTGCAGCACCATGTTGGTTGTGATAACCTGAATCCCTACTGTGGTGTACTCACATGTGCCTACAGGGAGCACTGTTATCGGTCCCCCACGTGTAGCTGTGGACTACCCACAGGCACATCTGGCAATAGCAGCATACTACATGTACACACAACCTGCCTGGACACCTACATGACACACAAGTCCGCACATATACTGCACCTGACGCATGTGGTCGGTGCCACAGGCTACAGTGGACAGAGACGTCACATACATAGCAGGACACACTACAGGTATGGCGACATGGTGCAGGTGTCGTACACAGCGTGCTGGCCACTGACTGCACGTGTCACTTGTCAGCTGTGGTGCATGCTGTGCAGCAGTCGGACCCTGTAACAGTACAGGAATATGGTCGCAATCGCAGGGTGTACACCACTATGCCGCACACCCCATAGTGTGCAGATGGGGACACCTGCCTGTGTGGTCAGCACCCTCACAATTCTATGCACCCACACGCCATGTCACAGGGGGCGGACTTGCACAGGTGGCCAGTATGGCTCACACCTATGGCATCGACAGGGTTGTGCAATGCAGCACCAGTACGGGATGGTCACCCTGTGTGGTTAGTGTCCGTTCACAACAGTATATTTGCATACACCCTCACACCAAGCAGCAGACATACAAACATGTTGACACACGCACATTGTGGTGACCACACATGTATACATGGAGAGACAACGTGTTGCATGTACTGCACCATCCAAATCCATGCACCCCACACTGAGGTATGTACAGATCTCTACTATGGTGTACAGGGATGTGTAGCACATGGGACATATTCCCCCCGATATGTGGCATAGATGGGCACACATTCATGCACACATGTCAGTGCTGGCAATACTACACCCGCCATATGATACGTGTGCAGGCATGCAGCGGTATGTAGTGCATTATGTGTACCAACACTGTATCTGGCAGATGTGCCAATATATGCACTTGGTAGGTGGTAGGTGTTACAGTTGCCATGTGACATACAGGCGATGACACCTGACCGCTGGGTGTGCATTATGTCAGCACTGTCATGTAACAGCGACATAGCATACTGTATGCACATGGCAGGGTAGGATGGTGTGTGACACACCTGTGAGCCACCACCTGCACACATGCATGTAGACAGGTGTTTAAACACATGATGTACACGCATACCTCCATACGTGCTGTTTCTATGCCACCATATAACGGCCCCTATGATGGGTAAGCATGTGGTAGGGTGTTTCAACTATGTTATGGACATCGGCCACTGCTCATGCATGGCTGCTCCATGCACAGTACATGTGTCACATGTGTCTCCTTTTGCCATGTGTGTATGCATTGCTACATTTTGACATGTGTGTTGACATACATGGAACATGGCCTGTGGTATGGTATCACAGCTGTCACAGGCAAACAATACAAGGGTATGTGTCCCAGTCAACACCGCTACACCCTGTAGTGGGAGCATTCCACAGACATGGGACCACCTTCCATTCGTGTGTGTAGCACCGCGTACGCCAGTGTTATGCATGTGGTACATCACAGGCTTTGTATGTGTCATGTGTGCAGTCCATGCACACATCCAGACAGTCACATGTATGACATATCCGGACGTTGGTTCACTCTGGTACAGCAGCAGTTGTGTGTCACAGCTGTGTCAGGGCCGTGGTATGTGTGGAGCCGACCTGTCCATGTATACAGATATGGGTGGACTACATCAAACATGTTGGATCATTGTTAGTACATGTGTACTCTGCACAACTGGTGTACACTGCTATACAGACCTGTGGACATATGTCACATGCTGTTGTTGGACCGTGAGGCTTACTGCTGCACCAATGACATGGTGCTGGCATGGCAGCTACAGTGTTCACTGCAGTTTGTACATGTTTGACCTGCACCCGTGATGCCTGTGATGTCATCTGTTTGGGTACGAGTAGCTGCATGTGTGACCACCCTGTGCGTGTGGACAGGTTTACCTTACTGTGACCTGCAGTGTGTACACTCCGTCTGCATGCTGGACAGCGCGTATCAAATGCTAAGTGTGTGAGCATGCCCAGTAAGCAGTTGTGTAGATGGACACACAATACAGTGCACACTGCACCCTTCTGTGCATATACCCCGTGTGCATCATGTTTCCCCTTTGCAACCGCTAAGTGTGTGAGCATGCCCGGTTTGCTGTTGTTTAGGTGGACACACAGTACGTTCCACACTCTGCCCTTTCATGATTACACTCCATGTGTATGCATGTTTGCACTTTGCAAATGCTAAGTGTGTGAGCATGCCCAGTAAGCAGTTGCGTAGATGGACACACAGTACAGTGCACACTGCGCCCTTCTGTGCGTATACCCCATGTGCATGTATGTTTCCCCTTTGAAACAGCTAAGTGTGTGGGCATGCCCAGTTTGCTGTTGTGTAGGTGGACACACAGTACGTTCCACACTCTGCCCTTTCTTGATTACACTCCATGTGTATGCATGTTTGCACTTTGCAAATGCTAAGTGTGTGAGCATGCCCAGTACGCCATGCATGTACACACAGTACATTCGGCACCGACGTCTGATACTAGGCGTGTAGCCATGCCCAATGACATCCTGCATAGCCATGGTGGACGTCCATGCGAATTATATGTAGTTGCTATGCCACAATGGATGCCTACATCATACACACTGGTTGCTCTCTCAAAGGGTGTCCTGTCTGTGGTGCATCCTGTATCCATTTCGGGCTGTACTGCTCCGTAGATAGGTAGTATTCCCGAGTGCAGCACCGCCGTGTTACTGTACGTCTGCCTTGGGATATTAATATGCTGTGTGACCGCTCACTCTGTATTCATTCCCTATCAGCATCCTTGCCTTTGCAGATGATATCACCCACCTAGGAGTATGCCTCTTGACAGTGCTGTGCTCAGTAATCTCTGTAGCACGTTCTGTAAATGCATCCTGCTGTAGTGTGTCCATGTAGTTAGGTGTAGGTTCAACTCCCAGCCCTTCCCACTGTGTGTGTGTGTGTGTGTGTGTGTGTGTGTGTGTGTGTGTGTGTGTGTGTGTGTGTTTCCAGCCACCTCTGGGGACAGTAATGCTTTTAGATGCTTCACAACACATACATTTGCTATCAGCGTCTATTCCTTTGCGGATGATGTCACCCACCTAGAGGTATGCCTCTGACAGTGCTGTGCTCAGTAATCTCGGTAGCGCGTTCTGTAAATGCATCTTGCTGTAGTGTGTTCATGTAGTTAGGTGTAGGTTCAACTCCCAGCCCTTCCCACTGTGTGTGTGTGTGTGTGTGTGTGTGTGTGTGTGTGTGTTTCCAGCCACCTCTGGGAACAGTAATGCTTTTAGACGCTTCACAACACATACATTTGCTATCAGCGTCTATTCCTTTGCGGATGATGTCACCCACCTAGAAGTATGTCTCTGACAGTGCTGTGTTCAGTAATCTCAGTAGCACGTTCTATACATGCATCATGCTGTAGTGTGTTCATGTAGTTAGGTGTAGGTTCAACTCCCAGCCCTTCCCACTGTGTGTGTGTGTGTGTTTCCAGCCCCCTCTGGGGACAGTAATGCTTTTAGATGCTTCACAACACATACATTTGCTATCAGTGTCTATTCCTTTGCGGATGATGTCACCCACCTAGAAGTATGCCTCTGACAGTGCTGTGCTCAGTAATCTCGGTAGCGCGTTCTGTAAATGCATCATGCTGTAGTGTGCTCATGTACTTAGGTGTAAGTTCAACTCCCAGCCCTTCCCCCTCTGTGTGTGTGTGTGTTTCTAGCCACCTCTGGGGACAGTGATGCTTTTAGACGCTTCACAACACATACATTTGCTATCAGCGTCTATTCCTTTGCGGATGATGTCACCCACCTAGAAGTATGCCTCTGACAATACTGTGCTTAGTAATCTCGGTAGCGCGTTCTGTAAATGCATTATGCTATAGTGTGTTCATGTAGTTAGGTGTAGGTTCAACTCCCAACCCTTCCCACTGTGTGTGTGTGTTTCCAGCCGCCTCTGGGGACAGTAATGCTTTTAGACACTTCACAACACATACATTTGATATCAGCGTCTATTCCTTTGTGGATGATGTCACCCACCTAGAAGTATGCCTCTGACAGTGCTGTGCTTAGTAATCTCGGTAGCGCGTTCTGTAAATGTATCATGCTGTAGTGTGTTCATGTAGTTAGGTGTAGGTTCAACTCCCAGCTCTTCCCACTGTGTGTGTGTGTGTGTGTGTGTGTGTGTGTGTGTGTGTGTGTGTTTCCAGCCACCTCTGGGAACAGTAATGCTTTTAGACGCTTCACAACACATACATTTGCTATCAGCATCTATTCTTTTGCGGATGATGTCACCCACCTAGACGTATGCCTCTGACAGTGTTGTGTTCAGTACTCCGAGTAGCGCATTCTGTCATTGTGTCATACTGTCGTGCGATAGGGTAGGTAGGTGTAAGGTCAATTCCCATGCCTGCCAGAAGTGTGTGTGTGTGTGTGTGTGTGTGTGTGTGTGTGTGTGTGTGTGTGTGTGTGTGTGTGTGTGTGTGTGTCTATGCTCCCAGCCGCATGGGTTCGTAGGTTCTGATTTTAGACGCTTCGCAACACACATATATCCTGCTGACATCTCTGTGTTTGCGGATGTTGAAACGCAGCTAGTGGACTGCCTGTGTGTCTGCTGTGGTTAGTGACCTCCGTAGCGTGTTCTCTACGTGCGTCCTGCTGTGGTGTGATAGGGTACTGATGTGTAGGTTCCACTACCGGCCTTGACACATGTGTCTGTCTGTATCTCTCTCGATGTATATACATATACATATTTTATGCCCATGGCGTTGCTCTTGCATGGACAGCTGTCAGTCCCATGTATCGCATATGTGCACAGCTTACACATAGCAATGTGGTACGATGCAGATCCAAATGTCCATGCAACGTCCATGTTCCAGGAGGTGTTACATGCCCTACAGACATCTGCTGTATATCTTGGCAGACAGCTATCCTTGCTGTACTGTCACTGTACTCGTACACGCCATAGACTTAGTGTATCATTGCCTGTTTATGGTGTGTGTATGTCTATCTGAGCTGTGTGCATGGTCGTGTGTATGTCCCACTATAATCATTTGTGCAAGTGTCGTCAATATAGGTAATCCATGTAGACTGCTGTTTAATGTGCATTTCAGCACATACCTGCGGACAGTACTGCCCCTCCTACTGCGGCACATTTCATCATCTTGCAATGGATAATAATGTTTCCACACACATGTATCTGTGTCTGTTCATAACACTCCACCTCAAGGAGCGTATATCTGGACAAGGCCTTATGTGATAGTGGGACACTCAGGGCCAGTCATGACATGTTGCTCTTAGAAACATTGATAGTGGGCACAGTGATATGTTATGCATGCGTATGGCATTTCTGTCTGATTTGGTGTCTTCATCGCATGTTTGTCATTTCCTGTCGTCAGTTATCATGAGGGTGTCGGACTGTTACTGTTACGTGGAACACAGCAAACATATGAGGCATACTTCTACACAGTCTGCGTACATCTGTGCAGTTGCAGAGTATGTGTCTGATACAACATACCTACTGTCTGACTACAATACACACACAGTGTATGGCGGCATGACAGACCGCATGACATTACTTTGTATTTGCACGACACACCCACGGTGACAGTTGTACTCCTCACACAGGTCTACATCTGCTTATCCACACTAATTGTTCTTTCATGTGCCATATGTGTGCATCGTATTTGCGCTTTCCGTCAGTGGCGGGGCTCACATGCGACTATGGGGGCCTGGTAATTGTTATGTTGACACGTCATGACACCCTGGGGGACACTTACCTTTGTGTCTGGTTACCTTCCACATTGACCTTCGTGGGGCATTTGTTGTCATTCACATCTTCCGGGGTATGACTTATATATGTTTGCACATTTGTCCTGCTGTCTTTCTTCTCACCTGTCCGCCTAGTATCACCGGTTCAGTACATGTATTTTGGACAGGTTAGCTCCTTCATACCCTTGACCTGTTGTCATTATGTGTACACGCCCTGACGTTCAGCCTTTGCCCTTGTTACTTTTCACATAGTGATGTGCCTTCCTAGCTGATTGCTGCCTAGGCATTACAGACTGTGCGGTAGGTGATGGTGACCGCTATTTCCATTGCATGATTAGTGACACTCATAACATCCATATGCATGGCTACGCCAGTATTCGCACAACGGTCTGACTTTGTCTGGGGTATTTATAATATTGTCCCTATCTGTATTTCCTGTACTATGCCTTACTGCAGCTGTGTTATTCTGACAGTTTTCCAGTTATGGGTACCATCTTGGTCGTACGCATGTCCATCCATGGGAATCGCCTACATGACACTGATTTAGGGCTGCACATATTTCCAACCTGCTTTCCGCATTATCCGGTGGATGCTTTGCACCATTAGTGGGGATAAAGGCATGTGCTATACCCACATCCCTCCCACGGGGTGGGCCTACGGATTCTCTGCCAAACAACACCTAGGCCCATTTCTGCATACCCAGGTTCCCATGCCTGCAACCCTCTACGGTACACATTACACATGCTTAATGTGTGTGGTACTGGGATGTGGACGCACTTATATGCACTCCCCACTCTAGGGATATCTGTTCATATGTCCTGCATTTCATGGACACATGTGTCAACACCCTTAAACCTGCTTTTAGTGCCTGTATAGCTGATTCATATTTGCAGCTGTCACTTCTTTTGCGTCAATCGTAGTGGGTGCTGCGAATGGATACATTTTTGGAGTCCTACAATGGACACCTATGTGCATGTTTAAAGTGTAGAACTTGCTGGACTGTCACTTTCTGGCCAGTGATTTTGACTGCTGCTGTATGTTCCCCATTCGTGGATGTCTGTTTGACTACCCATATTATCTATTACTTGGCATATTTATATCCATGTGTCATCTATACGGGACATAGGTCTGTTATGTGTACATATATACATGTAAACCCCTCGTTTCATACCTTGCTTTGTTAATGTCTGTCTAATATGACTGTCCTAAAAGAACCCTACCCTCTCCAAATCATAACAGTCCTATGAGCAATTCAACCTATAAGATCAGTCTAGACTAACACATATTAACTCAAGATTAGGCCATTTTTGTCTTACTCAACTAGGCCATTTATGTCTTACTCAACTGATTGCGAATTACCATGGATATAATGAACTGTAACCAACTGTAGTTTCTACTGTAAAGATCTTTTTCATTGTATACTATGTAAATTGTCTATATGTCTTTGTAACTATCTGTCATTGTTAACCCTGTCGGAGCTTTTCTCCCCGGGACTCCGCTGACAATGGACATATATCCAGTCGGACTATCCCAGTCAGCAAATGTAAAATAAAATAAAATAAATAAATAAATTATTATGGTGGCACCTTCTGACAAGTAGGTCAGGTTACAGATGCATAACCTTCGTCAATCCCTGCTACTAACACACCCGTTATTCTATCCACTTTCTATGTTTGTCTTAGCACATATCATGTGTTTCTCACTATTTGTACCAGTACTTTGCATGGCATTGTCCGGTTCCAAACTTTCAGAGGCTGACAGTTCTGAGACATGTATAACTAACGTGGGGGTAACGGCATTAGGTTACTCTGCTGTGAGCGGATCACACACGCACAGGCGCACTTGCATTCCCTTATTGTGGGTTACGCGCAGGCGCACATGCATATCCGTATTCCGGGTTACATATGTTTACCGAGTCTGTGTGCTTACGTGGCCTGTATTAGTTGTGACAGTTCCAGGGACATATCTCTGATCCGGTTAACGGACGTATGCGGAACACACTTCCACCTTTACATATGTAACTGTCTTTGCGGCACAGACACATTAATTACACGTTCACATTTATATGTTCTATAGTCGTAATTCAAACGGGACTGCATTCACGTTGGCCGGTTGCTGTGACCACTACACGTTTGGTGTTCTGTCTCATTTATATGCATACCCATGGTACATAGCTACATTAACATACCCCCCCCCCCGCACTCACTTACGTTACAGGCATCCATTCTCCTGCTGGGAAAAGTGTGGTACTACATGTTACACATTCCCTATTCCCTAATGCTCTTGACCCAGGTTGCATATGGCGTAACCGCAGGGATATTCAGATCACAGAGGCTTATAGCCCCAACACATACAGGTCTTTGATTGTCAGGGTGTTCCTGTGGTGCTCTGGGTTTGGTCTTGTCCACCTAGTGTACAGAACTGCCCTGACCGTGTACGAATGTCAGACGAGGCACATGGGCACGGTTTGTCCATGTTTATTATACCATAACCCCCCCCCATTATTCCAAACCGTGCACACTGATTGGCCAGCATGCTCGTTGTAAATCGAGTTATAGTAATGGAAAACGGTCCGGTCGCCCGGACCTATTTCCATTAGTATACCTCGGTATTTAAAACCTGTCTCGCTATGTTACATGGGTTTAACATAATGTGACAGCTTTAAATAAGCCACGGAGATGTCCGTTGCTTACTTTGAGGCAGTCTCGCTATGCTACACACATTTAACATAGGGAGACAGGTTGTAAAACAAAGCAACGGGGACAGCAAGCTCTCCGTTGCTTTTTTGTAGTGTTTTGCTATGTTAACTGGGTTTAACATAGCGAGACAGTTTCGACATTAGCAATGGACATCTCGCGCAGTACATCAGTGCCACCGCAGATGCCAGACTTCTGCGGATGGGCAGCAGACAGGCATTCTACTATGCCATTATGTAAGGGAATTAATAGTTTATTTTCTTACATGATGTCATGGTATAATAGCAATAACCTACTTCTGGGTGTAGGTAATGCTGTATTTACCCACGGTTGCCTTTGTTTGGTCCCTCGGGCTTCGCCCTCGGGACCGCACCATGCCAACCATGGGTATATCCAGCATTACCCACACCCAGGCGTGGGTTATTGCTATGATATTCAATCCATGTTTACAGACACAGGTGTTTGGACAACCGACAATAGCGTATGCTGTTGGCATACAATGATGTGGGTGGTGCCGGTTATCATACATATTCCATGTTGTGCATTGTTCCCATTCACAATTGTCTATCCCCTGTCATCATTCATATGTATATATTTATGTAGCACATGACTGAACTATGTATTACCTGCAGGTATGCTGTGTTACAGTGAACATATGTGACAGTTGGTTACAGTGTATATGTGTACGTACCTCTGTGATACTGGGGACTACCACACATCCTTTGCAGCATTTCATGCGTATGTACATACTATTATTCGGTGGCCTGTTGAAGGTTGTGTGAGCACCGCTTACATGTGTCCCTATTCGTGCACACATCGTGTTGGTCTTTGTCCAGCTTTTGTTGCTGTCATGGGTTGGACGGTGGTGTTGGTGTGTCATTGGGTTGTATTTCTACTGCCAATACTTCGGTGGGGGGTGGGGTTGGCACTTGTTCCTCTTTGCAGGTGAGGCCCCATTATGGACATTTGTGTCCTGCATGGACACTTGACACGTGTCATATGTCCTGTGATATTAACACAGTAGTGTATTTCTTACCTTCATTACTACTTGCATGTTACAGGCATTTTGTATCTGGTACACATGACTATTATATTGGATAGCTTAAGCTATTCACATGCTATGCAATAACCATTCATTCTTGCATATACGTGTTATTCTATCCTTTGGATTGGCCGTGGGTGTTTTACCATACAGATTCACACATCTACGAGTGATGTCCCACCTTGACAATCTGTGCATGTGGCAACCCTGCTGGGGTGGCCTGCTTGGTGGATGGCTGTTCCGCCCTGTGTATTGTGTTTGGCATGTCTGCATAGCTACTCATCAGTACCGTGGCTGCACATACTGCTTTGTCCAGATGTGTACAGTTATGGACACTGTGGCGTGTGAACACCTATGGGGTTTCGACAGGTCAGTAACCACACGTGGGATGCACACATTCTGCCGGCACATTCACATGCAGCCATTTGGATTTCAATACCTGGGATGGGATGTTGACATATGTGGGGTACATATTTGCAAGCCTGTCACTGCCTAGGACAGTACTTCCTACTACATATGGGGTATACCCGCTCTGTGTAGGTGTGCAGCTGCGCATGGCTGCTAGCTGGATTGGGTGGGCATTTGGACATGTGTGCGGGTTACGTGGTATGACGGGGTTGTTTGTGTATTACATTTGCATGCATGGGTTCTGCTCCTGGATATTCCGATTCGGCATATGCCATCCTATGTGTATGTGACAGTTATGTTGCTGTGTATGGCACATTTTCCTGTACATATGTTTGTGTGTGTTTGGGATTTCTGGTTTCTTTATGGTTGTTATATGGCCATGACTGCCCGGCTGTGTACTATCACTACCACTGTGGGACTGCTGGTGACCATGCCCATGGGGCTGGTCGTGTGTATTTGCGGCGCGCTGACATGATGCAGTGCACCTCCGCTGGGTATGACTGCTGACAGTGCAATACGTAACGGACACAGTATTCTGAGTATCATGTATTCTATGAACGGGAACATTTTGTATGTCGTGCATTTATGTTTTGGTTCTCCATTTTGTGTGGACGGGTACTATGTAGCATACTTTGCATACGTTTCATTATCCATGGACACTGGTAGGTGCGGTTACTATTGCAGGCGGCCTGTAAGACTCAGCACATTAGGTTGCTCATCGCCTGCCGACTTGACCACGCCTCCGAGCGCAACCTAGTTAGGCTCCCTGGACTCACGCACGTGCCCCATGCACGTGGTTGTGTTTGCAGAGCACACTCATTACTATGCATGTGGTGCTGCTACACCATTTGTATGCTGCACGGCCGGCGCAGGCCTTACACCGGCCTTGCGCCGAGCTTCATGAATCCGGGGGATAGTTTTAGGTTGTATTTGACATTGTCTGATATAAAGTCAAAAAGCACCACTTCCACTGAGAAAAAACTCAGTAATAAACTGCTTGGAACTAAATTGGAAACTAGAAATGAGAAAATATGTTTGAGCATATTATAAAAGAAAAAATATACAATTTGACAAAATAAAAATGGATAGCTTTAAAGCTCATATGGATATGAAAAAAAATCACCTAATTTGTAAGGCATGTAAGGGTGAAAATGTGATAATAAATAAAATATAATACCTGAAAATGGGTTACAATATTTTGAATAATAACTTAGAGTATGATGAAATGGTTAAAAGCCATGTTACAGAATACAACAATTAGTTTTATGAATAACTGGACAAAGAAATGATATTTGAATTTTAGAGAAAAATCCTAAATGTTCTATTTTTTGTGGAATACCCAAGATTCATAAAGATTGGTTTACTCCCCTAAGGATATAGATTTTCTCTAGATTTCATGTATTTTTACAAAAGCATGGGTCTTTGATATGTAACAAATTAAAAAAAATTAATATGACAGACTCTTTTGTCAAAGGTACAGACAAAGTACTTAATAAATGTCGATACATTATTTGGAATGAAGATAGTTATTGCTAAAATTTAGATGTAGAGAATATTTATTCCACTATTTAACATGTCCTGGGAATTCAGACAGTTGCACATTATTTGGAGAAGGGAATTGTTCTTCATTTGTGCATTTTGTATTGCATTTCTCACTTATACAGACTTTTTTAAGTCTGACAGTGAACATTTTAAGCAGTTAACGGGTACATCAACCTGTGCACCTTTCTTTTAATTGTATGCAAACCGATTCATGTCCAGTTTTCAGAGAAGTTCCATGTTAAATCTTGATTTTTTTATGAATAGGCAGAAGTGCCATGCATATGTTTGAATGTTTCCCTTGTTTGAAGGGTGAAAAGACTGGCAAAAGTGATCAAATATGCAAAGATTACCAACTTCTTTTCTTTTCCTTTACAAGATTGTGATACAATTGGCATTGGAACTTTGGCTTTTCCTCACTATAGTCTAATCTCAGAGTTGATAAATATATAAGTGCAAAGACCCCTGAAAAAATAAATGTTTTTATTTAAGGGGGGACGGTTATTTTTCAATACTTCAGTTTTAAACAGTTTTGTTTGAGTTCTTTGTACTTAGTCTTTTGAGTTTCAATGAGGTATAATAGACTCTTTGACAGCAGATAAATATGTTAATTACATGAATGATGTATTATTTTTATATAAAGAAAACATAATTAAGTCTGCTGAATATATAATATTCTGGATAATAATGAATGGCAATTAGAACAAACAATTAAGTCTGCAAGTTCTTAACAAGCTGCTTCCTGCAGAATTTGATTCCTTTGGCCTTCATTTGCCTGTTTTGTTCACCAATCATTTATCCAGACCATACTTTAGAGCATCTATGAAATCCAATAAGTGTCTCCTGGACCCTCATGCCTTATAGTATGACAATACTACCCATTTGTTAACCAGAAACACTGGACAAGCAGTTCATTTTCTGAGGCAATCAAGGAGCAATTCCCGGTTAAGTGACTTGCCCAAGGTCACATACTAAGCAAATGAGTGCTAATGAATCAATCCCTATACCACAGGAAGTATAGCTTACATTCTTCAGCGCCTGCAACAACTATATCAACTTATGAACACTTTCAGGAAAAAAGAAATTAAAATAAATAAAGTTTTTGGGATATTAGTCTTAAGAGTAATGTAGGGCATGGATACAGAAAATAAATGACATCAGATACTTTTCTGTATGCAGACAGTGTGCATTATCAACATTTAATTTCATCATTTTCTTTGGATGAGTTTATTAAAACTAAGAGAAATAATACGCAAACTGAGACCTATGAAAAAGAATCTCAGGACATCTTTATTCAATTACAGCTGAAGGGATACTTCTGTGAAGATGTGTTGAATGCCAAAGTAAGGCAGATCAGTTAAAAATAAAAATAAAGAAATTTCTAGTAGTTCAGAATATCATGAATGAAGGAGTAATATATTTGTGTAACAAAATATACTACTTATTTTATGGAATTCTCTAGATTAATTTGGGCAAGCTGAAGTTGTTTTTTTTTTTTTTTTTTTTTTTTTAATAACAAATGAAACACTAAGTAACTTTTATAACAATTCACTTCCTTTGTCTGTAAAAGAGTCTTGAATTTAAATGATTTGCTTTACTTTAAGGCATCCAGAACAAGAATGATAATTTGTTTTCAGGGAGAAATTTGGAAACTTTAGTATTTGAAAAATACATTTCAGATGAAGAAAATGAGATTTAATTGAAATATTCTGGTTTTGTGGTACTGTTTTGTCAAACAATTTTTTCTATTTATGGAATAAAATTTGATTGTTCATTTCTCCACTGGTTCTTAAAGGAGACTAAACTGAACATTAAAATTAAATTTATAAACTTGAAAGTGATATCAGAAATAATATCATAGTCACTTTCAGTGCAGTAAATGGTATGGAAAGCCATGCAAGAAGTTTTAGTAGTTTTAGATTTTTGGTGTTAGTATGAAGCCATTTACCTAGAAGTAGTGATAAGGTATGTGAACTATGTTGAGTGAACCCAGATTTACATTTGGTAAAACATTCAGATACCTAGTGGTTTGAATGCAGCCATGCTTTGGTAGTATCTTACCTAACCTTTTTCTGATATTTTTTTTTATTTTATTTGAAATATGTATGCATTTGTGGATTTTTTTTTGTTTGTTTCCTAATTAATAATTGTCACACATGTATGCATACACACACACACACACACACACACACACACACACACACACACACACACACACACACACATATACAAGCACATGCACGCACACACTCTCTGTCTCTCTTTCTCTCACACTGTCATGTGTCATACAGCTGTGTGGACAATTTGATGGAATGTTAGTTCAATTACAACATGTCTTTTGGACATGGTAAGCAGACAACCCATCATAACCTCACATGCAGACAGTTAATATGTAAAAAAATTCTGAATAAATAAAATGTGACTCATTTTATTTTATTTTATTTATTTATTTAGCATTTGTTTACCAGGATAGTCCAAATGGACAACAGGTGTCCATTTTCAGCGGAGTTCTGGTGAGAAAAGCTCCACAAAGATAAGTAAAAAAAATATATAGATAGTAGTTAACAAAGTTTAACAATAGTTTAGAAAACATATTCAAATAAGGTTAAAGGTTAAACAAAAACAAGGTTGTAGTAGAAGTATATGATCACAGCACATTTGTATAGTGAGTGTGAGTACAGTATATCTACAATAGACTTCACGGTAAGCACAAATTTAAAAGATATTTACACTATATACAACATGCCTAGGTAGAGTATAAATTCAGTGGAACAGCGTTCATCAGAGTCAGCAATGAATAATAGCCTAGAATGAGGTGAGGTTTCAGGGAGGATCATTGCAGTTACATACGTGGTTTTCATAAAGGTGTGATTTGAGGAGTTTTTCGAATGTGGTAAGATGATTTTGTTACCTGAGGTCTGGGGGCAGGGTATTCCATGTTTTTTGCAACTTCATAAGGGAATAGAGATTCCCCTGAGCTGTTTTTACATGGAATTACTTCAATCAGGGCTTTGTTATGGAATCATAGTTCCCTGTTGGTGCTGTAGAAATTTAGGAGGCCTGTTAGGGTAGGGGTTTTATCAGGGTCGTACATTATTTGATGGGCTAAGTTGAGCTGGTGGTAGCATAGTAAGTTTGGAAATTCAAGCCAGTGTTGTTTATGTAAGGATTGGCAATGGTGACACGACTTAGCATTGGCTGGAAACCTAGCTATTTTTTGTAGCATGTTGAAAGGTTATTCAGGTTGGCTTTATTTAGATTTGTTAGCACTGGGGATGCATAGAGTAGTGTTGATAAGAGATGAGTTCTAGCTATGGCAGTTCTGGATTTGGAAGTTAAGAACTTGTTGCAATGATAGAGGCATCCTACCTTTTTGTGGACTTTGGAGATGGTTAGAGATATGTGTTTATTGTATTTAAGTTGATGGTCAATTGTAAGACCTAGTAGTTTGGCCTCAGAGACAGGGGTGATGAGGGTCTTATTGGCAGAGAGAATGGGAAAGGTGGAGTCATTAATCATTATTGGTGGGATAGCATTAGATGTGTTTTTTTAGGGTTCAGTATCAGTTGAGAATTGTTGAGCCAGTTCTCTATCTTTGTAATGGATTCTTGGGCTTGGATTTGTAGGAGATGGATGTTGGGGCCAGAGCAGATTAGGGTAGTGTCATCTGCGTATTGGACTATATCGGCTTTTATGGTTGCTAAGTAGAGTTGGTTTGTAAAGATGTTGAAGAGAAGGGGGCCAAGGATTGAGAATTGAAGTATGCCACATTTGACGGGGAGTTGGTGGGACAGGGAGTTGAGCCATTTGACAGACTGAGAGCAGTTGTCTAGTTAGTTACTGAACCATTGTAGGGAAAACTTGTCAAGATTGAATTTGGAGAGATAAAATAGATGTTTATTGTGGGAAACTGTGTCACATGCTTTGGATAGGTCTAGGAAAGTGTCAGAGACAAGTTTCCCTTGGTTACTGTATGCGTTTATGGTGTTGGTGAAGTTAGTTAAGGCAGTGGTGGTACTATGGGCTGGTTGAAATCCATGTTGAGTTTCAGAGAGTAGGTTGTTGGAGAGTAGATAGAGAGGAGTTGGTAATGGATACACCTTTCTAGAATTTTTGATAGAGGTGAAAGGATTGCAATGTGATGGTAGTTGAAGAGGTCAGTGGAGGAGCCACCCTTGTGAAGGGGAAAGATGTATGAGGTTTTCCACAATGATGGAGCAGTGTGTTCAGTAATGGATTTAGTTATTAGTAGTGAGGTGGAGTAAGCAATGGGCCTTGAAGCAAGTTGGAGGTATTTGGCTGGGAGATTGTTGGCCGTGAGGGTAGTTGGTTTGAGTTTAGCTAGGAGTTTCTGGATGGTTCATATAGATAATGGTTTGAGTGAAAAGGTGGTGGTATTTGATTGGACTTTAGGGGTTGGTGGGGAGGTGGAGTTTGTATCATTTATGAGCTTCAGTATGGAGGGGATGAAATAGTTGTTGAAGTTGTAGGCTATATCAAGGTTAGTGCCTTCCTTATTTGGTTGTGGTGTGGTGGTTTTTACGGGTTGGAGGATGTTGTGCACTACAGCCCAGAATTTTTGTAGGTTGTTACTATATTTTCTTTGTAGGAATATATAGTGATTTTGTTTGCCAATCTTAACCTGTTTTTTTCCTCCCATATTTCTAAGTTCTGAAAAGGCTTGTCTAGCTGTGGGTGATTTATGTTGTTGCCAGATTTTTCATGCTTTGTCCCTTTGTTTTAGTAAGGCCTTTGTGGTTTTCTGGAACCAGGGTGCAGGATTGCTGCACATCCTAATTGTTTTGATTGGGGCTAGTTGGTTTAGGATCATTAGGAATGTGGAGTTAAATTATTCTACTGCCTTGTCCAGAAGGATGGTTTTGATGTGAGCCCAGTTACAGGATTTTAAGGTTTCTGCGAACTGGCATGAGGGCAAGTTTTTATGGGAACAGGTTTGTAGCAGGGAGGGCAGGTTGTTACATTTAAGTCTGTGTCAAAGGATAAAGGTTAGGTTGTGGTCACTGAGAGAACTGTGTAGTATACCGCAATGGTGAACAGTGTTGGTCTGGTTAGTGAGGATCCAGTCTAGTATGGATTCTCTTTTGCTGGTCTTATCTATACGCATGGGTATTTGAATGAGATGGGTGATGTTTTATAGGTTAATGTGGTTGGTGGATATTGGGGAGTGGATAGAGTTCCAGTCGATGCTGACATTGCCTACTACTATGGTTTCTTGGGGGAGGGAGTGGGAACCCCAGTGGAGTATTGATTCTAGGGTGTTTATGTTGTCACCAGGTGGAATATAGATGCTGAGTAAGTTTAGAGGTTTGTGCTGGTTTAGGAGGAGTATAGCAAGTATTGTCTCAGCATTTTTGAGGTTTGGGGATTCGTTTTGTAGGAGCTGGATCTTTAAGTTAGATTTGTAAAGTAGGGCAATACCTCCACCTCTTTTGTGCGCTCTGTCTACCCTTAGAATTTTATAGCTGGGTAGGGTTATAGAGTTGTTTTTGACATGAGGCTTAAGCCTTGTCTCTGTTATAAGCATTATGTCGAGGTTTTATATATAGAAATAGCTGAACAGCTCTTCTATTTTTTTCATGATACTATGAATGTTCAGGTTAAATATTAGGATGTCAGTGTGTTTGTATATAATTGAGAGGTAGTTGTTATTTGCATTCATGTGGGTAGATACAGGGCCAGGGTTGTGGAGGATATAACCTCCTGTAACTGAGGTGTTATGCTGCTAATGGTGTTAAGGTAAGAAACTATTAGACAGTGGTACCTGAAATTGGGTAGTTTTTTGGATACTGGGATGTAGTGAACTGGCAGGGTGGTTTGAGTGAAGAATGGACTATGGCAGACTTGGTTTGCGTCTATATGTCTGTGAGGGTTGGATGTGACATGAGGTTAAGGTGGGGGATTTGATGTAGTTGAGATTGAAGAGTGATTAATTATAGGAGGAAATGGTGGAGATTATGTAGAGGCCTACATATAAGAAAAACAGTATTAATGGAGAAGTGTGATGCTGGGGTAGTGGGCTGTGGTGTGTGTGTGTGTGTGTGTGTGTGTGTGTGTGTGTGTGTGTGTGTGTGTGTGTGTGTGTGTGTGTGTGTGTGTGTGTGTGTGTGTGTGTGTGTGTGTGTGTGTGTGTGTGTGTGTGTGTGTGTGTGTGTGTGTGTGTGTGTGTGTGTGTGTGATGGGTGTGGCAGAAGGATCAGGTGACAAGGGGTTAAGATAAATCATGGGGGCAGGGTAGGGGAGCGGAGTGAGCCCGAGCATGAGCAAGGGTGAAAATGTAGCAAGGTTGCACCAAGCAGTGCAGGAAAGTGACTACAAAAACTATCAGTATGGTGGTTAGAAAAGTGAGAATGGAGAAATGCTGAATAGCGTTCAGACTATGACTAGTGAAGACTGCCAGTAGCCTAGGTACATTCAAGAGGTAGGTCTATCAAGTAAAATAATAAATTGGATAAGATGGGTGGAGGACAGAAGGAGAGATTCAGTAAGAGTCCTAGTTTTAATGTACTATAGCCTTTAGGGGGATGGAGAGGGCTCACCACTAAGAATACCCTTTCCCACTGCCAACTCTGGTAGTGTCTTAACATTAATTAGGCAGATATTAACCTTTTGCTTAGTAAAACAGAGAGGCTGGTAATTCTCTTGTCCTGTGGAGTTCACAAAGTGTATGCTTATGCTCATTATGTGGGTAGGCCATCGGGAGTTGGGAGACGCTCTTTTTAACACTCTGCGACCAAACAGAATTTTTTTTACCCTCTGTGATTCTTATAAGGAATATGCAGATAAAGGAAATAAAATACGCAATATGATTTTAAGATTAACAAAACACAATATAGGGAGTTAGGATTACTTTGGAAGTGTAGTACATGGCACAAAGAGCAACTTAATATGTAGAATAACTAGAGAAATTGAGAGTTGCAGTACAGTAAGAGAAATTATTCTCAAATAGTGATTGTCATTAAGTGAGTCAGATAATATTAGTTGTGCATTCACCACTGTGTGGCAAAAGGTAAGTGCTTTGATTAATTTTACTAACTTCATACAGGGGTTTTGCATAAATGAGAGGGATCCAAAAGGTACCTGCCAGGAGAACACTAAGCAGATTAGGAAACCTAGAATAGATGTAGATGAAAAGTCTGTAGGTAATGTCACTCTTTTTGTAAGCAAAAGAAAAGATTTGTGAAGGGTACTTTAGGCAGCAGTAGATAACAAATATCCATATCTCTGGAACCATAGGTGTTACTAGAAAACTGTAAATGGCAAACTATTCAGTTCAATGCTTTAAACTGAATGTTATAAGCTAAAATAAAGGCAGTGAATATTAATTTTTTAACATTGTATAAACAACTTATGATATGTCAGTAACTATTCAAGCACGACACATACTGCCAGCAGGATTTTCTTCATACAGCTGTGAACTTTCATATGAAGCTATGCAGTTCTGTCTGTATTACCTGAATGTTGAGATAATCAGAGAAATATGAAAACTATTACAGTACACATAAAATTATAGAAATAATATTCAATATCTCTTTAGCTGCTTTAGACAGAGGCCAACTATCAATACAATTGTGTTTGCCATCATATATGCTTTAAGATGAAATGTTCTGATACCTTGTATGTAGCACTGTTTTGGAATTATTAATGCAAATATGAACAACCATATTTGATGCCTAGAGGTATCAGTAGGAGTTTACTGCAGAAACACCTGGAGGCACATTCAGTTGTAATGACTTAATTATATAGAAACTAAGTTTGCCTGTGATGAATAATCCATAGAAAATTTTTGCTAGTGATTATGCTAGACATGACAAGACTCTCTGTCGATACATCGATTCAGTACTAGGTAGTTTGCATCATAACTCCACAGTATTGGAATAGGTTATACAAGCCTAGCCATAACAATTCCCTTGCTATTTCTTCCCACACTATTTACTTCCCTGGACCCTGTCTAGCAGAGCGACTGAAGTGATCCCCAGGGTGAATTTCCTTTCTCCCATCCAATCATCAAGGTTCCTTTTGAAGAGGGCCAAAGAGGCACTCTGCTTGACATGCATGGACAATCTATTCCAGAGTCTGGGGAGTCTCTGGGTCAGGAACCTATCCCTCCAGCATGTTTTGTTTATTGTGATGACAAGGTTTAGATCCATGGAGCATGTGGCTCTGAGGGATTGGGATTTCTTTAAGTGTAGAATGTCCAACAGCTCTGGGTTTGACATGGCCTTGTATGTTAAGCAGAGATCACCTCTGAGTAGACCATATGCGACAGAGTATAGCTGGAGTTTTTTTAAGGTGGTCAGTGTAGGGCATCTGCTTTAGGCCTGTGATTCTTTTAGTGAGGTATTTCTGCAGCCTTTCCAGTTGTTGCAGATGTCTTGAGAGGTACATACCAAATGGGGCATTGTATTCTATAATGGGTCTAATGAGGGATGAGTACAGTGGGACAACGACATCCTTTTTTCTGGATGAAAAGCCCTTACTGATGAGGTGTGCCACATAGAAGGATTTCCTGACTATTGTGGTGATGTAGTTATCGAAGGTGAGACCAGTGTCCACCTGTGTCCCTAAGTCTCTTATCACACTTTCGGTGTACTGCCACCTTTATGGTATTTCACGGGTACATGTTTTTTCCCAAAGGGGATAACTATACATTTCTTGGTACTGAGCCTGAGCCCATGGCTCTGGCACCAAGCATCTGTTTCTGTAAGGCCCTTTTGTAGAGTATCCACATCATTTGGGGTTCAATAATGGCTCTCAGTTTGCAGTCATCTGCAAACTTTGTTAGCCAGAGTCCCTTAGTTTTGGCCTGTACTTCAGACAAGTAGATGCCAAACAAGAGCGGTCCCAGGACTGAACCCTGAGGTACTCCACTTGTCACTTGTCTGGAGCTGGATTTGGAGTTGGCTACTTTTACAGTGTGGGTTCTATCAGTAAGCCACTTAGCAACCCATTGGGTGACATAGGGATTAATGCCTAGCTTAGTACGTTTATCTATGATTCCAGAGTGGGGGATGGTGTCAAAGGACTTGGCAAGGTCTAGATAGGCTGTGTGTACCACCTTACCCTTGTTCATGGCTTTGGAGACTGATTTGAAGAAGTCAATTAGGTTCAAGATACAAGATCGGCCCTTCACGAACCCAAACTGGATGGTGTCCAGTGTTTGAAGGTTGCCAATGTCTTTGTTTATAAGTTCCATGATAATATGCTCCATGGCCTTGCAGATAAGGCTTGTCAGACTGATGGGATGGTAGATTCTGGGATCCAAGGTGGATCCTCCCTTGTGGAGTGGGATAACTGTAGCTCTGTGCCACTCAGTGGGCACGAAACCTGAGGTGAGGCTATTACTAAACATGACATTTAGGTGAGGTGCCAGTTCATATTGTAGTTCATGTAGTACACAGCCCGGGATGTCATCTGGTCCCATGGATGCTGTATTCTTAGCTTTGGAGAGTGCATTTTTTACCTGTGTGGCCATTATTATCAGAATTTGGCAATCTTCCAGTATTGAGATGGGCCATTTAGGGGGTGAGAGGGGGATGAAGTTGGCACTGAATTGATCTGCCAGGATAGTGGTAATATCCTTGGGATCAGTATATTTAATGCCATTCTGTTTTAGCTCAGAGAAGATCTGAGCATTGCCATTTAGATTCTTGACATAGTTATAGAATGCCTTGTGGTTGTCTTTGGAATCTTTGGCAATTTTATTTTCGTAACTAGCTTTGGAGGATTTTATGAGGGATCTCAGTTTCTTACTGAGGCTGGTAAGGGAGTTTTTTTGCATCATGGGATTTTCCACTTTTCTGCAACAGTTTCTTCCTTTTGTTGTAAAGTTTGTTTATGGCAGGGGACCACCAGATTGGCTTCCTTTTTTTGGATGAGACCATCATGGTTCTATTTGGGTTGGCATGATTCATGCATGAGTGGATGTGCTCGTACAGTGCCTTAGTGTAGGATTCAGCAGTTGAACTTTCAGTTCCTGTCTGCATGGGTGTCATGAAGTTTGTCACTTCTGACTTGAGTAGCATGAAGTTGGCTTTGAAGAAGTTTTTTATGAAGGTTTCCTTACTGGGGGGTGGGGGTGGGATGGGGATTTTGAGGGTGATTAGCTTATGGTCAGATCTGACTAATGAGGGGATGACCATAGGTGTGGAGCATCGATTTCCCATGTTGGTAATGACCAGGTCTAGGATATTGGAGCCCCAATCTTCACCTACTGCCAGCCAACTTATGGAGTGTGCATGATTTCCCATGTTTGCATATTCTTTCTCCTTATCATGTGGCTTCCTTCTGCTTTTCAAAAACATGTTAGTTGGCTACACTTTGTCTAACTATGTATTATATTTATTTTTTGTTGTTGCATTTCCAAACTGGTCAGAAAAGGATCAGTTCAGTTCAATTCCCAATTAACAATAAACAAACAAGCAAAGAAACAAATAAATGAGTAAATAAATAAAGTACAATCTATTTCATTACTGAATCAATATGGCCCTTAATGCCCAAGCTGGTGTCAATAACTGCACCTAAGTATTTCCAACCATGATCAAACTCAGGTGGATATCCTTTTTGGGAAAGGGTGTATTTAAGACTAAATTTATATTTTTAAGTGTATTGGTTCACAGAGATGGCAAATTTTATATTTTTTTATTAGCAATAGGTTACCTTATTCTAATCATTGAATGACATTGTCAAACTCACCTTGAAGTTCTAATAGTAAATGGAATAGGTTGGCAGATCATTCCAGAAGTGCAGAATTGTCAGGATACTGCATCAGACACCCTGCTAGGTATATATATATATATATATGTATATATATGTAGGTATATATATATATATATATATATATATATATATATATACAAACATACATACATACATACACTATCTGGGTGTGTGTGTATGTGTGTGGGGGGTCACATTTATAAATATATATATATATATATATATATATATATATATATATATATATATATATATATGCGTTATTGGTGAAGTGAACAGCATGGTACTGCAGAAATCACATACTCTCCAATGGTCATACATGTCAGGGATATTGTTGAATGCCAGCAAACACACAGGAAGAGATACTCAAGCAATGGATAGGTAAGACTGTAATGTGCAGATGTAATATGACTGTCACATAGCTTTGATAAAGATTACTCAATAGCAGCACATGGCACAGAATGAATAAGTCAAGTGTGCCCACACAATGTATGCCTGTGCATTCAGTTGTGGCAAACAGTAATACCAGGTGCCATAGCAGTTATTTACTGCTATTTGTTAATTGCAAGCTTGAGACCAAAATATGAGGCGAAAATCTGAATGTTTTGCAAAAGTCTGAACTACATATGCTTTCATATTTATTTACTACCTACAATAGACTCACACAAACACAAACACATATATTTCTGTTTTTTTTTTTGACTGTATGTATAAGGGTCTTGGACTACTGATCACCTGCACACTTCAATGTAACGTGTGAGCACAGTTTCATGAAAGTGATTTTTCACCAAAAAAGCATTTTCATGAAACTAAGCTAAAAAAAGAAAAAAACATGAGAAAATGGCTTTAGCTGAGATTGCGGCACAGACGGGATAAGGGAATATTCCCTTTTCCCAACTGTAGTGCAATCTCAGAGTGAAAATATTAAAGTGGGGGGGCACAGCTCCCCCCCCCCACATGGACGTGCAGATATCTTGCCCCCCTGCATAAACTTGATTACTGTTATCCTTTTTTTTAAATCTTGTTTTTTTTTTTTTTTTCAGACTTTTGCGTAAGTGCTTTTTAAATCTTGTTTTATTTTTTGTTTTTGTTTTTTTTTCAGACTTTTGCGTAAGTACTTTTTCGGTGAAAAAGTACTTTCGCGAAAGTGTGCTCGGCTGTTTCAATTTCATTGAAACATGTCGTCGGTAATTAGTCATAGATCCATATATGAATATGAACATACACAAATAAACATTATTTTATTTATTTAAATTTTATTTGATTGTTGACCAGTAGAGTCTCACTGGGCTTTTGTACTTTTTCACTGGCAGCCCAGGGAGAAAAGATCCATAGTACAAGTAAGCAAGACAAGTTACAAGATACAGTAATGTAAAATACAAGCATAATCAAAATATTCATTACAGTATAAGTAAGAGAAAGATAGACAGCAACAGCAACATTAATACAGTGTAGTAAGTAATGAAACGGTAACAGCAAAATGCTAGGCAAAAAAAATATATTTGAACGTTTTATAGTATTTATCAGTACTATTTCTTTAGTAGTCTACAGGAGGTGCATAAATTTAATATTGAAAGCCTTGTTGCAAGATAAGAGTGCAAGATAAGAGTTATAGCAGCGGGATAACAGGACTGAGAAGTGAAAGAAGATGAAGGGTAGGGAGTGACTGTCATGTCATAATAAGAGGCACATTATAGTTAGATAGCTATGAGGAAAGAGAGGAAAAAGCATGTAAAGTAGGAGGTTAGTTGGGGAAGGATAATTTAGAAGACAAGGAAGGAAAGGGAGGAGTGGAGAAAGTGAAGGAATAGGTTCAGTTGCCATGGTTACAGTGACAGGTCCAGGTGCAGTGTAGGGAATGTTTGAGTGTTTTCTTGAATTCTTGGACATGGGTAATATTTCTGAGGGTCATGGGAAGTTTATTCCATTGAATAGCAGGGGAATAGCTGTATAGACTCTGTCCTCTAGATTTTTTAGGTTTGCAAATTTGTAAGAAACATTGGTCAGAGCTTCTGAGGGATCGAGGGGGAGTGTAGAGGGAAACTAGTGAGGAGTTGCTGGAGCAGGAGTTGGGTTTGTTCAGGATAGATTGGATGATCAGAAATTGAGAAAATAAGAGTTGTTTAGGAAAATCTAGCCAGCTGAATGACCTGAGAGTGGGACAGTGGTGTGATTTAGAATGCTGATTAGCAGCAAATCTGACAACTTTGTTGTAGGTGGTTTTGTGTTTAGAAAGTAGTGACATTTGTAACTTAGTTAGAATTTGCAAGCTATAGCAGTTGGTTGGGAGGTTGGCATAAGGGATGGGAGGTTGGCATAATGATTAAGGTGTTTACCTTACAAGCACAAGGTGTACGGTTTGATTCTCTCATGGGGCAATCAGCTAGGCTTAAAATGGCCCACAAGGGCAGTTAGCATAGTAGCTGTCTATAAAACAATAACTTGAAGAGGTTGGGGAGAAGGTAAGCTTGGGCTAGAGAGATTCTGGAGTCAGAGGTAAGTAACCTTTTGTTCCTGTACAGTAGGCCAAGCTTTTGGTGCGTTTTCTTAATACAGTGAAGTAGATGGAGGTCAAATTTGACTTGGTAACTATTATTGCTCCAAGGAATATTGTGTGGGTTTCAGGAGAGATAAAAGTGTTGTTAAGGGAAGAGATGATAAATGAGGATTTGAGGTGGTAGAGGGATTTTGGTAGGAAGAGAAGAAGCTTTGTCTTTTTGGGGTTAAGCATGAGTTTATTGTTAGTAAGTCAAGTTTCTGTAAGGCTGAAAGATTTTTGTGTGAGGGTGAGCAGATCAGATGGGTTTTCAGCAATGGAGATGTCTGTGGGGGTCATATGTGTACTGTATGAGGGATGATTGGGGACAGGATTTGTAAAGTTGGTTAGTGAAGACATTAAAGAGGAGGGTGCCTAGAACTGAGCCTTGTGTGACACCCATTTTTTTGGGGAGATGTTTGTTGAGGATATGTTGAGTTGGAAACGTTTAGAGAGGAGTATGGGTGGGAGACAGTGTTAAAGGCTTTGGAGAGATCTATAAAGAGACAGAATGCGAGTTTATTGTTGTCTCTAGCTAGGGAGATGGCGTTAGTAAAGGAAATAAGAGCACTAGTGGTGCTGTGGTGGGCCCTGATTCCTTGTGAGTCCTATGAAAAAAACAATCACAGAGGTCAGTAACACTAGAAAATTAGAACTAATCGAGTGAAGAAAAAGGATTAGCAAAGTGGGAGATGATAATTAACAGTAGTGTGAGTTTGGAGGGGAAGCAAGTGGAAAACAAGCAGGGCAAGTTAGTGAGTTAAGAGGAAGAGAGGGGGAAAAGACACAGAGGAGGAGAAGTTAAAGTGATACTAGAGATAGAAATACAAGAATCTGTGTTGAGATAGAGCCCTGGTAGGTCTAGTAGGTTACAGAATTTAGGTTATTACAGGGAGCTTTTAGGAATATATATGGAAAGAAATGCCCAGGAGATAGGAGATAGGAGGGCAAGATAGATAGACTGAGGAACAAGAGAAGTGTGGGGTGATGTATGTGAGAACTGGTATACCAGAGAGTCTTCAACGTAGATTAGGAACACTTGAAACTTAAACTATCAACATACATTAATGGTTTAGTGGAGCTCAGATCCTCAGGCTCAGTCTAGTGGTAGTATAGAAATTAGCAGGATTAGCAGCCCAAAGCACACTGACGCATGCTGTATATCGAATTTTACAGCTGTAACTGAAATTAAGAAAAAAGACTACAGCTAAGCACAACTCAATAATAGCAGTACACAACTAAGCGCACATGGAAACTAGTGCACAGATAGCTTGTCATACATTGTTTTATATTAGGCAAAATTCAGTTTTACAGCACAGAAAAAAAAGTAGTTTGTGAGCAATACTGAGTTTATGAGAATAATCACGTTTTATATTACCTGGGGCAAAGCTCAACACTGTATCATAAGAGTGGCCAGGCCAAATTACTTGCTTTGCAAGTTTAAGAGAGTAGAGCCTCTTTGTGGGAGGTATTGGGTCGCAGCTCATCAAAAGGAAACATTTAAAGAAAAACAATTTAAAAACCCACCAAATTAGGCATCAGTAGGTAAGATTAGAGTATGGGCATTATACAGGTGAGAACAGTTCTAGGTTAAGGAGTGCTACCTATGGTACTGTTTGCAGTATTGCAATAATCATTCAGGAAATTGAAAGTGGCCAGGACAGATATTGGGAAGAAGCCTTTTAATTTTATGAAGGCAGATGTTATGCATATTCAGTAATAAAGCTAGTCAGTGAAGTCAGTAAGCAGAAGTAATTACACAAAGTAGTTAGGTAGCTGGTAGAGATAAAGCAGAGATTTGTGGCATATTCAGCTTGAAACAACAAGATAAGACAATACCAGTCAACAACAGTAATTATGGTACATTCGGCAATTGAAAATAATAATATATTATCATCAAATAATCACCTATAATCATATTTCTTTGTATTTTCACACATGATAATTATGTGTGTATATTTAAAAAAGAAAAGCAGCTGTTAAAAAGAGTTAATTAGTAGGGCACATAAAATGTCATCTGGTAATTCTAAAAATTAATCGGAAGGTTAAAGGATTATTCGGAGAGACTGGAAAGGCAGTTAAAGTAAGAAGAATGGAAAAACATTTGTACGGCTTCCAAGTATGCAAAAAAGTCTGTGAGGATAATGATTTTTGCTTGGAAATGTTTGCATAGATATTTTTATGCCCACGGCAAACTTTAAAGAATGTTTTCCAAGAGCTGGAGATATAATGAGAAAGAGAGAGATAACTAGGAATGTAGAGAACTGGTAGATTTTAAAAATCCCCTAAAGAGTATTTTCTTAAACATATTGGGAAAACAAATCATTGTAACTAAGGACATGATTATTTTGAGCTGGGACATAGGCTCTGAATTGCCTAGACATAGTAAGGCCTTTTTTAGTTTAATGCTGCTGGCTGCCAGAGAAGTAATTACTAGAAAATAGTAATCACAATCTAAACCAGGTGAAACTGAAGTGCTATATTGTAAAATATGAACTGGAGGTAGCATCTTTTGAGAAAAAAAAGAGTGCATAGAAGTAAACTGAATCTGTGATAACAATGCATACAGTGTACTTTTCAGGAGGAGAAGTGAGGTTTAAGAGAAGGAAAGCATTGAGATATGTATATAATGTCAGAGTGAATTATGGTTGCTAAGGAAGCTTATACACACTGTATATGAAAACACATGTTACTGTAGTTTGTTTTCTTTTATATCAATATGGATACCCATGTCACTAATTTAGCTATGATTTAGTAAAGACATTTTATAAATAAAACACTGCCTGTCATTTGATCATCTTGAATATGCCATACGACACTGTGGATAATTAACAATGGTTTTGTATCATTTTCATTTGAGTATGATCAATTCAAGAAGATCATCCCTGTCTGTTATCTGGAGAGATCTTGAAGGGGACAGTACTGACTTCTTCTTTCGGCTGTTTCCCAGTTAGGGGTCGCCACAGCAGTTCACCCGTCTGCTCATGATTGGCAGTCAAGTTTTTACGGTGTCGAGTTGCCAGCCTGGTGCTCAACCTTCCATGGAAGGCACACACATGCACACACTAATGTCTAGGGCCAATTTAGAGTATACAATGCACCTACAGCATGTCTTTGGGATGTGGGAGGAAACCGGAGCACCAGGAGGAAACCAATGTGACCACAAGGAGGACATGCAGACTCCACACAGAAGGCACCCCATTCGAGGATCGAACCAGAGAACCTCTTGCTGTGAGGCAGCAATGCTAACTGCTGCACAACTGCAGCCACCCTGGGAGGGGGTCAGTATCGACTCATAAGTTTAAATTGGCCTGATATAAGAAAAGGTGTGAACCTCATCAATTAGAAGTAATCGATATTTCTACAAGGACAACTAACATTTTACACAGTCAGTGCCTTGTTCCATTTGAGAACAGCATTGAAAAGTAACATTAGGGAGGATATACCTTACTGTTTCATACAGGACTAGAGAAGCATTTTTGTTAGGACTTGACTTCTCAGTCACTGAGGGCAATGCTCACTTTGTAACTATAATAACCAAAAAGTTAGGCTTGAATATTATATTTCACTGTTATTGCAATCTCATATCCTAATGTTTTCCAAAATATCATTCAATCCCTATGGAGGAACTTTGCAGTTCATTGAAATCAAAGTACATAGTACTAAATAGAATTTTACTTCAACTTCAAGTTTTGCAAAGGCATCAGGATTACACTGGCTGATCATATTTTTTAGTTTTTTTCCTCTAAATAATATTTTGGTGAATGTGGTCAAATCTGTACCTAAATCTGAATGGATGAATGGAAGTTTACAGACGCTATTCTGAGTTGCAAATGACTACAGGTCTAAGACGTTATGGCAAATTTAAGTCAAAATATAAAATACCTTAGAGATTATGGTTTACTTTCCGTATCAGTAAAGAGGACAGTGTGTGTGTGTGGAGAGATGAAAATGATAGCAGTTCATGAGCAACCTGTAAAAATGAAAAGGTTTATATTGATAACAAAAGTAACTACATAAGAAGATTAAAGTTGAATCTAAATACAACATATAGAAAACAAATGCAAATACATGGTGTGACTAGATATTTAATGCAGTTCCTGGAACATGTTATAGGACAAACCACGAGTGGTAGTTTAGCACAGAGTATTCAGGCTATGAGAAGTTAAAAAGCCTCATCCTGTAGTCCTCAGTTTGAGTGCCTCAGTCTTGATTTCCCCACTGTGAACTTTTAAGTGATTTATTTAATCAGACAGTGCACTTGAATATGAGCCTCTGATAGGTTAGCAAAACATATAAATAAAAATAAAACTGGATTTACTTTTATGGCAATACAATGGCTCAGCAGTTAACATATCTTCATCATATCTCTAAGGCTATGGATTCAGTTCTGAAATGGTCACTGCCAATGTGACATTTACATTTTCTCTTAATATTCAGTTGAGATTTCTACAAGTAGTATCTTTTTCTCATGGTCTCACCAGCCTTAACATCAATACTGACCAAGTCTCAACATTTCCTCTCCAAAACAAAAGAAAACACTTTCATGGGGTCAGCTAACGCAGTATGATTAAAGAACTCCCGAGCAAAACAGCTTTAATTTTCTTTATACCAAGTCTCTAGATAAGTACCCAAAGAATGAATGGAGATACATCATGATGGTCCCCCTTCATACTGGTAGACTCTGCAATGAACCAGATACATATAAGTCAATCAGTTGCCATAGTCTTACCTGTAATGCTGTAGATTGAATTATTGCCAGACTAATCTAAAAGGACACAGAAGATCTGCAGACTATAGATTTATCATAGTTCAGCTTCATCAAGAGTAGGACATGCCATCTTTATCTTGTTTGCTAATTTGAAAAACTCAACAAACCCTTATTAAATATGTCCTGACCACACTGCTTTTTTTACCTTAACCAATGCATTTAGTATTATTCCACATCCTGGCATTATATAGGTTCATAAGTTAATAGGTTCATACTAGGCTATCTGCCCTGGGGCAATTATAAGCCTAGCCCGATTCTGTATGGCTTACGCCACCTCATGATTTGAGTATACTGTGCCCTTTTTAAGGTTTAGTTTACTGTGCCTCTGTCTAATAGTGACACGGGAGTAATCCCTGGGACAAACCTACGATCCCCCATCCACTTATCAAGATTCTTCTTGAAGAGATTCAGTGAGGTGCTCTGCCTCACATGAACTGGAATTCTATTCCAGAGTGAAGGGAGCCTCTGGGTTATGAACCTGTTCCTCCAGCAAGTTCTATTTATTTCTGTGCTGAGGTTCAAGTCCCTCGAGCATGTGGCTCTAAGGGATTTAGATTTACTGAGGTGGAGCATGTCCATTAATTCTGGATTTGACATAGCTTTGTATGTCAGGCATAGATCGCCTCAGTAGGCGGTATGCAACTGAGTAGAGCTGGAGTTTTTAACCGAGCAGCATATGGCATCTGTTTGAGACCCTTGATCCTCTTGGTGAGATACTTTTGGGGTCTTTCTAATTGCTGCAGATGTCGGGTCAGGTACATCCCAAAAGGGGCATTGTATTCTATGATGGGCCTGATGAGGGATGAATAAAGGTTACCTCTCTTGATCTAGATGTGAAACCCTTCGTGATGAGGTGGGCTATGTAGAAGGTCTTTCTAACAACTTTGGCAATGTGGTTTTCAAAGGAGAGATTGCAATCAACTTGGGTCCCCAGGTCCCTAATAACTTTCTCTGTACTTAATGGGTTTCCGCCTATGTGGTAATTTGTGGGCACATTGTTTTTGCCAAAGGGTATGACTATACATTTTTTGGCATTTCGCTTTAAACCATGGCGCTGGCACCAGTTATCTGTCTCTGTGAGACCTTTTTGAAGGATGTTTGTGCCAGCTGGAGAGTTGATTATGGCACCCAGTTTGCAGTCGTCTGCGAACTTGGTGAGCCATAGTCCTCCCACTTTTGCCTGTACCTCGGAAAAGTATATACTGAACAAGAGTGGTCCCAGGACAGAACCCTGTGGAACACCACTTGTGAACGGTTTCGAGTCTGACATGGCTCCAGCAACTCTCACTCTGTAGGTTCTGTCTTTGAGCCAGTTTGTGACCCATCTTGTGACATAGGGGTTTATATTTAAGCTGGATAACTTATCTATGATGCCAGAGTGGGGTATTGTGTCAAATGCCTTTGCAAGGTCCAGATAGGCTGTGTGGACTACCTTCCCTTTAACTATGGCTTTGGTGACTGTTTCAAAGAAGTCAACCAGGTTCAAAAGGCAGGATCTGCCCTTGACAAAGCCGAACTGGGTAGGATCTAGTGTCTGTAGGTCCCCAATGTCTTTGTTTATGAGCTCCATGATGATCCTCTCCATAGCCTTGCAGACTAAGCTAGTCAGGCTTATCGGGCGATAGTTTCCAGGGTCCGTAGAGGCTCCACCTTTGTGGAGTGGGACCACTGTTGCTGTACGCCATTCTGTGGGCACATATCCTGTAGTGAGGCTGAGATTGTATAGCTGTTTTATTTGAGGGATTAGTTCCGAAAAGAGAGATAACTAGAATGTAGAGAACTGGTAGATTTTAAAAATCCCCTAAAGAGTATTTTCTTAAACATATTGGGAAAACAAATCATTGTAACTAAGGACATGATTATTTTGAGCTGGGACATAGGCTCTGAATTGCCTAGACATAGTAAGGCCTTTTTTAGTTTAATGCTGCTGGCTGCCAGAGAAGTAATTACTAGAAAATAGTAATCACAATCTAAACCAGGTGAAACTGAAGTGCTATATTGTAAAATATGAACTGGAGGCAGGATCTTTTGAGAAAAAAAAGAGTGCATAGAAGTAAACTGAATCTGTGATAACAATGCATACAGTGTACTTTTCAGGAGGAGAAATGAGGTTTAAGAGAAGGAAAGCATTGAGATATGTATATAATGTTAGAATGAATTATGGTTGCTAAGGAAGCTTATGCACACTGTATATGA
Organism: Protopterus annectens; assembly: GCF_019279795.1. Taxonomy (NCBI): domain Eukaryota; kingdom Metazoa; phylum Chordata; order Ceratodontiformes; family Protopteridae; genus Protopterus; species Protopterus annectens. Next base: position 832,594,098 of record NC_056735.1, read on the forward strand.
AAACAAATGTTACTGTAGTTTGTTTTCTTTTATATCAGTATGGATACCCATGTCACTAATTTAGCTATGATTTAGTAAAGACATTTTATAAATAAAACACTGCCTGTCATTTGATCATCTTGAATATGCCATACGACACTGTGGATAATTAACAATGGTTTTGCATCATTTTCATTTGAGTATGATCAATTCAAGAAGATCATCCCTGTCTGTTATCTGGAGAGATCTTGAAGGGGACAGTACTGACTTCTTCTTTCGGCTGTTTCCCAGTTAGGGGTCGCCACAGCAGTTCACCCCTGCTCATGATTGGCAGTCAAGTTTTTACGGTGTCGAGTTGCCAGCCTGGTGCTCAACCTTCCACGGAAGGCACACACATGCACACACTAATGTCTAGGGCCAATTTAGAGTATACAATGCACCTACAGCATGTCTTTGGGATGTGGGAGGAAACCGGAGCACCAGGAGGAAACCAATGTGACCAAAAGGAGGACATGCAGACTCCACACAGAAGGCACTCCATTCGAGGATCGAACCAGAGAACCTCTTGCTGTGAGGCAGCAATGCTAACTGCTGCACAACTGCAGCCACCCTGGGAGGGAGTCAGTATCGACTCATAAGTTTAAATTGGCCTGATATAAGAAAAGGTGTGAACCTCATCAATTAGAAGTAATCGATATTTCTACAAGGACAACTAACATTTTACACAGTCAGTGCCTTGTTCCATTTGAGAACAGCATTGAAAAGTAACATTAGGGAGGATATGCCTTACTGTTTCATACAGGACTAGAGAAGCATTTTTGTTAGGACTTGACTTCTCAGTCACTGAGGGCAATGCTCACTTTGTAACTATAATAACCAAAAAGTTAGGCTTGAATATTATATTTCACTGTTATTGCAATCTCATATCCTAATGTTTTCCAAAATATCATTCAATCCCTATGGAGGAACTTTGCAGTTAATTGAAATCGAAGTACATAGGACTAAATAGAATTTTACCTCAACTTCAAGTTTTGCAAAGGCATCAGGATTACACTTGCTGATCATATTTTTTAGTTTTTTTCCTCTAAATAGTATTTTGGTGGATGCGGTCAAATCTGTACCTAAATCTAAATGGATGAATGGAAGTTTACAGATGATATTCTGAGTTGCAAATGACTACAGGTCTAAGACGTTAGATGGCAAATTTAAGTCAAAATATAAAATACCTTAGAGATCATGGTTTACTTTCAGTATCAGTAAAGAGGACAGTGTGTGTGTGTGTGTGTGTGTGTGTGTGTGTGTGTGTGTGTGTGTGTGTGTGTGTGTGTGTGTGTGTGTGTGTGTGGAGAGATGAAAATGATAGCAGTTCAAGAGCAACCTGTAAAAATGAAAAGGTTTATATTGATAACAAAAGTAACTACATAAGAAGATTAAAGTTGAATCTAAATACAACCTATAGAAAACAAATGCAAATACACGGTGTGACTAGATATTTAATGCAGTTCCTGGAACATGTTATAGGACAAACCACGAGTGGTAGTTTAGCACAGAGTATTCAGACTATGAAAAGCTAAAAAGCCTCATCCTGTAGTCCTCAGTTTGAGAGCCTCAGTCTTTATTTGCACACTGTGAACTTTTAAGTGATTTATTTAATCAGACAGTGCACTTGAATATGAGCCTCTGATAGGTTAGCAAAACATATAAATAAAAATAAATCTGGATTTACTTTTATGGCAATACAATGGCTCAGCAGTTAACATATCTTCATCATATCTCTAAGGCTATGGGTTCAGTTCTGAAATGGTCACTGCCAATGTGACATTTACATTTTCTCTTAATATTCAGTTGAGATTTCTACAAGTAGTATCTTTTTCCCATGGTCTCACCAGCCTTAACATCAATACTGGCCAAGTCTCAACATTTCCTCTCCAAAACAAAAGAAAACACTTTCATGGGGTCAGCTAACGCAGTATGATTAAAGAACTCCCTAGCAAAACAGCTTTAATTTTCTTTATATAAAGTCTCTAGATAAGTACCCAAAAAATGAATGGAGATACATCATGATGGTCCCCCTTCATACTGGTAGACTCTGCACTGAACCAGATACATATAAGTCAATCAGTTGCCATAGTCTTACCTGTAATGCTGTAGATTGAATTATTGCCAGACTAATCTAAAAGGACACAGAAGATCTGCAGACTATAGATTTATCATAGTTCAGCTTCATCAAGAGTAGGACATGCCATCTTTATCTTGTTTGCTAATTTGAAAAACTCAGCAAACCCTTATTAAACATGTCCTGACCACACTGCTTTTTTGACCTTAACCAATGCATTTAGTATTATTCCACATCCTGGCATTATATGTAAGTGAAACAAACTAAACATCAACCACTTTGTAGATTGGTGGATTGTTAACTGGCTTTTATATAGAACGCAATCTGTGAGAATAAAAAAATATGTTTTCTGAAGAGAATAATGTAAACTAATGGCATCATTCAAAGAGCTGTCCTAGGCACTCTTCTCTTTGGAATCTATTTCTCTGAACTATAGGCAAGTTTAATAACTAAATTCACAAAGACTGCATCCTTATCTCTACCTCACATGGACATATATTGTAACAAATCTTAACCATGGTAACAGCTAGTGCTCTAATCATGGTCTCTCCTTGGCCACAAAAAATGCAATAGCCATCTTTGCTAACACCAGAACTCCCACACAGCATCCCATAAATGGAGTTGTCTTGTCTTAAGACTGAAAATGTGTGTCTATATCAGCATTTTGAAAGACGAAAATGCTGAATACCTGTTGGCCGACACGTAAATGTCGAACTACGACATTGCCGAATGGCCAAATCACCGATTTCTTTCCAAGGGAAAGAAATTGGTTGGCCAAACACCAATGCCAAACACAAACAAACATTCTTAAGTGGGAGGCTGTGCCCCGCCCCTCCTAACTAATTATTCTAACTCTGAGACCGCACTAACCTCAGGGAAAGGGCAGGTGTAAGGAAACAGCCAACTGCTTTCTTTCCGTTAGGTAGAAATCAGTGATTTGGCTGTACGGCAATGTTGTAGTTCGACATTTATGTGTCGGCCAACAGGTTTTCAGCATTTACGTCTTTTGAAATGCTGATATAGACCCGACAATGTGATCATTTATTTATGAATTTATATGGGCAATGAGCTTTCCTTAAATCAGCATATTTCCAGTATAGTCAGAAAATCATTCGACCTTGGCAATCTCATCAGCTATGGATTTTCTTCCCTATATGGATCCATTTCAATTCTCTTTTAATCTGTCCTCACTCACCCTTCATAGTATAAAATCCATAATCTGGCATGTAGAGCACTAAACAACTCCCTCACTAAAATGATCCCAGTGTTTTATAATGGAAAGAATGCAAAATAATATACAGATAGATCTCTTTCTCCCTCTCTCTCTCTCTCTCTCTATATATATATATATATATATATATAGATATATAGATATATATATACACACACACACACACACACACACACACACACACACACACACATATATATAGACATCTCTCTTTCTCTCTCATAGATGTAGATAAATATAGATATAGATATACATATACAGGTTTACTATTGTTTGTGCGAATGACATTCTGTCGGCTGCATTGTGTCAAAACTCAGAATGTCGAACGCACAAACATTTGTGCATCAGAGAGTTGACTTCACTTATGTGAATGAACTACTGCATTTGCATAATTGAAAGTCGACTAACTGCATAGAGATCGTGGTACAGTGGAGAGTGGAAATTCATCCACATCCCCACTGTAGTGTGATCTTGGAGTTAGAATATATAAGTGGGGGGTATGGGGCAGTGTGAGGGGTGCAGGGGGGCTTGCCCCCCTACAAAACCATGATTTGTCATGTAGGAATTTGATTTACATCAGCTCCTATATGGCCATCACATGGTGATTTCGACACCAATGTTTCGACATAGTCAACATTAGTTTTTTTTTACTTTCGGTATTATTATTCATTTATCTGAATGGAAAATGTTTTTCCATTCGAATAAACAATAGTAAACCACATGTACATATACATGTAGGTAGATATACATGTATGCTAATATCAGAAGTATTTGGATAGAATAAAATCCTTGACCTTATTTTCAGAGATCTGCAGATTCTAGTGAGGTGATGTGTGGCTAGTTGATTGGCACATGCCTCAGAGTTTACAAGTAATATGTCCTTCACCTGTTTATTATTTAGGCTAGACATCCTAATGCCATTTAACAAAGAAGTCTTTAGGTTCCCTACCAACTTGCGACATTGAGTTTATACTCTAATTATATTCTATTTAGGAAGTAGCACACAATTTTATTTATTTTCATCAATTATAATATTTTTAATCAGGACTTTTAAACATTACATTAGATGTGTCTTTCGGCTTTTCCCATTTAGGGGTCACCACAGCGGAACTCCAGTCCGCTAATGATTGGCAGTACAGTTTTACATGCTGGCTTGCCGGGCCTAATGCAGAACTTAAACGAAGGAATGCCCGTTCATGCATGTTGCCACACAGAAGACGCTCTAACTGTGAATCGAATGGGCAACGTCTAACTGTGAGGCGACAACGCTACCGCAGCACCACCACCGCTAAACATTGCATTAGATAAATACCTTAATTTGTTCAAAGTGGGTCTAGTTGACATAATCGAATGGTCACATCAGCAAACCACCAATTTTTGTGAAGACAAGAGTGTGCATTCAGCTAAGTGAACGTTCACAGTAGCAACTTCCAAAAACAAGGAAGATAATTTGTTGGCCAACATCACAAATTTTTCCCTTTTTCCCATTGTAGTGCAATCTCAGAGTTGGTATATATAGGTGGGGGAGTGGGGGGCATGCAGCCTCCCACCTTGGTGGGTTGGATATACGGAGGTGCATGTGATGGTCACAATGTTGGCTGACTATTTACCTTCCCTGTTTTCAAAATTTGTTGCTGAGACATTCACTTAATTGAATGTTTGGTGTTGTTGTCTTGACGAACAGAGGTTTGCTGATATTACTGTCTGCTTATGTGAACTAGACCCATTCAAAAGTATTAGAGGTACAATACAGGAAGATGTAATTTAAAGTTTCAGTCCAATATGCCTGATCATATACAGGTCCACAGGGAATGGAAACTGAAGGGTTGGGGTCATATGTATTCTCAAGCAATAACAAGACTACTACAACTAATAAAAGTATGAGTGTAAGGAGACTACTATTAGTAAATGGTGCTTACATAGGTTCATAGGTTCATAGGTGCGTACTAGGCTAATGGCCCTAGAGCCAACACAAGCCTAGCCCAAGAATATTCCTAGTCGTCCTGCTGCCAGACGTTAGTTTTCTGTGCCCCTATACATATACATATATACATAAATACCTAAAGTAGTTTCTAGTTTGTTGATTAAAGTATATCGATGTAAATAAGAAAACATGTTAAAGCCCTTTTGTGTTAGAACTAATACTTTTATCACACCTAGCAGCATAATTAAGTGAAGGCTATATCTCTTCAAATGCATGTTTGTAGTGCACATATACACATTAAAGTTATATATTCAAGGTGACCTATTCTAGAATTCTGCATCTTGGGGATATAAGACAGTGATTCTGACCACTATAATACTAAAAGGCCCATTTATTTTGGGTCTCACTCAAGTTATTCTTTAGTTTAACCTGGAATTGATTATGTATATATTTTTCCGGTAACAGAAGTAGTTGTCCGTCCATAATTTATTATCAAAGTGTCATGAGCTTCTTTCCTTCAAGATGAAAATATGAAATTGTTCCCCAACCAATCAGCTTTCATTTTTACCTTGCTAAGATTGAAAACTTAAGCTTTGATTTCAGTTCCTTTTAAATTCAGTCACACCTTTTAGCTCCTATTATGTCCAGTGGAAGAATGGGAAATATTGCTATCAAATGATGGATGAATATCAAAGGAATTTAATTATTTTCTGTAGTGTAGCATATCTGAAGTCAGACAATATTGCAATGTACCAACAATGCTCATCAAAATGGCAAAAGTATGGACACCTTACATTGTCCTTAGGGGCACAAATATTAGCCATTTATGAGAAGTGTCTGAATGGCATTTTGTAGCTTTTATTAAATGTGCACGGCTGCACTTTCAAAGGCAAGTACAGATCATGTACTCTTGGGATATGCATACTCTTCTTGCTGTTTACAACACTGATTTATATTGTTTTAATCCAAACAGTATGCACATTTTGCATTTAATATTATTGAAAAGTAGAGCATGATGATTATTTCTTGAACAGGAAAACTCATGCCATATCATCACTTAACCCACAAAGCTCACCTAAATATATATATAAATGACTGTATTTCCTTGTTACCTGTAGCAACATGAGAGTGTTATATCCTAGAAACACTAGTCGCCAATTATGTCTTGCAGGTGGAAGCCTTTACATTGAAAATTAACATTTACCACAATGTACTCTTTAAAAGATAATGTAGGAAAGTAGCTGTTCTAAAAAAGTTATTTTGAATATCCAGCATGACATGCTTGAGTGTGTAGTCAAAGAGAAACACTTAATAGAGAGTCAAGCTAACAGATATAAAAATATATAATTTTCATGATTTTTTTTTTGAAAAACAGACAAAACTCTAACATCAAGATTATAAGTAGAACTGAAAAGAATTGTAAAATAAAGATGCCTAGAAACAACAGAATTGCACTTTAGATTAACCGAAAAGCTTTACTAAGATGCAAAGCATTTAATAATTTTAGGATATTGTTACTACTGCATTCTTAGATGATAACATTTTTTGAAGAATATAGATCTGTAGTATATAGTCAGACTCTAATAAAAATATAAAGACACAGCAACAGCCTAAAAGTCCATATGGATGTATGGTTTAAGAATAGAAATTCCAAATGTTGTCATACTGTACTTGAGTAACATAAGTACTATAAAATTTTCATCTTAGCTTTGTGGACTTAAACAGTTGGCATAGCTATTAGTTCAAAAGTCAAGGACAAACCAAAAACAAAGGAGGGCAAATGGCCCAAAATCAGGGTCAGATTTTAAATATTGTTCTTACATGCTTAGAAATTAGCTATAACTGTAGGTTTTCATTAGCAACTTGTTTTGTTTTCAAGAATATGAGGTCGAAAACTCCAGTACCTGCCTTTATTTAGTGAATACAATCATTGATGATTTTCTTAAAAAATAAAAATGTTATGATGAGTAGACAATGGGCAGGATTCACGATGGCTTGCACGAAGTCTAAGAGTCGTGTAAGACTCCATGCAGCCATCGCGATCCAGGAACAGCCCGAAATTCCATGTAAGAGACCAGCTAAAATGTCTCTTACACGGACTGGGCATGGATATGCTAATTACCTCACTTGCAGCCGAAAGGCATGCAAATGAGGTAGATTAGCAATCCACGAAGCTGAAAGCAGCCCGTGTAAGAGTCGTGTTAGGTGCAGAAATGTACTCAGTTGACAACTGAGTACGTTTCTGCAAATAACACAATGGAGCCATGTCAGCTCCAAATAAAGGGTGCATATGTATCAGGCAGCATGCCAATGGCCAAATATGTGGCCATTGGCAAGGTAACCCGATGCAAAAATGAAAAATAATAAATTTTCTATTTTTGGCGATCGGCGATGTTTAAACGCAGCGCAGGCCCGCGCAAACAGGATGTGCTATATAAAACCTAAAAATAAAGGTTTTAAACCCACAAATGTGGGTTTTATGCAATGCATGGATTTACAATGCAGGGACTAGCAGACCAAAAACAACATGGCCACCGTTTAGTGGTTGCTAAGGGGGGAAGCTGAGTGTAAGACATGTAACTAAGCATTAGTAGGCAATCTGATGTAAATGAGTGTTAGGATACTGAATCTCACTGTCACATAGCAAATGAGCACATTCTGAGTAGTGTAAGAGTTAGATAAGGGGGAGTAACAGAGTAGGAGATAGGTGACATCACAGGGGGGAATGTCATAAAGAAATGAAGTTCATTGGAGGAAAGTGTTATGTGAAAGATTTCAGTCACACATCATAGAAAGAGGAGTGTCAACAGATAGGCATGGAAAATTCAAGAAATGGAAGGTGTACACTGTGGCTAACACCAAAGTTTCTTGCTGAGCATGCATGCGCGTGTGCGCTGGAAGGAGCGAGTAAGACAGTGTGCGCGTGTGTAAGCGCGAGTGCGAGCGTGTAAGGCAGAGTAAGCATGTAGGAGCCTGTTTACAGACTTGTAAGACTGTTTGCACTGGTGTGCACGTGTTTTAACCCGAATAAGCAGATTCTAGGCCATGTAAGCATGTGTGCGTGCATGTTAGCCACTGTGAGTGAGTTTTCGCTGGTATGTGCATTGCTCCCCCCTGAGGAAACAGAAAGGAAAAAGGAAGCAGGAGAAATAGTAGGAAGCTAGCAGGGAATACTGGTAGAGCTAGCAGGTGAAAACAATTAGAAGCAGGCAATTACACAGGCAGAATACTAGCCCAGCCCAGCACTTAAAACTCTGCAAAACTACCAGCAGTGCAGTATGTTTCTCTCAAGAGACACTGCAAGACAGGAGTAAGCTATTAGAAGTGAAAACTGAAAAAGCTTCACTCAGACCAAAAATGCTAGGGGCTGCCATAGCTGTCATAAGGAGACATAGGCGACTTGCTGAGGGTGGGGACAATGCAAATGCTGCCAGATAACCCACAGTGAGGAGACGGAGAAGAGTGTACAGGCCCAGGGTCACCTACCAGGGGTTACATGAGCTGGAGATAGTGGAGCGTTATAGAGTGGACAGAGACCTCCTGCAGCATATTGTTGAGCTGCGCAGGCCACACCTCACACACAGAACCAACACAGGGGAACCCATCCAAGTGGAAACCAAGGTACGTGTTGGCCTAAGAATACTAGCAACATGTAGCTTCCAGAGAACAACTCGTGATATGATGGGGATCTCACAGGCATCAGCATCCAGGGTACTGCACCAGTTCCTGGATGCCATGTCAGCACATGTCGGAGATCATGTATATCTCCCCAATTCCCGTGAGGCATTGGGCAGCAATATGCATCTCTTTCAGCAAATAGCGGAATACCCTGAGGTAGTGGGTGCAATAGACTGCACACATATACGCATCAAAGCACCAGCTGGTGAGCAGGGTAGGGCCTACATTAACTGCAAGGGCTTCCCCTCCATTAACTGCCAGGTCATGTGTGATGCCCAGGGCATAATAATGAATGTGTGTGCTGGTTGCCCTGGAAGCTACCATGATTCCCATATCTGGCATCTGACACAGCTGTACCAGACATTTGCCAATGGGGACATCCCACATGGTCACTTAGTAGGGGATGCTGGATATGCACTGGAGCCGTGGCTGATGACACCCATCAGAAATGCATACACACCTGAACAGGAATACCATAATGAGGCACACGCACAAACACAAAATGTAATTGAGCATGTGTTTGGGCTGCTCAAGTCACGGTTCCGGTGCCTGGACACATCTGGTGGAGCCTTGCAGTACTCACCAACTACATGTACCCAAATTGTCATGGTATGTGCTATGCTACATGATATGATTCTGCGAAAACACCTGCAGCAGGATCAGCATAGGGCTGGGCCAAACAGCCCCCCACCATTGCCAAGCCAATCACAGGCAGAGCGTGACTCAGAGGAGGAACAACCTGAGCCTGCCCTAGTAGGCAGAAGGAGGCATGCCCAGTATGCCTTGACCTTGGCAAAGCGGCAACGCATAGCACATACACTGGCTCAGTAGGGACCCTGGAAATTATACCTCTCTCCGACTCACACATATAGTAAAAGGGATGCCTAAGTTGACACAACCTGCTTTCAAACATGTACAGGGAGTGTAGTATGTGCATCCAACATAGGCAGCCCTGCAGCACCACCTGAGGCATGATTGCCATGTGTTAAGCAATGTAACACCATGTAGTATATGCAAACTTGATGACCCTGACTAACATCCTACCCTCACCAAGCATGATGCCACAATATGAAGACGAGATGATCAATTACAATAATTGGCTTAAGTATTGCTGTTAGTCAAAGGGGATCCAATGTGTGCCAGCCTGGGATGACATGCTGAGCAAGACACGATGCTCCACCTGCTAGGGGTGGCATGCACTTATCAGTCCTGACCTGTTGGATACTTGCAAAGGCTGTTGTCACCCCCACTGTGCCTTGAATAGGTAAGGCTTAAAACACAAACCCACCTCCATAGGTATCACAAGGGATAAGAACCTAGATGTAATGCTACCCAATGCCAGAAGTCTAAACTGCAAGATGCATGCAGTCTAAACTCCCCTCAGCATGGAGAATGTTGATATATGTTCTGTAACAGAAAACTGGGTCAAGGCTCACAAGAGCACCCTAACACTACCAGGTTACACCTCATACCGTGCTTTACAGCCCCAAAACATGGAACAAACTACAAAAGGAGGGTGACTAGCAATAATTGTCAAGGATAACCACACCCCCATGTTGGTACCACAACAAGAAGCAGCATGGACTAGCCATGGTCAAGTAACAGTGGCTAAAACTGCCTCCCAGATTATAGCCTGCTACAGACTACCCTCCTAACACCAGGAACTGCACTTGGCCTATGTTGGAACACATGAAAATATCAAGCTTGCCAAACAACATTATATTGGGTGACTGAAAATACCCAAACATAGACTGGGAGCAATATTCTAGCTCCAACACCCTAGGCCAAAGGTTGCTAGAATCCATAAACCAAAATGCTCAGGAACAACGTACCACTCCCACAAGAGGGGAAAGCATACTGGATGTGATAATCAGCAACATGGGTACTGTATGGCCAGATGAGAAGTGTATCCCTCACTGGTAAGATCAGACCATAGAGTAATCACACTGGATGTACACATCCTGACTACAGTCACTGGCCAGAAAACCACAGTGAAAAACATGTGTAAACAAATGTTGCACTCCTCCAAACCGATGTGGAATCCATTAAAGGCCCTGTGCCTGTGCAAAATATGGGCCACACCTCAGAACCCATTATACATGCATTCTATGAACACTGTCAGGAATGCATGGATTATGCAATCCTAAATAAAACCAAGACCCAATGCCATACACGCAGGCATCTGGCATGGTGGACCCCAGCCATTACTAAACCATGCAAGAGAATGAGGAAGCTACTACATGATAGAGCAAACCCATAAAGGGAAGTAATCTCTGATCAGTATTATGGCAATAAAATATGGCCACTCATACAATCCACTAAGGCCAGCTACAACAACTTGAATCTGTGAAGCTTGAGGCAATGTTACACCTGCTCCATGTACACAGACAACCCTCTCCTCCCCCCAAGAAATACAAATATATGTGAGAGATGCAACCATTTATCCAAACTGGAGACTGAACTCTCTCAACTGAGTACTGTCAGGAGGAGAAGGTAACCACACACACCACAAACCCAGTCTCACATAGACGTATCACAACTGCAAACCAAAGACATAAACACAGAAAAACATTCCCGGAGGCTCTAATTACAAACCCACCACTACCTCCAAACATAGCACATGCAACACATTGTACACAAAGTTGGTGTGTCAAACAGTCACAGCCCGTAAGGACAAACAACATGCCTGATACACTTGTAATAGGTGACTCCATAGTCAGACACACTGACGTCCTGCTCACCAGACTGAATAAGGAAAAGGGTACAGTAAGCGGCCTGTAGGCTGCTACAATCTGCCACATAACACAAGCATGCAGGTCACTCCAAAGCAAGTACAAATATGATTCAGTCATTGTCCATGCTGGTGTGAATGACCTGAGATGTACCTCCCCGCACTACATGAAAAGAGACATAGAGGAGCTCACCGATTATGTAGGCCAGGCCGGTATGACTCTGACCTTGGGCAGCATCCTACCCTCACCAAGAATGATGCCACTGTACAAACACAGAATGATCAGCTGTAATAATTGGCTCAATTACTTGTGTCATTCCAAGGGGATCCAATGTCTGTCTGCTTGGGATGTCATGCTCGACAAGCTACGCTGCTTTGCCAGGGATGGCTTGCACCTGTCACCCCTGGGTGTTTGGATATTGGCTAAGGCTCTTGCCACCTCCATAGTGAATTTGTAGGCAAGGCTGAAAAGACAAACCCACCTCCCTAGAAAACATAAGTTGAAAAAACATAAGGGTAATGCTGCTCAATGCCAGAAGTCTAAACCTCAAGATGCACGCTCCCACGGCCCTCCCCAGTATGGAGAATATCGATGTCTGTGCAGTGACAGAAACCTGCATCAAGGCTCCTGAGGGCACACCAGCACTACCAGGTTATACCTCATATCATGCTTTTTGGTCCCAAAACCTGGACCAAACCAAAAAAGGAGGGGGAGTATTCATATTCAGCAAAGATACCCACACATCCAGGTTACTGACAATGCACGAAGCATCGGAGACCATCCATGTGCAACTAACTATAGGCAAAACTGCTGTACAGTTTGTAGCATGCTACAGACCACCCTCTCAAACCCAGGAACCCCACTCAGCCTTCCTGAAGACACTGGAGAGCATGAATGTCTCACCAAATACCAAACAAGGTGCTCACAAATTACCACATAGGTGGTAATCCATTACATATGGAAGAAGTAATCAGGGACCTAGGGACACAAGTGGACAGTAACCTCTCATGTGACACTCACATTGCCAACGTGGCTGGGAAGACCATCTATATTGGCCACCTTATCATGAAAGGATTCACATCTACATCAACAGAGGTCATTGTGCCCCTATACTCTTCTCTTATCAGGCCCATAATTTAGTACAATGCCCCATTTGGGATGTACCTTACCCGACACCTGCAGCAGTTAGAAAAACCTCAAAGGTACCTCACCAAGAGGATAAAGGGTCTCAAATATATGTCATATGCTGCCTGGCTGAAGACACCCCATCTGTATGCAGTCACATACTGCCAACTCAGAGGCGATGTATGCCCGATGTACAAGGCCATGTCCAACACAGAATTAATGGACATGCTCCACCTCAGAAAATCCAAATCCATCAGAGCTGCGAGAGCGAGAGATGTCAACCTCAACACATAATTAAATAGGATGTGCTGGAGGGACAGATACATAACCCAGAGGCTCCCTACACTCCGGAACAGAATCCCACTCCATCTTAGGCAGAGCCCCTCACTGACTCTCTTCAACAGGAATCTTGCCAATTGGATGGGGATCGTAGATGTACACTGGGGGTCTTCACTGTGTCATGTCTAGACAGAGGCACAGTAAAGTAAACCCTAAATGGGCATAATATTCACATAGCAAGGGGTGGTGAAAGCCACACACACTCTGGCTAGGCTTATAAATGCCCTAGGGCAGATAGCCTAGTATGAACCTATGAACCTATGAAGATACAAATTGTACAGGACACTAAGGATAATCACAAGGCTTTCTTAACTGATGGTAGGAACCTTGTTGGGAATTCACAGATATGCTCTGAATCACTCAAATATTACAAACAATACACCAAACACACACACATTGCCACCATCCAATCTGACAGGTTCAGTGCAAACTCCCCCCACCAAAATGCAAAATATCTATCGCAGCAGAGTGCCGGCCCTCTGACATTGCAGATGCTGAGGTAACAGCCAGCATCTTCAAAGCAAAACACACAGCATCAATGGTACGAGATGGTGTCCTGGGCTGTGTCCAACATGGACTCCAAGAAGAATGGAACGCCAAATAACAGTACTGCTCAATTTCAGCCTTACCACAGGATATGTACCCAAAGAGCAGTGTACAACAACAATGGTCCCTCTCCACAAAGGTGGTGCCTGAATGGATACTGCAAACTATCACCCCAGAATCTTGACAAGCTTGGTCTGCAAAGCTATGGAAAGGATCATCATGGACCTCAGAAATAAAGATATTGGGGACCTACAGACACTGGAACCTACCCAGTGTGGCTTTCTTAAGGGCAGATCCTGCCCCTTAAACATGTTTGACTCATGTGAAACAGTCATGAAGGCCATTGATGAGGGGAATGTGGTCCACACAGCCTATCTGGACCTTGCAAAAGCCTTCCATACAATACCCCACATGTTCATTATAGATAAGCTCACCAGCTTAAATATAAACCCCTATGTCAGTAGAGGGGTTGCAAACCATCCCAAGGACAGAACTGACATGGTCAGAAATGCTGCAGCCATGTCAGACTATAAACCAGATACAACTGGCATCCCACAAGGCTCGGTCCTGAGACCTCCCTTGTTTGGTATATATGTCCCATCGGTACAGGCCAACATGGAAGTACTGTGTCTGAACAAGTTTGCAGAGGACTACAAACTGGGCAACATATCTGACCCTCCAGCTGACACAAGCATCCTACAAAAGGGCCACATAGAAACAGACAACTGGTGCCAGAGCCATGTCATCAAGCTAATTGCAGAAAAGTGTATAGTCATCTCCTGTGGATAAACAGTAAGTGCCCACCAATTACCACATAGGTGTTAACCCATTAAGTACTTTATAAGTAATAAGAGACCTGAGGACACAAGTTGATAGATATCTTGCATTTGACAGCCATCTGGCTGTAGTGGTTACAGAAACATACCACATACCCACCTAATCATGAAGGTAGTCAGATCTAGATCAGGGGAGGTCATTGTGCCTCTGCAGTCATCCTTCATCAGCCTCACAATTGAGTACAATGGCCCCTGTGGGATGTACCTCAGCAGACACCTCCATCAACTGGAAAGACCCCAAAAGTACCTCACCAGGAGGATTAAAGAGCTTGAACAGATGCCATGTGTTGCCCGATTAAACAAACTGCAGCTCCACACAGTGCCATACTGCCTGCCCAGAGGCAATCTGTGCCTGATGTATAAAGCCATGTCCAAGCTGGCTGACATTATTTAATATGTTATTAATTCAGTTTAGTGATTTTGCGTTTTAAATACAGCACAAGGTTTATTACATATATTTTAATCATTTAATTGGATAATTGCTTAATTGTGCTATCTTGACTGATTATGGACTGTATTTAAACAGCAGACTTACACATGGTTTTATCTGAAGAAGTTTTATCGACGAAAACGTGTTTTTGCCTACCTACTGTGACGTTAATAAAACTTGGCTGGATTTTGTGGTACCTTATTGTGAGCTACGACTGAGTGGTGGAGGTTATCTGGACTGGTTTAGCTGTTTTTGTGCTTTGTGGTTTATTGTGGTTACAGCGCTTTCTTATTGTGGTATCAGTTATGGAAGCCAGTTCGGGTTCTTCCACCTCAGGTGATGGCCAGAGTACTAATCATGGCAATTCCAACAGGTCCGAAAAGGATGGTATCTTGCAGCTCACGGGTCAATTGACTGTTCTTATCAACCTACTCACTCCGTTGGGACAAGGCATCAATAACTTGATTTTAGACCAACGGGAAGTTTTAAAAGCTGTTACAAACTGTTCGGCAGCCCCACCTGCACTTTCTAAATCTAATGGTTTGGTCCATGCACATCCACTGGAAACTACTGAGCTATTAAGCGGGACTGACTTTGAACATACACCAGCTGTTCTTTGTGAACAAGGTTACAATCCTTTGCCAGACCCCCCGCTGGGAATACAGGAGAGGGTTGGAACACCGACATCCACGTTTCATGAATGGGTCAACATGAAACCAAATTTCCGGTTTAGCGAGCAGGGAGCTCGTAAAATTGGGGACAGTCCCAGTTTTAAGGAGTCGCTACGCTTACTGGAGAATGCTCTATACAGGTACAAAACTTTAGAGGTGGACAACATTTATTTGACTGAATGCCTTAATAAAGGCATAGTACCTAAGGGTTTACGTGTGTATAAATATCCCAACCAGGTTAGCCCTGGCAGTGAGTTTCACAAAGACTTGGTTCAAGCTTTTGATCAGTGTGGTCTTGAAATTGTCAAGGCCATTATAAAGAAAAACGCTAAAGAAATTAACTGTTTGCAAACTGATATTTTTAAATATAATCAGAATGTAACTACTGATTTATTGTTTGAAGTTGAAAAACCAAGATATTATGACATCAGGAGGGGGGTAGACCAGCATTGTGATACTGTTCTAAACCGGAAATATAAGAAACTAAGCAGGGATATCAAAGAGTATCAGGAGGGTAGACAGTATCCCAATCCACCCTATTACAGATGGTATACACAAGTCAACCCTTCAGAGCGTAATATTAACAGGGATGACCCTGAACCCCTAAATCAGGAGGAGCATGAAGTGGAGGTGTTTGTTGACAATCAGCAACAGGTTGAGGGGAATGAGGATGAGGATTTTTTACCCCGAAGGTCAGAGCGGATTCGCCAACAGGGGTACCCCCCAGTAGGGACTCACCCACCCTTAGCACCATCTCCCCAGGACCAGAGGGGAGGGGGACAACCTCGAGTATGGAGGAAGAACAGGAAACAGGAATGGTAGTTAATGGCAATTTTACAGCAACTAAAATAGGTGACTATTTTATGTACACCAAGGACAACTACCATATATATAATTACAGTGATTTTCCTGTTACTGATGTTTGTTTTCAGCTTTTGATGAAAGGCTTCAAAATTGTCCCTAATAGATGTAGTAGTATAGTTCATACCATTCTTGACTTGAAGTTACTCATACGTAAACTAAATCTAGAGAATTTGTTAGGGGGGACGTCTGGGACTCCCAGTTTGCATTTGAGAAAGTCCAGTACTTTTAATCCCCCACTACATCCCCAACTTAAGAATTTGGAATATAGAATTGAGCAGCAACTTAGAAAAGAACTAGGTAAAGCCAAGTATGTAGCTAACTTAAGTCAAGAAGAAAGTTCATTACTTTACAACTTAAGTCTTGTACTTTCCCTGAGGGTTATGGAACCAGACAAGGGTGGGGGGACGGTGTTGATGGATCAGAATTTATATGAGGCCAAAATATACAATCTCCTACATGACTATAACAAGTATACATCGGCCTCTATTCATGAAATCTATTTATCATATAAAAAGATAGATTTGGCCATCAAAGACCTGGTAGACCAAGAAGTCATTGAAATGGATATTTTTGCCTATCTCAATAATACTGATCCAAGGGTACCCATGATGTTTGGAGTGCCCAAGATACATAAAAACCTATCCGACCCGCCCTTGAGACCTATTGTAGTGGCAAAAGGGTCCAAAACCCACAATATTTCCAAATTTTTGGATTGGAAATTGAAGGCATTATGGGGGAGACAGGACTATATTCTTAAAGATTTATGGGCCTTTTTACGTAACGTCTATACCCATTTATTTAGAACTGAGGTTATATTTCTTACCATAGATGTGGTAGATCTTTTTACAGTTATTCCATCAGATATTGGGTTAGAATGGACGGAGGAGGCCCTATGGGCATGTCCAGATGTTACCAACAATGATGTACATATGGTAATCGAACTTCTGGGTTTGGTATTATACAACAATTTTCTTTTCTTTTCCGGAGAGTATTTCCAGCAGATCTCTGGTGTTTCCATGGGTGCCAATTGCGCCCCTACCTATGCTGACATTGTATTGTCTATATAGGAAAAGAAATTTGTTCTTAATAGTGAATTTTCTATCTATTGGAACTATTATTGCAGGTTTCTGGATGATATTTGTATTTTTTGGAATGGGCCGGTTGACCGTATTGATGATTTTATCAACTATATCAACAAAACTACGACCTTCCTAAAATTTACACATCAAATATCCTATAACAGTGTCAACTATTTAGATGTGACCCTTACTAAGGACGGTGACGGGGTTAAGTCCTGTATATACAGGAAACCCACATTCTCCAGCGGTTATATCCACTACCAGAGTACACACCCTAGATTCCAGAAAAGAGGAATTTTGAAAGGACAGTATGTCAGGGTTTCCCGGATGACCTCCCAGGATCAACAATTCAGAGATGAGTGTGATAAACTCACATCTCTATTTCTGGACAGGGGGTATCCTATCCGCCTGATACAATCAGTACGGGAAGAAGTTGAGGGAGCCAGAACAACTAGATTTAGTCCCATTTTGGGTAGGGGCATTGGAGAAGTTGACGGCCAAACCCAAAGGGACACAGTTAGTCCATTTTCTAGCAATTTTGCTTTCATAACGGATTTTAGTACTAATGCAGCACACATTAGGAAAATTGTAGAAAAGGAATGGCAATCTTTTCAGGACTTCACGGACTTGAGTCACTTAAAGGGTAAAAATTTGAAAACGGTCTTTAGGAGAGGGTTTAACATCAAAAGGGTGTTGAAACACAATGACCAACTTGTACGGTCTTATCGTATGAGGAAAGGGACTTACAAATGTGGTCGTTGCTCTTTATGCAAATATATAGTGCATGACTACCATGTGTATTTAGAAAGCAGGAATAGGGACATAAAAGCCTCAGATTATTCTAACTGTTTATCCACCGGGGTAGTTTATCTGGCCCTTTGCCAGTCCTGTCAGGCTTTTTATATCGATAAAACCGAAAGACAGTTAAAGCGTCGTATATATGAACATCAGTACGACATGATTAAATTTAACAGTCAAAATGCATTGTATAGGCATTCTATTGATTGTGAGGGGGCAAGGTTTTTGTTTTTTGTGTTGGAATCTGTCCCTAAGGACATCAGGGGAGGACCCTAGGAAGCTAAATTAGCTCACAGAGAGACCTTTTGGCAGATCCTTTTAGAAACCAACAAATTTCCGGGTCTTAACGACTCTATTTCTATTGCTCCCTGCCTTAAACTTAAGGCAGGTCGCATATAATGTAGGGTTTGAGATTAATGTGACCTATGTTATCCACCATTTATGTATCTATTTATTAATTTATATCAAAGATTATTATGATCATCAATTATTAGTTGATTCAACATATTATATTATAGTTATATTATATAATATGACCATATAGATATATATATATATATATATATATATATATATATATATATATATATATATATAATTACAACATAATTATATTTTATTTATTTTAAGGTTATTAGCAGTTCTATGTTTTTTATGCTAATTGCATTTGTTACATGTGTTTTTTTCTGAACATTGTTTATTTAATATGTAATTAATTCAGTTTAGTGATTTTGCGTTTTAAATACAGCACAATGTTTATTACATATATTTTAATCATTTAATTGGATAATTGCTTAATTGTGCTATCTTAACTGATTATGGACTGTATTTAAACAGCAGACTTACACATGGTTTTATCTGAAGAAGTTGTTTTATCGACGAAAACGTGTTTTTGCCTACCTACTGTGACGTTAATAAAACTTGGCTGGATTTTGTGGTACCTTATTGTGAGCTACGACTGAGTGGTGGAGGTTATCTGGACTGGTTTAGCTGTTTTTGTGCTTTGTGGTTTATTGTGGTTACAGCACTTTCTTATTGTGGTACCATGTCCAAGCTGGAATCAATGAACATGCTGCACCTTGTACAATCTGAATGCCAGTGAGCTATGCACATGAGAGACCTGAACCCCAGCACTGACATACATAGGACATGCTGTAGTGATTGATCCATAACCCAGAAGCTCCCCCCACTCTTGAGTAAACTCCCAGTACAGGTTAGCCAGAGAGTCCCTCATTGACTCTGCTCAAGAGGAATCTTGATGAGTGGATGGGAGATGGTAGGTTTACCCTGGATATCACTGTTATGTCACGGGTAGACAGAGGCACAGTATACTAACCTTGAAATATGTCATGGCAAAGTCCAGTTACAATGTGTGTTGAAGGACAACACACTCTCTGACTAGCATTAGAAATGGTTTAGGGCACATTGCTAGTGTTTGTCAATGTCCACCCAAGTTGTGGAATACACTACCAATGTTGGACAAGCCTGGTTTAAGTAGTCCATATCTGAACATAATGCAACATGGTCATATGTGCCCAACTGGCCCTTAACCAGTCTGGTGTGCTCACTATGAATATTTAAAGCAGTGATAGGACTGAAACCCAGGATACTGTCCACCACAGTGAAAGTACTAAACCAGTACACTATACGATATCACAGTGTTTGGTCAGTATGAAAGGATGTTGACAACTGTATGCAAAATATCCCATGCAAAGCCTGCAGGCACAGTATAATCCCTGTTGGGTTCAGACACAATGCAGTTGGGCAGTAAGTACACAACATGACACCCAACACACAACTATAAATGTGAAATATTGTTGAAGTTCACACACAACCACAAATGTGGTGGACAGCAGATTTCAACATATGGAAAGCTCACACTGGGCATGCTCGCACACTTTGATAAATGAGACATATGTCAGGCAACATGCCATGGAAAGCCTGAACTGGGCATGCTCACACACTTAGGCCATGTCTCAGTTTAGCAGTTGGCCACACATATCTGGTATTTGTATGTGTTAATCCAGGAACCAACCACAATACAGCAATCTGCCCAGTGCACACAGTTAAATGACTACAGAGACATAAATGAAATAGTGGACCCCTCTCATATTCAAACATCTTCCACAGACACACAAGTTGTTCAAAGAAACAGGGAATGCTATGGCAATAAAGACCTGCAAACATCAGCAACAAATATTGTACATCTGAAAATTAAACATATGGGTGTAGAGGTCAATACTAGGCTGTTTGCCCTAGGGAATAAAAGCTTAGCCAGAGTGTGCTTGGCGTCTGCCTCCCCAGTACAGTAGGCTACTGTGCCTCCATAAAGAAGGTCACAGAAGGCACCATTTGAGGCTAGTGTGCTGAGCCTCCATCAAGCAGGGACACATGGAGATCCCAGGGGTTGAATTTGCTATGTCACATCCATGTGGCTGGTGTTTGCTGGAAGAGGGTTGGTGAGGACTTATAACAGTAATTGGGTGTCAATTACAGACTGAGGGGAGCCTTATCTGCAGTGTCTGGACAATTTCACTGTCAACACTTTGATGTGATGATTTTGAGGGATTGAAGTGTCATGCGAGTACTGTTCAGAGACGTCCTCCCTCTGTGGGATATTGCTCTGTAATGTATTAGCTCCCTCCTTCTGTTGTACAGCTTATATATGGCTGGTATACACCAGACAGGTGTCCTGTTGCGGAGGAGTCATGGGTTTATTTGGGATAGCATGATCAATGCAAACCTTCCAGATGCTCATAAAATGCAATTGTCAAGGTTTATGCAGAGTGGCCTGTATAATCCCCCAGCATGGGTTCTTTGAAGTCTTCCACCCCAGTCTTCACAAGTGCAAAGCATGCTTTTGATAAATACTTTGTTTGCAGTGATGACCTTGCCTGGGGGTGGGGATGGGATATGGATGTCCAGGGAAAGGAGGGTATGGTCAGATATTAACAATGGTGGTCTACCTCTGGTGTGGAACATAGAGTCCCCATGTTGCAGATGGTCAGGTCCAATATGTATTCCCCCTTGTGGCTGTGGTGAGTGGTCCTGCCATAGCACATGGATACACAAATTGTAGTGGCTGTAGGGTGATGTTGTTGAGGCCTGAGTAGTTCCCCCACACAATATACCTGTACCTGATGTTAACCACTGTAATGGTGTATGTGCACACCTTAATATCCTACACTGTTCCCAGGGAGCAAAGTGTGTGTCCTGGATTTGGGAGGGGTGGTCTGAACTGGTTGTGTTGTGTGTTACAGGTCCTGTGGTCACGAAGCATGGTATAAAACATAACATGGCAGTGCCGGTGTGCATATCTGACCCTGAAGTAGGCAGCTGTTAATGCATATATATGCTATCCCCCTAACTGACAGATAGTAATAGATGTACATATCTCTTTATAAATAATGATGTCAGCATCCTATAAATACTGCAGGTGAAAAATCAATGCCCAGTAATTTGAATAGCGCGCTTTGCTAATGCATCTCCCTCAAGTGTCATGAGATAGTTAAGTAGGGGTGTGAATCCTGCAAAAGCTCAGTGTGTGTGTTTGGGAGAGGGGGGTTAGTGTGTGTGCAATTCTGTGTGAAAGAAATGTCCCTTTTGGCAACTGGAAGAACGCACTACATGATGCACATTCTTCTTTCTAAACACTGATGATGTCAGCACCCTATAAGTACAGCAGGAGAAAAGAAACCCCCCTACAAATAGCGCACTATGCTGATGCATTTCTCTCAAGTGTCATAACCTAGTTAGGTAGGGGGTTTGAATCCTGTAAATGCTCTGTGTGTGTGTTTGGGTGAGAGTGGTTAGTGTGTGTAAAAAAAATGTACCTTTTGGCAACTAGAAGAACACACTACATGATGCACATTCCTCTTACTAAACACTGATGATGTCAGCACCCTATAAGTATAGCAGGAGAAGGGAAGCCTTCCAGTAATACATATAGCGTGCTCTGCTAATGTGTCTTTCTCAAGTGTCATGACATAGTCAGGTAGGGGTTTGAATCCTGTAAATGCTCAGTTTGGGTGACGGGGGTTAGTGTGTGTGCAATTCTGTGTGAAAGAAATGTCCCTTTTGGCAACAAGAAGAACACACTACATGATGCACATTCCTCTTTCTAAACACTGATGATGTCAGCACCCTATAAGTACAGCAGGAGAAAAAAAATGTCCCAGTAATGCAAATAGTGCACTCTGCTAATGTGTCTTTCTCAAGTGTCATGACATAGTTAGGTAGGGGTTTGAATCCTGTAAATGCTCAGTGTGTGTGTTTGGGTGAGAGTGGTTAGTGTGTGTAAAAAAAAATGTACCTTTTGGCAACTAGAAGAACACACTACATGATGCACATTCCTCTTACTAAGCACTGATGATGTCAGCACCCTATAAGTACAGCAGGAGAAGGGAAGCCTTCCAGTAATACATATAGCGTGCTCTGCTAATGTGTCTTTCTCAAGTGTCTTAACATAGTCAGGTAGGGGTTTGAGTCCTGTAAATGCTCAGTTTGGGTGATGGGGATTAGTGTGTGTGCAATTCTGTGTGAAAGAAATGTCCGTTTTGGCAACAAGAAGAACACACTACATGATGCACATTCCTCTTTCTAAACACTGATGATGTCAGCACCCTATAAGTACAGCAGGAGAAAAAAAATCTCCCAGTAATGCAAATAGTGCGCTCTGCTAATGCGTCTTTCTCAAGTGTCATACCATAGCTAGGTAGGGGTTTGAATCCTGTAAATGCGCAGTGTGTGTGTTTGGATGCAGGGGGTTAGTGCCTGTGAAAGAAATGTCCCTTTTGACAACAAGAAGAACACACTACACGATGCACATTCCTCTTTCTAAACACTGATGGTGTCAGCGCACTATAAGTACAGCAGGAGAAGAAAAATCTTCCAGTAATGCAAATAGCGCACCTTGCTAATGCATCTCTCTTAAGTGTCTTAACATAGTTAGATAGGGGTTTGAGTCCTGCAAATACCATGTGTTTTTGTCACACAGTTTGTCCATGTGTGGGGGGTGTTGCTCTTAATATTGTGTGACATAGATTATATCTGTAATGTCAATGCACACACGAGATATGTGTGTGCCACATAGACATATGTGCCTGTGACCTTAAATAGTTCACATGTCTGAAGCCTGCCTCATGTGAATACATGGAATTTGCATTACACAACTTTATGACTGTGGTTTTCTGTGCAGGGGCTGCATGTGGTATGTGAATATACAGTGAGAGTAGTCTATGGTGTCATCTTACCAGCGAGGGAAACACGTCTGGTCTGGAGCATATAGTCCACATGTTGGTGATGATCAGGTGCAGCATGTTCTCCCCTCTTGTGGGAGTTGTAACAAGTTGTTCCATAGCAATTGAGTATATGGATTCTAGGAACCTTACACCTAGGGTGTTGGAGCTACAGTAATGCTCCCAGTCTATGTTTGGTTAGTTGCAGTCCACCGATATAATGGTGTTTGGAAAGACCGCCATATTTCCAGTGTTCTCAGGAAGGCCAAGTGGGGTTCCTGGGTTTGGGAGGGTGGTGTGTGCCAGGCTATGAACTGGAAGGCAGTATTACCCACTGTTAGTTGCACATAGATAGTCTCTGATGCTTCGTGCTGTGCTACCAACCTGGAGTTGTGTGTATCTTTGATGAATTTGGATACTCCCCCTCCTGTTCTGGTTCGGTGCACATTTTGGTGCTAACAAGCATGGTATGAGGTATAACCTGGCAGTGCTGGGGTGCTCTTGGGGACCTTGAACCAGGAGTCTGTTACTCCACAGATATTGATGTCCTCCATGCTAAGGACAGTTTCCAGTGCATGCATCTTGAGGTTTATACTGCTGGCGTTGTGTAGCATTACTATGAGTGTCCTATCCCTTGTGATACCTATTGAGGTGGCTTTGTCCTTTGAGCCTTGCCTAAAAAAAGGCAGTATGTGTGTAACAAGAGCCTTTGCCAATGTCCAAAAGCCCATGGGTGACAGGTGCAAGCCATCCCTAGCAAAGCATCGTGGCTTGTCAAGCATGTCATCCCACGCTGACAGGCATATAAGCCAATTGTTGAAATTGATTATCCTGTCTCCATATTGTGACAGCATTCTTGGTGAGGGTAAGATGCTACTCAAGGTCAGGGTCATACCAGCCTGTGCCACAAGCTCAGAGAGCCCCTCTATGTCTCCTATCATGTAGTCAATGGGAGGTACGTCTCAGGTCATTCAAAATGGCATGGACAATGACTGAGTCATATTTGTACATGCCTTGGAGTGACCTGTGTGCTTGTGTTATGTGGTGGATCATAGTGCCCAACAGGCATCTCACCGTGACCTTCTCCTTGTTCAGCCTGGTGAGTGGGACCTCAGTGTACCTGACGATAGA
Source organism: Protopterus annectens (assembly GCF_019279795.1). Taxonomy (NCBI): domain Eukaryota; kingdom Metazoa; phylum Chordata; order Ceratodontiformes; family Protopteridae; genus Protopterus; species Protopterus annectens. The sequence continues at coordinate 832,618,814 of NC_056735.1, forward strand.
GGTACCTATTACAAGTGGATCAGGTGTGTTGTTCAGCCTTATGGGTTGTGATTGTTTAGCACACCGGCTTTGTGAGCTATGTGTAGCATGTGCTGCATTCTGGCGTAGCATTTGCATGTGTGTCTGCTGTGGAGGTGTCTGCTGCTTAGGCAGGATGTTATTTTGAGACTCCAAGTATGTTTCTGTGTGTTTATGTGTTTGGATTGCTGTCGTGGTAGGTCTATGTGAGACTGGTATTGTAGTGACTGTAGTTTCCTTCTCCACCTCACAGGTTTTGCCAGTACTGAGTTGAGAGAGCTCAGCCTCCAGTTTGGCTATGTGGTTGCATCTCTCACATGTGTTGGAAATTTATGGGAAGGGGAGAGGGTTGTCTGTGTACACGAGGCGGTTGTAACATTGCATCATGATTCACAGATTCACCAACTGGACCAGTGAGGGGATTGACAACTGACCTTTGGACATGCTAGAATAGTATTGGGAATTCCTTCATAATTAACAACAGAAAGGGCCAATGGGGAACAAGATACTCAAGGTGAGTTTGTGAGGGTGTAGTGCTTTTAATTTGTTAGTGCTGGCATATAGAAATGCTTTAGTGAGCAAGTGCCAGGTAACTCATATGCAATTTGCTACAGGCAACTTACATGCAAACCTGACAAACAGTGACTTTCTGTCAAGTGATACATGGAAATAAGTACAGTAAGCAATACAGATGTTACTAGGGATCCACAGAGGCACTGTACAGCTGCATTACAGGTGGAATTAGTGTTGCAGCGTAAGAACATGCACACAAGCATACGAACAAAGCTACAGTCAGCAGACCTGGATCTAGTCTATGCTACAACAAACAAGGTGTACCACCTCCAGTAAGAAACAGTGCAAATATGCAGGCACTATAAGCCTCTACCCAGAAATTCACAGATCATACGGGCAGGGTACAGCCTCACCTCCCACAAGTGTACAGACCGTGTACCTTCATAATGTGGAATAACTGGCCTGAAACCCAAGCGCTGAAACCTGTACTAATACACATTTTGAATAACAGACACTGGGCCCTCACTCAGCTGTTCCAAACCTAGTAGGATGTATGCTACCTGTCCTGGCACCACAGTATCCGTGACATTTAATGAGACTCACCCGCCTGTCAAAGTTAATTCAGTGTTTTGGGGCTGTCAAGCATGGTATGAGGTGTCACCTGGTAGTGCTAGGGTGCTCTTGGGAGTCTTGAACCTGTTGTGTATTACTGTACAGATATCAACATCCTCCATGCAGAGTCAGGTGTGGACTGCATGCAACTTGCAGTTTACATGTCCATCATTGAGTATCATTACTTCCATTTATTCATCCCCTGTGCTACCTATGTAGGTGGCCCTCTGTGTACAGCCTTACCACCAGTATGCAACGATGTGCAGACATTACACTATGGTAATTACTATGGGTATACAAAACATTACAGTGACAATCATGCTGTTGCTGCATCAGGCATGCTGGGATATACCCACAATGATATCATTACACTGTACTGTTGACAACATGATACTATTATCACACTTCGATGTAGTCACCCTGTGCATCAGCACCATGTTAACCTGTTCCTGCATCATTGTTACAGATTGCAGGAGGTGGCATAGTTTCATCATATGCACAGGGTGTGTACATGGTATGCCTGAGTCTGCCACTGGTACAACCAATCGACATGTATGTGTTTGTCTGTTAGTGAGGGACAACAGTACAAGATGGGGCAATGTTGATGCAGTGTGTGCATGTATGTGTTAGCCCTAGGTGTTATCATTTTCCATGTGTGTATGCATGCACACAGTTCCACATCATGGCTGCCATATACAGGTGTTTGTGGACAGCCACAGACTGTACCTACCAGATCATACAGATCACTGTGTCTGGCCATGGACATGGTACCTGTGCCTGGCAGGGGTGCTACGGACCGTATCAGGTACTAAGCCAGACTGGGTACTGTCATCAGAGGCAGGTGGTTGGTGACTGGAGACAGGTCCCTGTTGGGACTGTCCAGAGCCACTTGCACGTGGTCTCCTGGGGCGGTATGATGACAGCACAGACCCAGCATTGCTGGGGCTGGTGCTGGCACTATGGGAGCGGCTGCGGGCCTGTTGTCGTCCATGATGACTGGCAGCTGCTGCTGATGCTGGCATACGCCCACGTCAACGTCTCAACTGTCCTGCATTGCCCTGGCTCATGGACATGTAGTTGTGGAACAGATCTAATGTGTCCCCCCAACGTCTGTCAATGACCTCGGTGAAATTACAGATGGCAGCCGCAACGTCACACATAGTGTCATTCATAGCTGTGCGATATGCTCTCAGCTCCCTCAGACCCTGTTTGGTGTACCGTTCCATATGTAACTGTGCTTGCATTACAGCCCGAAACATAGCTGAGGTTGAAAGCCCTCTGTGGGCACGTCTAACAGGGGCAGTATGCCCATGGACGCTCCCACGAGAACCCCTGGACATCTGCCTGTGTGGTACCATGTCAGGACTCTGGCCATGGCTGCTGTGAGGGGATGCATGTGCCACTGATACCACATTACCCTGGTCAATGCCCACTGTATCCTGTCCATCACCTAGGGACATTGTTGACAATGGATGTATTGGCAGGATGACTGTGCGCAGTGGTGGTGTTGACAGCTGTGTACTGTCGATTGGCTGACCAACAACGGACCCTGGCACACCTCCCTGTGCCATTACACAGGTATCATCATTATCACTAGCCACAGCAGCTGATTCAGGTTCCCTGCTGCACAACACCAGTGCAGCACCAGAACCTGTGGGAAAAAGACATGAAACTGAGTTTACAATGTGTACACAATGTTACCACAGATACACACAGGCACACATGCACACAGGTGCACATGCACACATGCACACATGCACACTCCTCAGTATATGAGATACCAACACACAGACACAAACACACCTGCAATCAAACACATAGCACTACTGTTTGAGGCTATTATTACTATTAGTATCAAGAGTATTAAAGGTATTGTTATTACACACTCACCAGCATGGATTGGATGCCTTGCTGTTACACCAGAGGGACCTGCACAAATAAAACATTCATTGTCAGTGGGCACAACTGTGCCATTGATACTGTGAGTATGATACAGTTCAGTAGTACAACAGTTGGCTTTCACAGGTCTACTGCTGATATTGAGAATATCACTATTGCACAATAATTAAGCAACAAACCGAGGACACACCTCACACATGCATAAACTATCAGTGTACAGAACAGTCAACTATACATATGGCATGTTACCTGCACGCTCCAAGTCCTGCTGCAGGGTGGCTCCAACCGCCATCATTATGCATGTGTGCTGCTGTTGTTGCTGTTGGGCTAGGGCCACAACACTTAGGAGGAGCCCCTCCAGTCTGGTTAGGGGGGATGTATATCCGCTCCACCACCTGTGGCAAGCTGTTTCCTGTGGATATCCGATGCACGCTGATGGACATTTCTAATTAAATCACTGCAGTGATGGTGTACCTGCTCATATGTCCGGTTATGCATGCCTATATCATTTACCCGATGAACCAGGTCTTGCCACAGTGCAGCCCTCTCCTGCTGGTTCTGGCTGGTGCGGGCAAAGAGTATTCTGAAATCCTGCACCAGGCTCTGGTGTATCTTCTCATCCTCCGCAGCAGAGTAGGTTGGGTTACGCTGGTGAACCATTGCCCTGGAAGGAAAAGACAAATATGTCAGCAAGTGCTATGGCACACATAATACTCTACTGTAGTGATATCACTAAGCTGCCATATATAGCATCTGTCTGTCTATTGGGGGATGCACATGTAAATGACCAGATATCAGTGCTCAGCTGACAACTGTGTGACAGTACCTGGCACACTCCATACGACAAACTAGTATACTCCAGCAGTCAGCGCACTGTTTCAGGTCCAATGCACAACCTCACACTGGGGGTTTGTCTCAAGGTACTGTATGGGGAACATTATCAACCCATGCACTGCAATGCACGTTACATATTTCACTGGTAATGCACCCTACTCTTTGTTGCCATAACCCTACCCACACCACAGTCACATACAGGGAAGCACAGCACAACATATGGCAATGTAGTATGTTTGTATTTCAATACCTCACACATCTGTCTCTGGCCTCACACCAAGGACACACACGACCATGACAGATAGACAGTCATGGTGAGCAATCACTCCATTACAGAACATGCACACAGTCAGTGGCACACTCATTCCACCTCACATAGTTGGTTTGCAATGGGTTAGTGTGTGTGCATTGTGTCTTAGGTAGGTAGTATGCTATTGGCCCTGGGCCTACAGCAGCATGCTGTTATGCTACATTGCCCCTTGTGACACATGTGATGTGATCGTACCTGCTCCTGTCAAACAGTTACACAGGGTGACTCATATGGCATAATACCTATCTGCATAACATTCAGCAGGAGTATGTCTGACATCTACTTATGGGGTGCCTTGCTTCTTAATGCTGTGCAGTTTACTCCAGGGTATGTCTCATTTGTGGGTAGGAACCTGTACCTCCACCATGTGCTCTTTACTGTGGTGACAAGGATGACAGACATAGGCCATTTAGGTTGTGGATGTTGTGAGGTGTTATCATGGTTGTTGGACAACTGTCATGGGTGTGACTTAACTATTTATATCCAGCAGTGGTAACCTCTGTGTAGGTAGTATGAGGGCGCTCTGTGGTCTTGTCAGTCACTGCATAGGTACTGTGTTTGAGTGCATTGTCACAGTTTGTTAGGTATGACTGTGTCCTTCTCCATTGCTGTAGCTGTCATGGGAGGTACATACTGTGTAGGACATTGTGAGGTGTAGAGGGGTACAGTGACCTACATTTCCATAGCTGACACACCATGTCTGCTGACACATACCATGTACAGGTATTACAGGACTAGTGTGCCACTGTGAATATCAATGGGGAGCCTATTGTACACTTGTTGCCCATGTTCTTTCCTGACACATGCAGTAGTAGGCAGGCAGCCACATATGTGGTGGTTAGTGGTGTAAGTATTTTGGAATGGGGTATGGTAGTCCAGTATCCACACTGGTGTTCAGTCCATGCCTTTGCCACCAGGCACCTGTTGCAATACATCTGCACACATGTGCCTCACTCAGTATATTTATATTTATATGTATGTGTGTATGTATATATATATATATATATATATATATATATATATATATATATATATATATATGTAGATATAGATATGGAGAGAGAGGGGAGAGAGAGAGAGAGGGGAGAGAGGGGGTGGGAGGTAGAGAGAGATAGTCATATACATACATATCTGTAGACAGTCAGATCTGTCTGTATATGTATATGTATTTACATATATCTATATATGTGTGTGTATTACATATATATGTATGTACATATTCTATCTATATATGTCTATCTATTTCTACATCCCTCTCTATCTATGTATACATATATGAATATTATATATATATATATATATATATATATATATATATATATATTATATATACATACATATATAAATATACATACGTATACCAATATAATATATATATATATATATATATATATATATATATATATATACCTTTTTATTTAAACATACGTATACACACACTAACGTACTGCTAAACATCCATTACTGTACAACCTACATTGATATGTGCACATAGTAACCTTCACGTACATATGTATGTACAGCCTTCAGTGACAGTTGCAGTATGTCCCCTGCCCTATGCACATCTTCATATATATAGATACAGACCGATAACACATATGGAGGGTTCACAGTATGTGGACTATTATATTATTACTTTACATTACCTTTGTTTGTTACTGCTGTTTGCGATGGCTTTATGCTTGTTGGCCTGCTGCTGCTTCTCTTGCCAGTTGCAGTTTGTTTTGGCAGTGTCAGTTTCTGTTGCCCACTATTTTTGTATTTGTTGTTTAATTTTTATTCTGTCTCTCTCTCTCTCTCTCTCTGTCTCTACCTCCAGATGGTGCAATGAAAGTATTGCATGTGTGGACTGGGAGTACAGGATACTTTTGTAGGTATCTGCACATGTCCATGTGATGGCCTCTGCACCAATTGTTAGCCAGCATTTACTAATTGCATGCAGCCTGCTGTGTAGTGATTGCAGTTCTCACTGTGATTTCAGGACGGTGCTGTAAAATGTGATGTTAGACGGGCATAGCCCTTTCAGATTTTCAGGGTGGGGACCATGCTGGTATGGTGTGGACACTGTTCTGTGAGTGTAAAGGTTGGCATGTCTCTCTTATTTCAGGCTGTGTTGTAGACACTGCAATGCATGTTGTACTGACACCTGAGTATTGCTTCCTCCAGTTTCTTCTTCTCAGTTTGTATGCAAACTGACACCTCAGACTACTAATACTGTTTATATGGATGTGTGTGCTTTCCTGTGGGACTTGTGGTGTAACTGGTATATAGCAGTGGCTGTTGCAATTTGTTGCTATGGCTTCACTATTTGCCCTTTACATTCACTCATTGTATGCCTGCTAGGTGTCTTTACCGTAATGTGTTGCTATGGCTTTCCTATTTTCCATTTACATTCACACCTTGTAATGCTGGCTATATCTCTTTGAGCAGCAATTCCCTATCTGTTTTTTGTGGTAGGGTGGTACTGCATGCAGTGTGGTCTGTCCAAGGTGTTGGGCTTGACACCTAGGGGGGTATTTGATTTTGCTGCTGAGCAGGCCTCAGATACTCTCAGGTGCATCTTTTATCAGCCTTAGGGAATGGTACATATCAATGGGATACACCCATTATATTTTTCAGATATTCTGCAGTTGTGACTGTGGGTTATTTTGAGCATATGTATTACTACACCATTTCTGACATGCAAGTCGTGCATACTTTCAGTAATTGATAGTTACCATTACATGGGTTGTAACACCTTTCTGCCTACTGTTAGTACATTTCACAGGGAGTTAGTGGGGCACAGTTAACATTTGTTTTTGCATCAGGGACATCCCTGTAACTCAGTCACAGTTGCTAGGTCTGGGCTCATACCTATTCATATTTTGCAGTGTTTATCCTGCTCTGATACTGTGTGTGGCTTGCAAGGTGCTACTGTCACATTGTTACCTACTAGCTACCAACTACCATGGCTGTTTCTCTATACAAACTAATGTTATACAAATCCACTAGAATTGACAGTAAAGATACATGAAATGCTTTGTGTAATAGCCTTCCTATATTCCCTTTACATTCATTCCTACCATTTCATGATATATTGCTTTTTGCACAGTGTTCTTGTATAGCAGTCATGACGTAGTGGTAAGTCATGCAGACTAGTGTTTCCAAGGTCCTGGGTTTGGGACTGACAGTGGGATTTTATTTTGCTTCTGAGCAGACTACAGGCCTTGTAATTTAGATAGACTAAGACACTTTTAAGCAGTTGTAAGTGGGTTAGCGCTGGTTTGCGCAGAGCTCACGCATGCGCACTGGCATTTAGCTTTGCGCACACACGCTTAACTAAGCGCACACAAGCGCATACCCGCTTACAACTGCTTAACAGTGCTTACTCTCGCGCACACCCGCGCTAATTTCTTTGAAAGAAATGAAAATGGGGAGACAGGAAAGTGGTGAAAAAAGGGTCACAAAGAGGGTAGGACAGTAGGAAAACAAGCTCGGGAATTGCAGGAAGGGTGTAGAAAAGGCCCATAGCTGCCAATTTCTTTATCAGCAACAGCTGTGCATGCATGTGTAATTTGGTGTGAAATTTGAAACCTTTCACCCCTGAGAGAGGGGTGAGGACAACAAAATGTGCTGTACAGCCAATTGTAATTACCAGTTCACATGTCCAGCAGACATGTCTGCGAAATAGGCAGCTATGTATGGGGCGTAATTTTTTTGCGGGACCAGAGTGCCCTTTTTTTTTTTTTTTTCCAGGTGAGAGTGGAATGTCAGGTACAGAAAGTAGGTATATGTGGGAAGGTAGGTAGGGGAGGTTAACAGACAAGACAAACAAGACGCATACAGGGATGGAATATGACACATGTGGGGGGGATACACAATTGACAGGGATGGATGTTTGGGTATCTCGAGCCCATGAGCCCACAGATGGCAACAGTGGAACTGAGATCCCCACCTATGGGCAGTTGCCACTGTGCCTTCACTGCCCAGGATGGGGCTTTGCTGGGGGCTGTGTAGGACGGGCAGCAGGCACACCCGTGAGTTATGCCACCCATGCCTCAAGCTGGCATAAGGGTTCAAGCACAGAATGCCTGATCTCGCTACGCACCACAGATCGGACACTTTGGAGGGTGAGTGGACGGTCTCCTCCGGCCACACTTGCAGAGGGGGGACGAGCCCCATCCCCTGCAGCGCTTCCACCTACAGGTGGCACAGGGCCACCGGAGTAGGGTCCAGCCTGGGCACTAGTGCCAGGTGCACTCGCCAGCTGAGGTGGGAGAGGTGGGTCCGCTGGAACCCGCCTTCCCTGTCATCCTATGTTTTGCAATATTTTATGACATTTTGGGTTAGTAACAAACAATACCATTCAAAATTAGTTGTAACAGCATGCATCAGTAATCCTATTAACCACACATCCATGAATTCCAAACACTGAACAGCAAGCATAACACATGCATAATTTGAACAACAGTACACAATCCACAGCATGCAGGGTTGATTGATGGCAACAGGCCATCAGGTTTGGGTATGTGAACAGGGCACATGCATCAACGTACATGCAAATATGTATGAACCAAAAGGACAAATGTCCAGAGGAATTCATGTGAATACACATACCCATTTGATGTGGAATGGATTATTTGTGGATATAGGGTAGGGTGAAGAAATATTTCATTAACAACTTCAACTACCTATACATATGCTGTACATTTCTAGTAGCTGCAGATATATATACCCTACAGGTCTTACTACAGTTTCCTATATGTAACCTTAGGTATGTTGGTGATGGAAATGTTACTGCTACATTAATATACATTGCATTTTTATTCATACACATTCATATCTGGCTGTGTTCAGCTACAGCATCTTGCTCCATTTGATTTATATGGCTCTAGCCAACTGTGGATGTTCGGTATTTCATACAACTGTACTATCTCTATATTGCAAGGGTACAGCAACATATCAAATTTGTGGGACAGACATTCCAGCTTTAGTACTTTATTACACATATTTCACTCTTTGGTTGTGCCTGTCTCATTCATTTCATTATGTACTGACTGCAGTATACTTTATTCAGGAGTTATTACAACTTTCTTGGTAGATTCATACCTCTTTCTCACACTCTCACTTGTTTTATTTTTACAATTCAGGATGGTACTTAATTCTAGGCTTTATGAACATGTTTTACTTGGTTACAACAATCCTTTCCAACAGACTCACTTGTGTCATGTGTCAGATTTTAAACAGGGATGTTTTGCACACATGTGTTGTACTCAGCTTGTTTATCTGTAATTTTCAGCCTGCAGCAGGTTATCTACTATTACAATACAGGTGGAACAGCTCTATTTCAGACTTGTTTCTTTTTTATTTCTGGATTACAGGCTGCATCACTTATCTAATCACACAGTACTGGCAGAATCTCTCTTACACTGTTACTTGAACTTTATTAATAAGTGACTACACTGACCTCTTTTACAAGCTGTCCCACTTATATTTTATAACAATTACAGGGATATAATTACTAACCTGCCTGGTGGAGCAACTGCACCAGCCTATCAGCATAGGCTCAACGATTCGCAGAACGCACACCTGCAGCTGTAATATAAATGAAGTAATATTGGAATATACATCTCCATAATATCAGCTAGGATAATTTCTTCCATACATAATCATATGGAACTTACTCAGTAGTGGGGCGTTGGGCATTTGCCGGGCCTCCTGGATCCAACGGTTCAGTTGGTCCTGCTTCCGTCTCTTCAGGTCCGCATGGTGATGACGGACCTGTTCACCAGTCCTTGGTATTCCTGTGGCACTGGTGAGATCATGTGCCAACCGGTCCCACGCCTCAGCCTTGTACGCTCCCCACAGGACCTGGCCCTGCTTGAGTTGAGCCTCATGATCGTGGACAAGGAGCCAAACCATATATTTAGACTCCTCAATGCCCCACCTCTGTGCTCGGAAGCAACTACCCTCTCCTACACCTGACATCCTGACTGCAAATAGGTTCCACAATCAGTTATGCTGTGTATTCCCACCTATGGGGCTTATATATGCTGTTTTTCCCACACTTATCTGTGATTGGCCA